>NC_056731.1:1682327445-1682484945 GCF_019279795.1 Protopterus annectens | reverse complement strand
AGAGCTGTTGGACATGCTCCACTTAAAGAAATCCCAATCCCTCTGAGCTACACGCTCTAGGGACCTAAACCTTGTCACCACAATAAACAGAACATGCTGGAGGGATAGATTCCTGTCCCAGAGACTTCCCATACTCTGGAACAGACTACCTATCAATGTCAAACAGAGCTCCTCATTAGCACTCTTCAAGAAAAATCTTGATGACTGGATGGGAAATAGGAAATTCACCCCAGGGATCACTTTTGTGGCTCTGCTTGACAGGGGCACAGGAAAATAATTTTCTTGGGTGGCGAAAGCCAGGGTACCTTTTTGGTTAAGCTTATATAGGCCCTAGGGCTAATAGCCTAGTACCTACCTATGAACCTATGTACCTATACCTGCCCCATTCCTCATAGCTCTGGGACCATTACGATCAATCAATGCTAGACAACAGAGTTTCATACATCTTATTGTTCAGAAAATACACCAGAATAAGTAGTCAACATTTAGTGCAGGGAACTAAAGCTCAGTTCAGTTGTGGTACTCTTCCATGTCCCATGGGTACAGGGTTCAAAGCTGTTTCCTTTTGTATTATTTTAATGACTTAAGGGTAACTGATAGGGCTATACTGGTATCTAGTGTTACAACAGAAGAGCAAAGCACTGCTTCTCCATGCTGAGGTACAGGGGTTGAAGCCTTTTAGAGTTTTCTTCTTTTTACTTTTTAAGTGACTAAAAAAATATTTAAAGAAAATCCTTGGTGTCTAGTCCCTCCCCCCCTCATTAACAGATCTTTTGTAATAGAAAACTGTTGCTGTATTAGCTTTTTAAGTTACTTTCAGTAATACCTGAAGAGTATCCCTGATGTCCAATGTTTCCCCCCTACTCATATGTCTTTCACTGCCAGACTGTTATTCTATTATCTTTCAGTAATGTCTAGTGTTCTCCCAACCCATACGCCTTTTGTAATGCAAAACTGTTATTCTATCAACTTCCACTGATGACTGTTTTTCCCAGCTTATATATTTTTTATGCTGTGACACTGTTATTCTGTTAAAGGTATCACACACACACACACACACACACACACACACACACACACACACACACACACACACACACACACACACACACACACACACTATCTCTCTCTGTCTCCCTGAGTCCACCCATCCCTCTGCACGCACACACACACACACACGCACACACACACACACACGCACGCGCACACACACACACACACACACACACACACACACACACACACACACACACACACACACACACACACACACACACACACACACAACAAATGTACATAGCTCACATGTATTTAATGCTAACACAATTTTGCCCATTGAATGTAATGGGTGAATGCCATATTTTGGCTGATTTAATTGACTTGGGTAGTTGAGATATTTTCTGAATTGCTTGGTTGCATAAGTGGCTAAGTGCAGGGACTTTTGGGGGAAAGAACATAGGTAATTAGCATATGATGTTCTTCTGGGAATGCCTCATTAGCATATAGCTCTGCCAAAGAGATGGCCCACCATAGTGATCTTGCATACCATGTAGGATGACTGATGTGGTCCTATCTGTAAATAAGAAAGGACCATCACCAGTGGTAACAGCCCGTGCTAGGGCTTACAAATGGTGGCATCTCTTTTTGAGTCTCTGTTGGAGAAATTTAACAGTTAAATAAAATTTTAAGTGGATAAAAATGTGCTAAATTGTTCATTTAAAATCTATGCAAAATGTGTTTTCTAAAACTAAAATGTCATTAAGCATTAATTCACTCTATGAAATATTTCCTCTGTAAAATGATAAAAACTAAAAAAAAAACAAAAAAAAAACCCAGAAAGCAGCCCAAAGTGAAAAAGTTCAGTTGTGTAAGTAAACTTGCCATAACAATAGATAGATCACTGTTGCAGTAGTCTAAGCTATAGGAGGCATATCTTGTCAAGGACTGGACAAGCCACCCAGATTCCAAAGCTTTTGGGCACCTTCCACATGCTTGTGGACAGTAATATAAGTAATATAAAATCAGTGGCTGGGACGACAAAACTTCAGAGCTTTCTTGCCTCAGAAGAGCTAGGCTAGAACACTGCCAGTTAGAAACAGAAATAATAATAATAACAATTCTCCCAACACACACACACATACCCTGGCATAAAACATAAAACAAGTGGAGGATTGAGGGAGGGTGTATCTACTGCAACACTACTTACACGTGTGTGCTGTGCTCATCATTAGATCACTGTATAGTAGCAGCCTTAGCTGTATGGGACAGCTAGCAGTGTAAAAAGAAAGGGAGGAAGAAGAAGTATGAGTCCAAGGATCCTGGAGAATAGTCCTAGCAAAAGCTGCTCTGCACATAGAGAAGGAAACTAGTTTGTTCTGCTTGTTAAATGTGTGCAGAGATGACCAGGTTGCTGTCTCTACTATACTTCTAGTGTCCACCCCTTTCTAAATGTCATGGAAGTAGTCAGAGTCCTGATAGAGCTGGCCCTAACTTTGTCTGATGTATGATGAAAATAACTAAAACAGCATGGCACAACCATTCAGGAATTGTTTGTTTTGACACTGTACTTTTTTCTTAAAGTCACGTGAAAGAAACACCTAATTAAAAAAAAAAAAAAAACTATGCAGACATAGCAATTGTGGACTTTGAGTTTCTATTAGCTAGAATGTCTTTGAGAGTATTTGCAGTGGTCGCCAAGATAAGTGCAGGCAACGTATTACCAGGAGATATGAGAAGTTTACACCTCCATGGTAGAATCCAACCCATACAAAATTATTGAGGAAGAAAAAGAAAAAGTTTACTATCAGGAGGAGGTTTAAAGTGATACATCTAAAAGGCCTTATAATCTGTTTAACAGAAGATTGACTGCATCTTTAAGAACTGCCAAATGTAAATATGAGAGGCACTTACTATCTAGAGCCTCTATGAAGAAATTTTATTCTTATGTTAAGCAGTCTAAGGGAAAGGCTAAAACATTTGGTCCAATAAAGGCATGCTGCTATATGCATTAGGTCCAACAGTCGATAAAGCCATACTGCTATATGCATTAGGTCCAATAGTCGATAAAAGCATGCTGCTATATGCATTAGGTCCAATAGTCGATAAAGGCATGCCGCTATATGCATTAGGTCCAATAGTCGATAAAGGCATGCTGCTATATGAATTAGGTCCAACAGGTGATAAAGACATGTGGGCGGCTGCAGTGGTGCAGCGGATAGCGTTGCTGCCTCACAGCAAAAGGTTCTCTGGTTCAATCCTTGGCTGGGCTGCCTTCTGTGTGGAGCCTGCATGTCCTCCCTGTGGTCGCGTGGATTTCCTCCAGGTGCTCTGGTTTCCTCTCACATCCCAAAGACATGCTGTAGGTGGACTCTAAATTGGCCCTAGATGTGAGTGCGTGTGCCTTCTGTGGAAGGTTGGGTGCCGGGCTGGCAACTTGACACTGTAAAACTCCACTGCCAATCATGAGCGGAGAGGTGATCCACTGTGGTGACCCCTAACTGGGAAAAGCCGAAAGAAGAAGAAGTCGATAAAAACATGCCGCTATATGCATTAGGTCCAATAGTCAATAAAGGCATGCCGCTATATGCAAGAGAACATATTGTGAATTAATTTAATACGCACTTTTTAGCTGGGGATATCACAGATGTAGAGGATGTATTTGACACAAGACTATTAATACGTGATAAATGCATGTGTATCGAAAAATGTAGACACAAAACCAAGAATCACCAAAATCCAAGGCCACAGGACCCGAATCTCCAAGGAATGTACTTTCAAACCAAATAGGTTAAAAACAACACTTTTAATGGTACGTAGTCCAAATCACACCAATGAACAAATAAACCAAGCGCTTTCGCTCGGTTATTACCAAGCTTCTTCAAGGTTAAAATAATATGTAGTGTGGTTAGCCATGTAGCTGGGGATATCACAGATGTAGAGGATGTATTTGACACAAGACTATTAATACGTGATAAATGCATGTGTCCTACTTTTAGTTTGGATTTGGTGAGATCTATTGGGGAAATATAAGGCAGGAGAATGAAATGAGGCTTGATAATCTTCTGGCATCATTTTTTTTTCATCCAACATATATCTGCAATCATTATGCCTTTTTTCAATAAAATGTTATTATATGGCATTGTCCCCGCTATCTGGAAACATTCACAAAAGAGGCACCACTAATAAAATTACCAACTGTAGACAAATTAGTTTGGAAAGGTGCTTGTTATCAACTCTGAATAGTGATTCACAAGGATGTTTAATGGACATTTCACAACATGATTTTACTCAAAATCATTCAACATTTACAAATTTGGTTGATTTTTATGAGCCTATTTATTTATCACTTGACCAGAGACTTTCAGTAGTAGTTGTTTATTTGGACTTATCTAAGGCATTTGACAGTATATATCAATCTGTTATTGTAGATGCACATTTAATAAAATACTACATTATCCATTGGGTTGCAAACTGGTTGACTGGGAGATATCAGAGGGAGAATTGGGAACTGCACATCTGCCTGGGTTCAGATGACGAATGGCATTCCATGGGGTTTCATCCGTTGACAAATGTTATTCAATATTGTGTTTTCATTAACACAAAAATTTCAAATGTTTCTATGGCAAAGTATGCTGATGAAATAAACAGTGGATGTGTGGTTACTACACCTCAGTGAGTTGATATAATTATTAATATCATTCTATACTCATGAAACTTTATGTTTTTTTCAATAACTTATAGGTATCTGAGGGGAAAATTGTGTTTATTGTATAAAGCCTTACGGAATGAAGAACTACACCTCCTGTTGAATATTGAGATACTGGATTCAAGTATAATTACAAGAGGAGTAGGCCACACCTGTAGCACTGATAATACTGCAACTGTATTGAGATCCAGATATTTAAGTCAATCAATGGTACATTGGTAGAAAATATTACCTTTGTTCATTGGACAATTGAGTTTATTATACCTTTTTAAAAATCAGTTAGACATGTGGGTGGACTCGAGCCTATACCTTTATTACAGAGTCTGCATTTTAATTTGGACTTAGGCCTCAATGCTCTTTTAATCAAACTTCTGAACTCTGAACCCTTGTCCTGTGTGAGCAAGTCCATTCTATGAGGAAGCATGTAGAATTGCTCTTGGACATTTTAAAAAGAAGACAGAACCACTGTTGCCTGGCTGAAAAAGAAGTCAACAAAATTATCTTTAGAAAACCCTTCTGAATCTTTAAAAGACTGGTTATCAGAGAAAATGGTGGAAAAGTTTGCAAGAAATTTCCCATCTATTGGAATGAAAAGGCATATGCCTTCCAGGCCTGTGTGGAAGGAGTCTTGGAGAAGAATCTCTTTAACTGTCTTTTGGGGCTGTAGGCAAGTTGATCTACTTGATGAGTTCTCCACAGATGGACCAATTCCTAGAAGACCTCCAGGTGCATCTCCTATCCATAAGGGAGTGTCTTGGCCTGGCTCAGCTTGTCTACAGTAAAGTTTTTCTCTAATGGAATGTAGGAAACCTGGAGTGACAAATTCTGTTGAGTTGCTAAAGGGGGTAGTGCTTATCTCAACCCCTGCATCCCCCAGTATATTTATGTACCACATCAGTGTGATGCTGTTTGTGATTACTAGCACAGAGCGTGGAGCCCAAAGATGGTTTAGAGATTTGAAAGCATTTATTACATCCATCATTTCTTTGACATTTATGTGTGTTAATCTGTCTTGGTGTTCCAAAGACTCTGGATTTTTACCCACTTTGCACAAAGCTCCCCAAATAAAGTCTGTTGGATCTGTGGTCACAGACCGAGTAGGGACTGGATGAGAAAATGGTGACCTGGGTTGTGAGACAGCTGATTCATGCACCAGAGTAACTCCTGTTTTACAAACTCCAACAATGGAATCTGAAATGAAAGCTATTGCTGGTGTTGGGTCCAAACTGATTAGACAGACAACTGCATACTCCTCATGTTAAACCTGGTCAGATGAATAATGCTAATACTAGAGTCTATGAAACCTAGAGTTCTGAGATATTTCCTAGCAGATGCAAATGTCTGGTTGGAAAATATAAAGAAACTGGTCCTTGTGACTTTCCACTTTCTTCCAAGGAAAAAAAAAAACATCATTATGGATGTGTCCAGGAGACATCCCCGAAATGCTATCCTGTGAAAGGAAATTACTAGAAATATCTCTATATCCACTTCGAAACCTACAATCTGAGGAAGTTTTTTTTCACCCACTGGAATCTTTTCTTCAAACTGCATCAGCAGTGTCCAAAGCACATTTTGATAATGTTTAATTATGTGAGACAGAGAGGATGCTAATGAATTCAGGGAAACCTTAATCTCTGAAGACACAGACTAATAAATGGTGCCAGAATAATGATTTAAATCTCAATGTCAAGAAACATGTAACAGTGTCTTATGGAATAACATTCACCCCTGGAAATTACTATATTGATAAAATGCCCTTAAGAGATGACCCAGTAGTCAGGGATTTGGGAATGTGTATTGACAGTAACTTTGCCTTCGACCATCATGTGTCTACTGTAGTGAGGAAATCTTTCTATGATGCACAGCTTATAAGTAAAGGTATGACATACAGGTCCAAAAATGTCATTGCTCCATTGTACTAGACTCTCATTAGACCAATCATTGAGTACAATGTCCCCATCAGTATGTACATGAGACAGCTGGAGCATTCACAGATGATTCTCACAGAATTAATACATAAAATCCTATCCTTAGGGTCTATATCACATAATCAAATACGTGAATATCGAACACTCACATGAACAAATATTCACGTACTTGAAGTTTATGAATTTTTTTGGAGGTACAGTTAAGATCAGGATTTTTGCCCTTTCCTCACTGTAGTGTGATCTCGGAGTAGGAATATATATTTAGTGGGGGTGGGTGGGGGGTGCAGCACCCCACAATACCGTTTTCAAGTATGTAAATATTCGCTCATGTGAGTCTTCGATATTCATGTATTCGATGATGTGATATAGATGCTATCCTTATACTCTGTCTCCTGAAGTGATCTACACAAGACCTACACAGCATTCTCTGATCCAGTCCTGATGGTCTTGATACCTACCCACAAAACAAATCATCATTATTATCAGACCATTTTTCACATTATCTACTTGAGGTTGGGGTGTCATGTCAACTGACAGCACCATCTCCCTCTCTGTTCAATGCCGCTGTCCTACATTCTTGGAATCTCATGCCTGTCACATGTCTTCTCTCACACAATCCATCCAACTCGGATGCCCTCATTTCCTGTTGCCATCATTCAGTCTGTCCCAAATCATCCTCACCAGATTGGTTTCTGCTTTTCTGCACATGTGCCTGAAACACTGTAATCTGTTCTCTTCACCCATTTTTGAAACTGAAGCTACTTTGGCTTCTGCTCTTATGCCCTCAATTCTTCATCTGTCCCATAGTGTGCATCCTAGCACTTGTTTCAGGTACTTCATCTCCCTCACCTCTAGCTTTCTCAGATGCTTTGCCTTTACCACCCAGGTTTTTATACGATACAGTAGTATTCATCGAGTACTGGTTAAAAAGGGTCCTGGGTCCAGTTCAATTTCCTGGTCATCAAAGTGTAAATAAAAATGAAATAGAAAAAAGGGGAGGCAAACATGACAGAAATAATTAAGGAACTAGTAAAGCACATTTTAAGTCTACATTATTCACGAGAGAAAAAACTTGCCAGTGAAGGCATTGTGAAGTTGCAGACAGACTTACTATGGAGTACTACTTGTCCGTTGTACATGATACCGCAATAGCAATACAAAGAAAAAAATACTGACATAAAGACATTGACACAGACTGCAGGTGCAATGCATACCCAACCTGTGACAGTGAATAAGTAAAACATTAAACAACATTTACTAGAATGAATATGCTAACTTTATTATAGATAAGGAATTGTATATATCCATATTGCACAATTCACAGAGCTGTAAGATGTTACAGTTCTCTAAATGACTATGAATCAGCAAGTGAATGCTTTATAGTTTCACAAAAGAAAAGGGCAGGGGATAATTATATTTGCATCACTTTTGTTGTCCTAAGATAGTTTGAAAACATATTCAACCTGCAAATTTTGGAATGGAACAACTAATGCGGTTGAGTCTAATAACAGTACTGTGAAAAGATTTGGGACATGTAGAAAGTAGGAGAAAGGAGATTAATTAGGATGATGACAATTAAATAATAAGCACATGCATGCACGCTCCCTGTCTGATATATATATATATATATTTGTGTGTGTCTGTATACGTGTGTGTTATGTACACAGTGCTTGTGCGATTACTTACATGTACTGGATTCCACATATAGTATTACACATGATACATGCATTTTTATACACACACACACACACACACACACACACACACACACACACACACACACACACACACTCACGTATATATATATATATATATATATATATATATATATACGTGAGTGTGTGTGTGTGTGTGTGTTATGTGTAAACACATATATACAGTTACACAAAATGTTGATATCTTTTTATTTAAAGTACATGAAGTACATATACGGGCATATAATCTATTTGTCCATTATACACACACACACACACACACACACACACACACACACACACACACACACACACACACACACACACACACAGATACACACCCACACACACACACACACACACACACACACACACACACACACACACACACACACACACACACACACACACACGCACACACTCATATGTTTTTGAACATACATGTAAGGTGTGTGCTACACACTTGCACTTTATATAATATATATCTATATATATATATATATATATATATATATATATATCTCTATATATATATATCTATATATATATCAATATCTCTCTCTCTCTCTCTCTCTCTATATATATATATATATATACATTAGATATAAATATAGGGGTCTACTTTTCTTCATCAAAATTACATTATTTTGAAAAAAGAAAAGTACAGCCCCACTTCGGCGAAAGTGCACTTCAATGAAAGTGCACTTTCATGAAAGCCGATTCACCGAATCAGCTAAATAAATAAAATAAACGTTCAAAACACAGTTTTACAGAGGGGCAAGCCCCTCCGGCACCCCCACATGTAGGGGCTGCACTGCTATCACCCACTATACTTAAATATATTAACTCTGAGATTGCACTACAGTGGGAAAAAGGATATATTTCCTTATTCCCACTGTACAGTACTTTGGTGAATCAGCTTTCGTGAAAGTGCACGTACACTTTCGCGGAAGTGGGGTCATACTTTTCTTTTTCAAAATAATGCAATTTCAATGAAGAAAAGTTGACCTAAATATATATATATATATATATATATATATATATATATATATATATATATATATATATATATATAAAATCTTCTTCTTAGTTAGGGGTCGCCACAGCGGATCACCTGTTTCTATTTCTTCCTGCCCTCTGCATTTTGCTTTGTCACACCAGCCACCTGCATGTCCTCTCAAACCACATCCATAAACCTTATCTTAGGGCTTCCTCTTTTCCTCCTACCTAGCAGCTTCATCCTTAGCATCCTTTTCCCAATATACCCAGCATCCCTCCTCAGCACATGTCCAAACCAACGCAATTTTGCCTCTCTTGCTTTGTCTCCATACTGTCCAACCTGGGCTCACCCTCTAATATACTTATTCCTAATCCTGTCTACCCTCGTCACACCCAGTGCAAATCTTAGCATCTTTAACTCTGCCACATCCAGCTCTGACTCCTGCCTTTTTGTCATTGCCACTGTCTCCAACCCATATAACATAGCGGGTCTCACTACCCTCTTGTAGACCTTCCTTTTCACTCTTACAGGTACTCGTCTGTCACAAATCACTCCTGACACTCTTCTCCACCCACTCCACCCTGCCTGTACTCTCTTCTTTACCTCCCTTCCACACTCGCCATTACTCTGAACTGTTGATCCCAAATATTTAAACTCATCCACTTTCACCAACTCTACTCCCTACATCCACACCATTCCTCTGTCCTCCCTTTCATTCACACACATATATTCTGTCTTAGTCCTGCTGACCTTCATTCCTCTTCTCTCTAGAGCATATCTCCACCTTTCCAGGGTCTCCTCAACCCATTCCCTACTCTCACTACATATCATAATGTCATCTGCAAACATCATAGTCCATGGGGACTCCTGTCTGATCTCGTCTGTCAACCTGTCCATCACCAGTGCAAATAAGAAAGGGCTCAGAGCTGAACCCTGATGTAATCCACCCTCCACCTTAAACACATCTGTCACTCCCACTGCAGATCTCACTGCTGTCACACTACCCTTGTACATATCCTGTACCACTCTTACATACTTCTCTGCCACTCCCAACTTCCTCATACAATACCACAACTCCTCTCTAGGCACCCTGTCGTATGCTTTCTCTAAGTCCACAAAGACACAATGCAACTCCTTCTGACCTTCTCTGTACTTCTCCATCAACACTCTCAGAGCAAACATTGCATCTGTAGTGCTCTTTCCTGGCATGAAACCATTCTGCTGATTACTAATCATCACCTCCCTTCTTAACCTAGCTTCCACTACTCTTTCCCATAATTTCATGCTGTGACTGATCAGTTTTATCCCTCTGTAGCTACTACAGCTCTGCACATCACCCTTATTCTTAAAAATCGGTACCAAAACACTTTTTCTCCACTCCTCAGGCATCCTCTCACTTTCCAAGATTTCATTAAACAATCTGGTTAAACATTCCATTGCCATTTCTCCTAAACACCTCCAAGCTTCCACAGGTATGTCATCTGAACCAACAGCCTTTCCATTCTTCATCCTCTTCATAGTTATCCTTACTTCCACCTTGTTAATCCATTGCACTTCCTGATTCACTATCCACACATCATCCAGCCTTCTCTCTCTCTCTCATTCTCTTCATTTATCAGCCCCTCAAAGTACTCCTTCCATCTGTTCAACACATTCTCCTCACTAGTGAGTACGTTTCCCTCATTATCCTTTATCACCCTTACCTGCTGCACATCTTTGCTAGCTCGGTCCCTCTGTCTAGCCTATCGGTAGAGGTCCTTTTCTCCCTCCTTAGTGTCCAATCTTTCATACAACTCTCTATACGCCTTATCCTTAGCCTTTGCCACCTCTCTCTTTACAATGCACCTCATCTCCTTATACTCCTGTCTACTTTCTTCATCTCTCTGACAATCCCACTTCTTCACCAACCTCTTTCTCTGTATCCTGTCCTGTACTTCTTCATTCCACCACCAGGTCTCCTTGTCCTCCTTCCTCTGTCCAGATGTCACACCAAGCACCTTTCTAGCAGTCTCCCTTACTAGTTCTGCTGTAGTTACCCAGCTATTCGGTAACACTTCACTGCCACCCAGTGCCTGTCTTAACTCTTCCCTGAACTCCACCTCACAATTACCCTTTTTCAATTTCCACCATTTGATCCTTGGTGCTGCCCTCACACTCCTCCTCCTTTTCTTAATCACCAGTGTCATTCTACAGACCACCATTCTATGCTGCCTAATTACACTTTCGCCTGTCACCACTTTACAGTCTACAATCTCCTTCAAACTAGCCCTCGTGCATAGGATATAATCCACCTGTGTGCATCTCCCTCCACTCTTGTATGTCACCCTATGCTCCTCCTTCTTGTTAAAATACGTATTCACCACAGACATGTCCATCCTTTTTGCAAAATCCACTACCATCTGACCTTCTGCATTCCTTTCCTTAACACCACATCACTGAAATCTGCTCTGATCACCACTCTCTCACCCTTGGGTGCAGTCATCACCACTTCATCCAACTCACTCCAAATTTTTTCTTTCTCATCCATCACATACCCAACGTCTGAGCATATACACTAACAACCTTCATCATTACACCATCAATTTCCAGCTTCACAAACATCACTTTATCCGACACTCTTTTCACCTCCAAAACACTCTTGGTATAACATTCCTTCAGGATAACCCCTACCCCTCCTCCCATCCAAACCATGATAGAATAATTTGAACCCACCTCCAATACACCTGTCCTTACTTCCCTTCCACCTGGTCTCTTGTACATGCAATATATCAACCTTCCTTCTGTCCATCATGTCAGCCAGCTCTCTCCCTATACCAGGCATGCTGCCAACATTCAAGGTTCCTACCCTCACTACCACACTCCTAACCTTTCTCCTCTCTTCCTGGCTTCAGGTATGCCTTCCCCCTCTTCTTCTCCTTCTCCTCCTTCGGCCAACAGTAGCCCAATTTCCGCCAGCACCCTGTCAGCTAACAGTACTTGTGGCGGTCATTGTTAACCCGGCCTCGACGGATCCGGTATGTAAATCTGTATTGGTTTTCGCTTATCTCATTTGGCAGATGTTTTACGCCGGATGCCCTTCCTGATGCATGCAACCCTCTCCATTTATCCGGGCTTGGGACCGGCACGAAGAAATGCACTGGCTTGTGCATCCCCAGTGGCTGGGTTTTTATATATATATATATATATATATATATATATATATATATATATATATATATATATATACATACATACATACATACATATATATATATATATATATATATATATATATATATATATATATGGTTCCCCTTCAGAAGCCTGAATGATCATAAGCTCGAAATTCATAAGCCTGAAACCAAAAGCCTGAAAACTCAAAAGCCTGAAAACTCAAAAGCCTGTAACTCAAAAGCCTGAAAACACAAATAATGGTAATATGCCAGTACAAAGACACTACTATCTACCCACTTACCTTAACCCAAACCCTAACCCTAAGGTTTGTCACTATCGCACACTCACCTAAACTGCGCCCTAACCCTAACTCACTTAAACCGCCCCTAACCCTAATGTCTGTCACTATCGCACACATGCCTAACCTGCGCCCTAACCCTAACTCACTTAACCCGGCCCTAACCCTAACATAAAAACAATCGCACACTTACCTGAACCCAACTCGTAACCTTACACCACAGAGCTAAGAATAGCGAAGCCACATTAAAGTCAGTATGTGTATTTTGTGTTTTCAGGCTTTTGAGTTTCAGGCTTTTGAGTTTTCAGGCTTTTGGTCTCAGGCTTATGAGTTCCGAGCTTATGATCATTCAGGCTTTTGAAGGGGAACCATATATATATATATATATATATATATATATATATATATATATATATAGATATATATACACACACACACGCACAAACACACAAGCAGACACAGTCAGACGTGCATCTAAGCGCAGATAAGTACTTCTGATTTCCTTTTCTTAATGTTTTTAATACAAAGGCACACAAATGTATGTTAAAGTAACTTCAGCTACATAGCTGTCCATGTGGCCTAATGGATAAAACATGTGACTTTAGATCAGTAAATTGTACGTCTGATTCCTACCGTGGTCACACAACAAATAACCTAGTCTTTCTGCAAAAAATAAGTGCTTATTATCAACTATTTTCTGATTAGCTAAAACAATATTTGTTGCATATTTGTTTGTTTAAATTGTGAAACTCTATTTTACTGCATTTTTAGATTGTCTGCTAACCGAATTCCTCTTACAACTGTAATTACTGTTCATTTGCTTATTTTGTTCGTTTTACTTGTTTGCTTCCCTTGAAAAAATACTAGTATAGACTAGATTCAGGTTTTCGCTGAACCTAGTACTGTTTGTGACCTATGGAGCTTGTAAAACCATTAATCTTTTGTCTGAAGAGGTACCCCTGTACCCTCATGGGAGGAAGGTACAGTTTGGACAGATCTAGCTAGAGTTACTGTTGCTTTGCTCTGTTTAGGGCATATTGATTGGATAATTTGGCTGTTTCTTGTTTTTCTGATTTAATAAGCCTGTGTTTGAACTAGTTTGTGCTTGTTTGCTCAAAAGCTGCAGTGAGTTAAGCCTTCTGCCCTTGCTCTACTGTTTTCCATATACCTGATGAGACACTACAACAGATAAGTGCTTATTTTCATCTATTTTCTGCATTTTCTGATTAACTAAAACAATATTTGATGCGTATCTGATCTTTCTATAGTTACTGTTGCGGGACTCTGTTTAGGGCATTTAGACTGGATAATTTGAATGTTGGCTAGTTCCTGTTTTTCTGTTTTAAAAAGCCTGTGTTTGAACAGGTTTGTGCTTGTTTGCACCTGATTGCGCATCGCGCACTACTGTACAGAGGGATTGCTGGTTATAGATGACTATGCTCTAGCCTCGCAAATATTACCTAAACCAGAGCTCTTCACGCCTAAAACTACTAATACCTGTCCCTGCTGTATTCCATCTTCAACTGTTATAGCCAGAAGAAATTATTCCTGGGACCATGAACTGTCAAGTTTCCCTCCTTTTCTCCTACCAGCCTGGTTGACATAGATCTACTGAGACAGTGTAGCAACTGCCTAATGTACACTGACAACCCCCTACTTCTAAATCATTTCTGTACCATTTCTGAGAGATGCACCTACATTAGGAATCTGAAATCACAGCTCTCTCACATAATAGATAGCAATGCTGAGCAGGTAGTTAGCTCACCTATCACAACTCCTACTCATGACACATGGCATACACATAGACCAACATATGTTGAGGTACTCACAAAAAAATATACCTAAACACCAGAGACCTTCAAAACACATATATACTAAACCAACCATAACACCCAAAACACACAACACACAATACACATAATGACACAAGCACAAGTGTCTTACCATCAAAGCCCATAAGGCAATGCACATCCACTCCAAATAGCTTAGTCATAGGAGACTCTATAGTGAGACACACAGACATCCCTCTCACTAGGCTGAACAAGGAGAAAGTCATGGTCAGCTGTCTTTCTGGTGCCAGGATTCATCAGAATATGCACGCATTCAAGTCTCTCAGCAAGTACTGTTATGATTCAGTCATGGTACATAACTTTAGACATACCTCCCTGGACTACATGAAGAGAGACATGATTGATTTCTCTGATTATATGTTACAGGAAAGTGTGTCCCTAGCCTTGATCAGCATATTTCCCTCACCTAAGATGATACCACAATATAAACAGAAAATCATTGACTTCAATAATTAGCTTAGTTTCTGGTGTCATTCTAAGGGGATTCAGTTTCTGTCAGCCTGGTATGACATGATCGCTAGACCTTGATGCTTTGCCAGAGCTGGTCTTTATCTGTCACCTCAGAGATTTTGGCTACTGGGAAAGGCTCTCGCTACCCCCAAAAGTGCCTTTTTCAGGCAATGTCACAAGGACAAAATTCCTGATGTAAAAATTTAATCAAAAAACAACCTCGAGGTTATGCTGCTAAACACTAGGAGTCTTAGAATGAAAATGAAATTACCGGAAGCAGTCCTCATCTTGGAAGACACTGACATCTGTGCAGTCAGGGAGACCTGGTTCAAAGCAGTGGAGACTATCCCAGCCATACTAGCTTAAACCTTTTACCACACATTCAGACCACAAACCGAAGGTGTGAAAACTAAAGGAGGCAGTGTATCAATATTCATTAAAGATCAATACACCTCTAGATTGGTTAAACAGTATAATTCCCATGAGACACTTCAGGTAGTTAACTGTTGGCATGACACCTAATCAAGTAATTGCCAGTTACAGGACCCCCCCTCTATAAATCAAGATACCCACTATGCCTACTTGGATCTACTGGAATCTACAAGATACATCCAACCACCATGGTTCTGGGTGATTTTAATTACCCATCCATTGACTGAGTAAATTACTCTTGCTCAAACTCACTTGCCCGAAGATTCCTCTTGTTCATTAATTCCATCACCCTGGACCAGCTGGAGGATACCCCAACTAGTGGCAACACCATCTTGTATCTGGCATTTACCAATATAGGGTTCCACTGTAACATCCCCACTGTAAGGTCTTCCCTTGTCAGATCTGACCACAAATCAGTCTCATTCAAAGTAACTAATACCAACCCCCCCACCCCCAGCAGCAACTAAACTAAAAAACTTCTCCAAAGTGGATTATATCCTTCTAAAGGATGTATAAATAGCTTCACTGCACCTTACCTTTCAGATGGAAATGGCAACTATGCTGAGTCCTACACCAATGCTTTTTACAAACACCTGTATAACTGCATTGATGCGGCCATATCTGATAGGACCAAAACAAGCTCTTCAAGAAAGAGCAAACCTGCTTGATGGACAACTGCCATTAACAGACTTTACAATAAAAGGAAGAAATTGTTGTCCCCAAGTAAGAGGGAGAGTGCCCTAAACTGGAAACTCTCTCTCTCCTCAGCTTAAACAAGCAAATAAGACTTCTTGTGAAGTCCTCCAAACCAAACTATGAATCCAAATTAGCGTCCTCAATTAAGGACAAGTATAAGACATTCTTTAGTTACATCTGTAGCCTAAGACGTAAGACCCAGATCTGTGCTGAACTGGTAGTTAATGATGCCACATACACTGAGCCTGTGGACATAACAAACCTGTTAGCTGACAGGTTCTGTGAAAACGTCACTCCCATGTCCCCACCACACATAGCCCATGACATTCCTTCCAAATGTCCTCCACCTTGTATCTCTATAGGGCAGGTCATAAATGCCCTCTCTAAGGCCAAAAATACAGCATCTGTGGGGCATGGTAACATCCCAGGCTGTGTTCTACATGGGCTCCAACAAGAATTAGCAACACCATTGAGTACTCTTTTCAGTCATAGTCTAAGCACTGGCTTCATCCTAGCTGAATGGAAAATGGCCACTGTTATCCCCTTGCACAATGGTGGTGCTTCCACTCACCCTGGGAACTACAGACCTATTAACCTGACTACTCTTATCTGCAAGGCTATGGAGTGAATCATCACAGACCTTATCAACAAAAATATAGGTAATCTCCAAACACCTGACCATACTCAGTTTGGATTTGTCAAAGGGAGATCATGCCTGTTAAACCTGGAGGACTACTTTGATAAAGTCACCAGAGCTCTGGCCAAAAGAAAAACTGTGCATACAGCCTACCTGTACTTGGCCAAGGCTTTTGACATGATCCTCCATTCAGACATTATTGACAAACTCACCCAGCTAGGTATCAACCCTTATATCATTAGGTGGGTCACTGACTGGCTCGCCAATAGAATCCATCCAGTCAAAATAGGGGACTACACCTCCAACAGAAGACCTGTAACCAGTGGTGTTCCAGAAGGATCAGGCCTGGGACCTCTACTGTTTTGAATCTATTTCTCCAAAGTGCAAGCAAAAAGTAAAGGTCTGTGGCTGACAAAGTTTGCTGATGACTAAAAACTGGGAGTAGTCATAGAATCCCCAAATGATGTCAACATCCTACAAGAGGGTCTTACACAAACAAATGATTGGTGCCATTGTCATGGTCTTAAACTCTATGCAAAAACATGTACTATCATCCCTTTCAGTAAGAGTGATGTTCCTGCTAACTACCACATCAATAGAAATACACTAAGCATGCATTCAGTGGTGAGAGACCTGAGCAGACAGGTTGACAGCAGCCTTACCTTTGAGCACCATGTCTCTACAGTGGTAAGAAAAACATTCTATATTGCTCATCTCGTAAGTTACAACATTGCCTCCAGAAATATTTTCTGACTTTTCTCTAAATGTAGCAGAAATGTGTGATACTACATTTAAGTTATCTTAACATATAAACTGTTGTAAATAACCATCATTTAAAGCTTAGCATTTCAATACTGTGATGCTGCTTATGTAAATTTGTCAGAACAGGTGACAACTGCCTTTAAACCCCTGACTGATCTAATTGCTTTGTTTTGCTATAAAAGGGGAGTGTTAAGCTCTCCTCCTCTGTACAATAAAAACAATGGAAAACAGTTCCACGGCTTTCTGTCTTTGTTATAGCAACTGCTGTGCTCCTGATATTAGCAGGAGTAATTTTCCCATCTAAAATTGACAGCAGTACCTGACAGGGTAAACTACAGATTTAGCTGTGATTATAGTATCTCATGCAGGTGGAGACATATTCCTTTACAAAGTATGTGAGATGTTAAGCTTAAAACTAAAGTAGGTGGGCTTTCCCTTCATTTGATTCCAAGGCAAGTAAATTAATGTTTTGAAAAGTACAAGCAGGTTTCTGGTACCTACATAATCCTGGCACCATACTGTAGGGAGAAAAGAAACCTAAGGATTGAGTTCAACTGTAGGAGAGGGTGGAGTTTTGCTTTGAGTTGATTACCTTTTGAACCCATTTATTCAACCTACTTTAAAGTCCTTACACAAAAGTATTTTTTATTGTACTTTCTTTTTTACGCACTGAAGTGTGATAAATATATGCTTATATATATATATATATATATATATAAGTGTATGTATATATATATATATATATATATATATATATATATATATATATATATATATATAGTAGTCACAAAATACCATTAATGTGTCTAATCTAACCCAGAATCCAAATTAAAATAACTCTGTCTCACTTTTCTCCCAAATTATACATGGTTCTCTTAATAAAGAATACAGTAATGGTAGCAGGTGAACATATAACCTGGATTGCTTCCCTACCTATCTTTAAATATTTTAAATAGTACTACCTTCCCATGCTTCAGAGATTTGTTGTGTCTTAGTGGAATGGATAGTTTTACTAATCCTTTCTCAGTCATCTCCCTCTTACCTCTTTTTCTCCTTTTTTTCCTCTCCTTTGGAGCAACTTGCAAGGACAATGAACAAAAGTGGGGGGGTCCATGATCACTGTTTTGTTAAGTGACTTGGTCAGAATCACAGTATGCACTTAAGGAATCAAATCCAAGACTACAGGTTGTTTGCCCTTCTAGCTTTAATCCTCTAAGCTAAAGTGCTAGAAATATATTGTTAAGAGGTAAGTCTTCTATCTTATCCTAATGCAGTGATGCATTTGAGTGTGGACATAAGTTGCATGTAATTATGACCTTATGCAGTGATGATAGAACTGTCAAATAATGGCTGCAGTAACACTTTGGTACTTATAATATCAGCCCTGTGTACAGTGTTGGCTTTCATGAGGATGTATTCAGTACATGGTGCTATGACCACAGCCAGCAAATCTGAAAACAAATATTGCCCTGTATTGTTTGTGTATGCAATTGCAATCTATTTGAAAGAGGTAATTTCTTTGCTGCTGCATTTGACTTTCATGATGGTACTTATACCTCTCAAATTGTTTTCTGAAGAATACTGCACAAAGCCAAAAATAATCCAGGGAAAATTCCCCAAATCAGAGATATTATTAAATATTTATTTATTGTTGTGTATTTATCAGGAAAGAATACTGGTCCTACAGGGTATCCCTTTTCAGCAGAGGCCCAGGGACCATAGCTCCAGGTTACATCACAAAAAGCAGTCTACGAATGTCAGGTGGATGGCCAACTGGCTCACCGATAGGACCTACAAGGTCAAAATGGGTGCCACCACCTCCGACAGCAGATATGTCACTAGTTGTGTTCCCCAGGGATCTGTCCTAGGACCCCTACTGTTTGGCATCTACTTCTTAGAGGTTTAGGCAAGGACAAACAGCCTGTGTCTGACTCAGTTGCAGATGAATGTAACTTGGGTGCTGTCACTGACTCTCCAAATGATGTTAACATACTGCAAGAGGGTCGCACAGCAACAAATGACTGGTGCCAAAGTCACGGCTTTAAGTTAAAAGCAAAAAAATGTATTATCATACCATTCGGCAATAATACAGTCCTTACTGATTACCACAGCAACACCCTATGCACACAACCTATGGTGAGAGACCTGGGTACTCAGGTTGACAATAATCTCACATTTGACCATCATGTAACACCAGTGATCAGAAAAAACTTTTACTTGGTGCATCTCATAAGTAAAGGAACTGTATCCAGAAAATAAAGAGGTTATTACCGCTCTTTACTCCTCCCTCATTAGGTCTATAATTGAGTATAATATCCCGTTTGGTATATACCTCTCCAAACACCTGCACCAACTGGAAAGGCCACAGAAATACCTCACAAAGAGAATCCATGGGCTCCAACACCTGTCCTATGTGAATAGGCTCAAATCGATCTACTCGGTATCATACAGATTGCTAAGAGGTGATCTGTGTATCTCCTACAAGGCAATATTGGACCCTGCCCTACTAGAGATGCTCCATATCTGTAAGTCTAACTCCTCGCACATTTCCCACTTAAAAGGCCTAAATTTAATATGCAACATCAACAAAATCTGCTGGAGAGACAGGTTTGTCTCCCAGAGGCTGCCCTGTCTCTGCAATTGACTTGCCATACATGTCAAACAGAGTACCTCGCTGACCCTCTTTAAATGCAACCTGATGAGAATTTATCCCTGGGGTTCCTCCTTTGTCCCTTATTGACATGGCTGGCAGGTGCTGACTGAGGTTTCTTTTTTGGGGATAAAATCTTGCCTAGGCTTGTAAGTGCCCCATGGCCATTAGCCTTGTAACCTCCTATGATCCTATGATCCTATATATTACACAATTATTGCAAAAGACATATTACATTACAAACTGATATGGACATATTACATTATATGTAATACAATAACAAAACATTTTTAATTACAAATATTATACAGCAGTAAAAACATTTTCTATATAAATAGTGAGTCTGAAACAAAGGAGATGGATAGGAGATGTTAAGAATAATGTATGTCTGTCTGTCCATACATAAAATACACTTTATGTGGAGTGGAATAACATTACATATTACAAATATATAAAACTTCATTTTTACACAGATAAAGGAAATATCATAAAGTAGATCAGCTCTGAGAAGAGTTAAATTATATCACAAAACAGTTGTTATAAGAAACACAAAAAAGAATGACAAGAGTATATATGAAGAGGAGTAGGGGTATGCATACCTCGCAACTGTACCGAATTCCTTGGTATTTAACAGTTGTGAGGGCAAAATAATGGAGTGTCATGAATTCCTGAGAGGCCCCTTCAATCACAAACTTCCCATTTTTTTAGATTTTTTTTTTTTGTAAAGTTGTTGCTGATGTAATTACATACAGGGGCATGTGCGATGACATCAGCTCTGGGAGGCAGACTGCTAGCCTGTTGGAAAGCAGAATTTGGCTAAGGGGCGGTCTCTGACTGTCTCTACTCTCCCTATCTGTTTACGTGTTATTTTATGTTAACTTAAGGAAGCTGCTGCTGAGTGAGCAGTGGAGGCAAACTCAGAAGCAAGGCAGCAAGTACTTGAAGTCTCTCAGCCAGGACTCCCTCCCAATCCTAGACCCAGACCCAGGACAGGAGGCTCATTAAGGAGTTAGGGCAGGACAATCAATTCACAAGTTGACTCACAGACAGTCACACAGCACAGGTGGAGTTATGGAATTCAGGACAAGAATATTTATTTCCAACCATGGACGTGGTTCGACTTCCTCTGGCTCCTCCACCTCCAGGTAAAAGAATTAAAAAAAAGTCATGACTAGAATAGTGCTACTGGATTAATTAGGACAGCTAGGAAATAATCACATCATAAAAATGTTCAGCAGTACCTGTAGTTTTATACTGAATTTTTTGACCATGCAGGCATCGAGTGCATTCAACCGCTGCAGCAATGTGCTACTCAGATATTTACTATAAATATTAAGGAAAACACTGCTTATTAATTAATATGGCGGTTTGCTGTATTTTTCTTGCTATTTTCTGTAAGAACAGCAAACGATTAATGCTTTGTGATCATGATCACTGTCAGACTTTGCTGTATGCTGTGTGCTGTCAGTCAGCCACAGGGTTATGAGAAGAAACCACTTCATTCATTTTTTCCAGAACCTAACCTCATCAGCCAATTAAATTATTCTATTTCAGTAGACAGCAGTGGCAGCTAATGCATTACTTACACCTTTCATTGACAGGTTATGGCAAAATCTTACGAGATAGCTACTGATAAGTATGCTAACTTCCACCTGAAGAAAGTTGAAGCAATTATAATTTTTAACTGCAACAAATTCTTTCAAAATGCATAGCTGGGTGTCTTTGTGTACTTCTGTAAAAGAAACTTTTTGGCAAGCATTTGTTCTGTTTTTGATCAGATCTTATATAATTAAATCCTTGACCTCTGTATATCAGAAATAACAAAATCTGGGCTGTGCTTTGCTAACACCGATCTGGACAGATTGCCTTTATCCCAGTCTATTGATGTGTTAATAATAAGCTGATGTTGCACCTGCATAAATCCAGCCAACATTCTTGTTTCTGACCAGCATGACAATTAAATGAAATTGGAGTAGTTCAGGGTCTGCACTGTCCTCTTGGCCTGTCTCACCACCACTGCCACAACAAATTGAAATAATGTTTTACTTCACTCACTCACATTTTAAATTTATACATTTGCTTTAAAATGGTCATGTAAAACTTCATCTTGATGTCTAATTGCATTATATTGCAATATCAGCTTTTCCTCTCCACATTTATTTACAAGATGGAACTTCCTTGTAGGAGGGGGTTGATTCAGTTTTCAAGAGGATACATAAAACACTTAAGGATCTTGCTGGGATTGATTCATTATATGTTTATCAGGTTATATTGCCTGGAGTAGTTTATAGGTTCATAGGTGTTTACTAGGCCAACAACAAGGGCCTTTTTAAGCTTAGCCATGCATCCCAAATCTCTGACAGGTTCTGATACCCTTGATAAGTGCAAGCATAGGCCTGGGAGATAAACCATTTACAGGTTACCTGTTTACATTAGAGACAGAGTTGCCAAACCAGGGATGAATTTCTGGTTTCCCATCCAACTGTCCAAGTTGCATGTGAACTGGGTTATGGAGGAACTCTGCTTCACATGGATGGGGAACCTGTTCTATAGATGGCGTAGTCTCTGGGATATATACATATCTCTCCAGCACGTCCTATTTATATCACAGGCAAGGTTTAAGTCTTTAGAACAGGTAACCCTGGTGCTGTTTGTTTTGTGGATATGCAGGAGGTCCATCGGAGTGGGGGGGGTCTGAGAATGCCCTGTATGACAGGCATAGATCTCCTCTAAAAAGCCTGTAGGAGAAAGAATACAGAGATAGGGCCTTGAGGCGGTCTGCATTGGACATATTACTTACACCCTGTATTCTTTTAGTGAGGAACCTCTGTGGACATTCCAGTTGTTGGATATTCCCGGTTAGATACATACCAAAGGGGGCATTGTACTCAATGATAAGTCTGATGAATGCCGAATACAGTGGAAAATGACTTCCTTGGACTTAGATGCCATACCTTTGTTTATAAGTTGTGAAACATAAAATGATTTCCTCACCCCTGTAGACACATGATGATCACAGGCAAGATTACTATATATGTGTATTCCAAAGTCCTTGACTACTGGGTCAACTCTAAGGGGTGTGTTGTCAATATGATAATTACCAGGGATGGATGACTTCCCAAAGGATACTATTATGCATTTCTTGGCATTTAGTTTTAGCCCATGGCTCTGACATCAGTTGTTTGTCTGTGTCAGCCCCTCATGGAGAACATTTATGTCAATGTGAGATTCAGTGACAGCTCCGAATTTGCAATCATCTGCAAATTTAGTCAGCCAGAGACTACTGACATTGGTCTTGACTTCTGAGAAGTAAATGCCAAAAAGGAGTGGTCCAAGGACTGATCCCTGAGGGACTCCACTCGTGACTGGCCTCTTTGTAGAGGTGGACTCCCCACTTCTAACTTCCTGGGTCCTGTCAGCCAGCTGGATATGCACCGGGTGACATTTATTTATTTGCAGTTTGTTTACTGGGAAAGTCCATTAGGCCAAAAAATGAGCCTGTTTTCAATGGAGGCCCGGGGAGAAAAGCTCCAAAACAGTTTTACAATAAACATAACAGAATGTTGAAATGCAGCTATACAATAAAAATCAACAGAATATAATGATACAATTTTACAATGAAAATTGACAGTAAGACAATTATACTTAGATTTTAAATTAAAGAGTGAAAAAAAAAGTTTCAAATGTATACACTTATGGGAATAAAACAAGACAACCACAAAGTAGATGAGGAAAACCTTATTGAAGGATTGTTGTTATAGAGTATTCTTAGGACATATAAAAGTACAATAGTAGGAGATATAAAAGAAAGTGGGAGGTATACTTTCATAAGGCAGAAATAAGGAAAATAATTAAGAATGAGGCCTTAAGCTGGGAAGATTACTATCTGGTTTTAACTACAAAGAGAAAGGTGGATAGAAATAGCGGAGAAATAATGATTGGATAACAAGTAGGATAGAGGAGGGTAGGAGTGCAGTGGAGGGTGTCAGGTGGGATGAGAACAGGAACAATCCCATCGTGTAGAGAGGTGGGAGTGAAAGGAGGCTCTTAAAGAAGGAGAGGTTATGGATAGTATGAATATGTGAAGGAAGGGAATTCCATAGTCATGCTAGTGAGAAAGATAGTAGAAGTGTTCCTGGAGGGTAGGTGGAGTGGACATACAAGTTTGTACCTAACCTCTTGAGTTTGTCAACAATGCCAGAGTGGGATATTGTGTCAAATGCCTTGGCTAGGTCAAGGTAGACAGTGTGAACGATTTTGCCATCATTCATTGCTTTGGTGACCTTCTCAAAGAAGTCCACCAGGTTGAGTAGGCATAATCTGCCCTTGAAACCAAACTGGGTTGGGTCCAGTATCTGGAGGTTTACTATATCTCTGTTGATCATCTCCATGATAATTCTTTCCATGGCTTTATATATGACTAGTGGAACTTATGGGTTTATAGTTTCCAGGGTCTGTAGATGGCCCACCTTTGTGCAGAGGGATGACTGTTGCCTTTCTCCATTCATGAGGCATGAAGCCTGTTTGAAGCTACAGTTAAATAGTAATTCCAGAGGCCCTGATAGGTCATGTTTCATTCTGTTTAGAAGGCATCCAGGGATATTGCTTGGGCCCATTGATATGGTGTTCTTAGTCTTAGAAAGAACATTAAGGACATGTTCGCTTGAATAGTAGGGGGAGCTATATTTGATGATATTTCCAGGGAGAAGGTTGAGGGAGAGAGAGGAGTAAAGTTGGAGCTGAATTTACCAGCCAAGAGGTTTGCTATATCTTCTAGTTCAGTATAGGTGGTTCCATTTACAATGAGCTCTGCACACAATTGTGTATTGCCTTTGAGGTTATGAACACAGCTAAAGAATGCTTTGTGGTTGACCTTAGCCTGGGAGGCCAAACTTACCTCAGATTTGACTTTGTTAGACAACAGTTAAAACTAGGATGTTGGGAGTTTTAAATCCCAATTTGAAATGAAAGAAAATGTGTATGATGTATCTTTAACTATGACTTGAATTCAGGAATTTCAGCTTTCTGGGATGATATTTGAATGACATGGTCTTTGATAACTCAGGTGATTACAGTCCACAAAAAATGCTGAGACTTTGGTTCAAGTCTAGTCCTAGTCAAACACACACAGTCTCCTTTTATGTTTATATGTTGTTAGGGCCAAAGGTGTGTGTGTGTGTGTGTGTGTGTGTGTGTGTGTGTGCGTGTGTGTGCGTGTATGCGTGCATACATGCGTGCGTGTGTGTGTGTGTGTGTGTGTGTGTGTGTGAGACCCCAAGTGGGATACTACTCAGTTGTATGAGATACTTATAGGGTTATCTGGTTATATTTTGTGTTATTTAATATTAGAGTAGAAGCAGTTAATTTTATTTTTAAAAAGAAAATTGTATTTTAGTTTTTCACAAGTTCAAAGTTTGATATAAACCCAAATATGAATATAAATAAAACAATATTATTTTGGTTATTTTGTGTTTAATATTGTGTCTAGCTTGCATTTAAAAGTTGGTATCCCACAATTCCATTGGAGCAGGCAGGGTTACATTATTATGTATGCAAAGTTTATGTTAATCAGCATACAGATTTTTGGCCAGTTTTACCTGTTTTTCATGGGCCTTTGTCCAGATGTTTTATGATTCCAGGATGAGAGTATGTGGGTATGTGTGACTGGGAAAGGAGAATTTTATGACAGGAAGGGTTAAGCCTAAGCAGTATTACTCTAAACTTACTAAAACAACTGGTTTAGCATCAATAACCATTTACTGAACAATGAAAAGAAGGAAACTATAATGGCTGGCGTTATTGACTGACTGTAATCCTCAGTCATCAAAAAGTCTGTGCGGGATAAGGCAAAATATGTTCCAAAATCAGGCAAGTTCTGCAAAATTCTGTTCAGTTGAGATGTATCCTTGTAGACTTTAGCCTATGCACTCACACATGCCACACCTGACACAAAGAATGGGATTTACATCTACTATGTAGAAAATTCTTATGGTGTGACATAAAATTTGCTGTATGTCACGGCATAATCATACAAATGCATTTTCTCTACAGATTAAAGACTCTTGTAAAGAGTGATGGCCCCCTGCTATAAAGCACGCTTTAGCGCGATTTAGCCCGATTTAGCGCGGAGTTGCTACTGTTGCACACTAGGGCAGCGCCGGTTAAGCAGGTTTAAACTATTCGGGCTACCTAAAGTCCACTCTTCAAATTTTCCCTTAAAACTACCTTCCTCGAACTATACTACTGATCTAATCAGCGTATCCTATAATTAAAAAGATCATCTCTACTTGACCCCAAGTAGACTATTCTCTATCTGTTAAACGTAGCACTTGCTCCTACAGTACTTATTACCTTGATACGGCACTCTTGTCATAGATAGTACCCCAAAACGGCAACCCCCATTTCTCGGTCACCCACGTCCCCGGAATCTTTTTAAAGTTTTTGTCTATTCCTTCTAGCATGTCGAGGGATCAGTTGCTAGTGTCCTCTCCTGCTCAGCTGGTGAACCTGGGAATATTGAGGCAATGTTACAATTGCCTCATGTACACAGACAACCCTCTCCTCCTCCCACAAAACACAAATACATGCGAGAGATGCAACTACACGGCCAAACTGGAGGCTGAGCTCTCTCAACATAGGACTGGCAAGACCAGTCAGGAGGAGAAGGTTACCACACACACTATAGACCCAGTCTCACATATTACCATTACAACCTCAAATCATACACATAAACACACAAAGACATACTCGAGGCTCTGATCAAAATCTACCAAAACAGCAGAGGCCACCAAAGCAGACACCCAAACAACCACCACCTCAGAACACAACACCTGCAACACATAGACCTCACAGTCAGAGTGTCAAACAGTCACAGCCCTTAAGGCCAAACACAATGCCAGACACACTAGTCATTGGTGACTCCATAGTCAGACACACTGACGTCCCGCTCACCAGACTGAGTAAGGAGAAGGTCACAGTAAGCTGCCTGTCGGGCGCTAGAATCCGCCACATAACGCAAGCACTCAGGTCTCTCAACAGCAGGTACAAATATGATTCAGTCATTGTCCACGCTGGTGTAAACGACCTGAGACGTACCTCCTTGGACTACATGAAAAGAGACATTGAGGAGCTCTCTGATTATGTAGCCCAGACAGGTATGACCCTGACCTTGAGCAGTATCCTACCTTCACCAAGAATGATGCCACAATACAGAGATAAGATGATCAGCTTTAACAATTGGCTTAAACACTGGTGTCATTCAAAGGGGATCCAGTGTCTGTCTGCCTGGGATGACATGCTGGACAAGCCACGCTGCCAAGGGACGGCTTGCACCTGTCACCCTGGGATTCGGATATTGGCAAAGGCTCTTGCCACCCCCATAGTGCCTTTTAGGCAAGGCTCAAATTCTAAACATACCACCCTAGAACACAAAAAGGAAAAAACTAAGGGTAATGCTGCTCAATGCCAGAAGTCTAAATCTCAAAATGCACGCACTCGAGGCCCTTCTCAGTATGGAGAACATCGATGTCTGTGCTGTGACAGAAACCTGGTTCAAGGCTCCTGAGAGCACCCGGCGCTATCAGGTTTTACCTCATATCATGCGTTCCGGCCCCAAAATCTGGACAATACCAAGAAAGGAGGGGGTATCCATATTCATCAAGGACACCCACACCTCAAGACTGGTGGCAACGCACGATGCATCGGAGACCATCCAGGTGCAATTAACCATAGGCAAGACTGCTCTGCAAATTGTAGCATGTTACAGGCCACCCTCACAAACTCAGGAACCTCACATGGCCTTCCTGAAAACACTAGAGGGGATAAATGTATCACCAAACACCATCATACTAGGTGACTTCAATTACCCTAATATAGACTGGGAACACTACTCAAGCCCAAACACCCTAGCCCAAAAGTTCCTGGAATTCATAAACTCAAATGCCATGGAACAACTAGTCACCATCCCCACAAGAGGAGATAACATACTTGATCTCATCATCACGAACATGGGAGCACAATGTTCAACACCGGAGGTGTACCCCTCACTGGTGAGATCAGACCACAAACTAATCTCGCTGGAGGTCCTCATCCCACCCCACCTGAAATAAAAAGACCACAGTAAAGAACTTCTCAAAAGCCGACTTCACACTTCTAAAGACTAGTGTGGTCTCCTTTAAGGCCCCGAGCGCGGAAAACAGTACTCAAGCCGCTGAATCACTTACAAATGCCTTCTACCAGCACCTGCAGGACTGCATGGATAAGGCAATCCCAAGCAAAACAAAGACTCTTTGTACCAAAGGCAAGCATCCAGTCTGGTGGACCCCAGCCATAAACAAACTCTACAACAAAAGGAGGAAGCTACTACAAGATAGAGCAAAATCCTTAAAAGGTAAGACACCCTTGATCACTATAAGTAAAAACTAAGAGCTCTCATAAAATCATCCAAAGCAAATTTCGAGAGAAAAATAGCTAAAGACTCAAAAGACAATCATAAGGCCTTCTTTAGCTATGTTAGAAACCTGGGAGGAAACTCCCAGATATGCTCAGAGCTAGTTCAAAATGATGTGAAGATTACTGATCCTACAGACATTGCCAACATACTGGCTGACAGGTTCAGTGCAAACTTCTCCCCTCCCCAAAAGGAGAGATATCTATACCAAACGATTGCAGCCCCCAAACATCTCCAGCGTCCAAGTGAGAACTGCTCTCTCCAAAGCAAAAACACAGCATCCATGGGACCTGATGGTGTCCCCGGCTGTGTGCTCCATGAACTCAATGAGGAATTAAACCCACAGCTAGGACAGCTGTTTAATCAAAGTCTTACCTCTGGATACGCACCCAGGAGTGGCGCACTGCAACTGTGGTACCACTTCACAAAGGCGGTGCCTCCACCGACCCTGGAAATTACCGCCCATTAGCTTGACAAGCCTTATCTGCAAAGCCATGGAGAGGATCATAATGGACCTCATAAATAAAGACATAGGGAATTTGCAGACTTTGGATCCAACCCAGTTTGGCTTTGTCAAAGGCAGATCATGCCTTTTAAACTTGGTTGACTTTTTCAAACAGTCACCAAAGCCATTGATGAGGAAAGGCAGTCCATACAGCCTACCTCGATCTGGCTAAGGCCTTCGATACAATACCCCATTCGGGTATCATTGAAAAACTCATCAGCTTAAATGTCAACCCATACATCACAAGATGGGTTGCAAACTGGCTGAGTGACAGAACCCACAGGGTCAGAGCTGCTGGCGCCATGTCAGACTCAAAGCCTGTCACAAGTGGTGTCCCACAGGGCTCAGTCCTGGGCCCACTCTTGTTTGGCATCTACTTTTCCGAAGTACAAGCAAACACAGGAGGGTTATGGCTGACAAAGTTTGCAGATGACTGCAAACTGGGCCATAGTAGAAAACACATCTGACACAGATATCCTTCAGAAGGGTCTCACAGAAACGGATAACTGGTGCCAGAGCCACGGCCTAAAGTTAAATGCCAAAAATGCATAGTCATACCCTTCGGGAAAAACAAGGTTACCCCTAGCTACCAAATAGGTGGCAATCCACTGAGCACAGAAGAAGTTATCAGGGACCTGGGGACCCAGGTTGATAGTAGTCTGTCATTCGACACCCATGTAGCTAAAGTAGTTAGGAAGACCTTCTACATTGCCCACCTTATCATGAAGGGATTCTCATCTAGATCAAGGGAGGTCATAGTCTCCCTTTACTCATCACTCATCAGACCAATGATTGAGTACAATGCCCCATTCGAATGTATCTGACCCGACACTTGCAGCAGCTGGAGAGGCCACAAAAGTTCCTCACCAAAAGGATAAAGGGTCTCAAAAATCTGTCCTATGCTGCCCGACTGAAAGAACTCCAGCTCTATTCAGTCACTTACCGCTTGCTCAGAGGTGACCTTTGCCTAACATACAAGGCCATGTCAAACCCAGATTTGATGAATATTCTTCACCTCAAAAATCTAGATCCATCAGAGCCACAAGGGCGGAGACTTAAACCTTGACACGGCTATTAATAGGATGTGCTGGAGGGATAGATTCATCACCCAAAGACTCCCTATGCTGTGGAACAAAATCCCGGTACATGTGAGGCAGAGCACCTCGCTGGCCTTGTTCAAGAGAAATCTTGACCAATGGATGGGAGATCGCAGATATACCCCAGGGATTACCTCAGTGTCACTGCTCGACAGAGGCACAGAAAAATAATGGGTATAGTTCCCCATACTAAAGGGGTGGCCTAAGCCACAAAACGATGGGCTAGGCTTGTAAATGCCCTCGGGCAGATAGCCTAGTATGAACCTATGAACCTATGAACCTATAAAATCGTGGAATGCAATTGGTAAATGCCATGGGGTAGTTAACAACTCAATAACTGAGTTGTACATACATTTTTTACCCAGGTAGGTGCAGGTGATTTTTATTTTTCAATTTAATTTGCTCAAAGTAAAATAAGTAAATGACTATATAATATGCATATATATCTTCCTCTTCTTTAACAGAATTTGCAACCTGCAGAAATTATTAAGGATAGTGGGTATATGTACAAAAGACAACAATAATTTTCACAATTTTTGCAAATGTATCCTCTCTGTTCAATCAGCATTTCTTTTACAATTTTGCAGTGACTCTGCCCGGGACCGTTAAAAGAAAGAAGCAACACCTTTGATCTTCTGGGCAGAAAAAAGTGCTGAGACAACCTACTGAAACAGCTAGTTCAATGCCTGAAGCAGAATATAGGCAAGGCTTGTTTTAAAAGTTTATCTACAGATAAAAACATATATAGTTTTCAGATGGATTTGAGCACATTTAGAATTAATGCAATGATAATAGTCTCATACAGATAAATACAACAAGAAACTGCTCCCCTCCCCTCAATTCTGCCTTATTTTTATTTTCACTCCAAGGTTGTTCAATCACCTAAAAAATAATAAAAAATAAATAAATATAAATATATATATATATATATATATATATATATGTGTGTGTGTGTGTGTGTGTGTGTGTTTATATACTCTTCTGAGATCACTTGATCTTGCAGTGAGAATTATTTACCATCATCACATTGGTAAAATAGGTAGCAAACATGCAGACATGAAAAGTCTCAGTCTATTGTAAAGAGATTTGTCTTTTCAGCTCATTGTAAAATGTATAATCTGTTGTGGGGCTTTTCTCCCCTTGTATATAATTACTCAACTATTGTTGAAATGTTTTTGAATTTGCTGTGGTGCTTTTCTCCCTGGGTATCAGCAGAGAATGGGTCATTGCCTCAGTCAGACTTTCCTGGTTATCAGAGAACAAATAAAATGAGTAAGTAAAAAACAAGCCATATAGCAGAGCAGCTCTAGGAAATTCAATAAACGAGCTTAACTTAAGTGAATAAAGGTAAAAACTCTATACATACAAATACATACATATAGTTAGATAGATTGATATAAACAGTGTTTGTATTCTGAATGCTAATACAAATGCTGCAGGCATGGTAAAATAAATGAAGTCACTTGCTTAGATAATTTGCTTGTTCAAGGACCAGCATGATACAGAAAATGTTTTACACTAAAACAAGTATCCAATATTAGTGCAAAACTTTTGACATCCAAATGACATCAACAACATCCAGAGCTTTAAGACACAATTTAATTAGAATTATACCTTTCTCTTCACTATACCATATCACAACCTTGAATATGATGGAAGACAGTATCCTATTTACAAACAGACTGTAAAGGAATAAACTGTGTGCATACTTCAACAGTGATAAATGTCTGAGTTTTATTTCAAAGGAAACCAGTACTTCTGGGTTGCAAACAAATGTCACATCAAGTAGTCATATAGTACATTTAGTTTCATGAATACTTTTACAGTTTCCAAACACAGCATGCATGCTTGTAAACATGTCTCTCTTTTGCTGCTTTAGATACTTCAGGTACAACACTTATCTGAGACCTAAGTGATTGAAAGCTGGCATTCATGATGCACTGTCAAATAATAATGCTGATTAATCTCACCACAAATCATGCAGCCTTTATAAATGGCTATTTGAGCTCTCTAGGTTTCACTTAAAAATATATATAATATCACCGCTTTCCAAAGTGTCCTCAGGCAAAGCAAAACCACGTAATGAATCAAGAGTAAAAATCCACGGGACACACCACGAGAAGTGAGGATTTCTTCTTTTATTCAAATCAGCATAAAAACAGAAAAGATAAGCGCTTTCGCGTGCTGAAATGCACGCTTCTTCAGATCTCATTAACCAGTGAATACATCCTAGTTCAAATAGTAAGCTTCAACCAATAAAAATGCAATTCTAATTAGCAGCTTTAATTAATTAAAACCTGTCTGGTTATTCAATTTGCTGTAAATTGATACCCAATGTAACCATTCACTGTTGTAACTCTAATAAATAACAAGTAAATATACGTTACAACACTATATTAGGTAGACATTCTCATTTTAAAAACATTGAATTAATAACTCGCTTCTGATGGTCATTGGTATACTCGTGCCAATAGACCATTAGTACCATACTCCTGCTAGTACCTAATAATGACCGGAAAATCAAAGTAAAGTTGATCATTCTATATTTAAAGAATCTTCAAGGATTTTCCTGTTAGTGTGTCTAAAGGCGCTTTGTTAAAAATAAACAATCGCTGTCTATTGAAGCTTGGCAGTTTCTCTTAGACATAAACTTTACTGGAGAAACTCAGTGGATCTAAGACTCTATGACTCTAATATAGCCTGCTCAGTATTAATATATTGTGGTAGTATAAATAGTATGAAACTATTTTCTAATCTAAAGCAGCATCAAAGATACCTTACTGAAAAATAGCGCTACAGTATCTCTTCTATGTCTAAGTGCATATGCGCTTTATCTAATATTGTATAACAAATGAACTGACCTTCGTAATAAAAAACTATTGAAAGTTAAAATCTTCCCTGTAGACTACACTAACCTGTGTAAAGGTTGTGTATCTGGCTAAATTTTACCTGCAAGTGCTAACCCTTATACAGACAAAAGCTGAAGTAAAAAATATAGAACCCTAGTTAGAATGTGAAATGTGTGTTGTTTCGTTAATTAAGGGGTATAAATGCTCAACATAATGACGCTCAAAAACATAAGTATAATAAGTCTTTTGTAAAGTATAAAAATTATATGTATGTATTATTTAGAGACAATTTAAATTCTTACTACAAATTACTGCATAGCAAACAGCCTGGTAAAATAGTTTTAAATCATTATTGAGCTCAATAAAATTGGTGGACAAGACCATCCTCGATGTAATATGACTGAGCTTCTTAGTTTTCCAAGCCTATCGATGTGTTACCTTATGCTGAATTCAAAGTTTGCTCACGTTGACTAAAAGTTATCTCTTTCTCAATAGAACCTTGAGTGGTATAAGTGTCAAATTATACCTTGTGGAGTGTTCTCAACAAGGAAGTGTACTTCCACTGCTGTAACTGTGTTGAGATGTAATCCCATTAATTACTTTATATGTGATATTGGTACCTGCTTCTGACTAGACCAAATCTGGTGGAAATTTCAGTGTGAATTCAAGAGAAACATACCGGGGCTGCTGTTCTGTAACTAGACAGTAGGCTATCTAAGGTCAGGGTCAAACAACAGTCGACCTCAAGAACAAAAATAAAAATCAAGAAGGTGTGATCTTAATGGATGATCTAACTAAATTTAATGTGTTAAGGAGGTGGCAAAACAGCCCCATTTTGTATATTTTATAATTATTAAAACTAAAATAAATTAAAATAAAATAAATTATATTGCTTTGTAAATACTGTTTTTAATTTTTACTTATTGTCTTCAAGATACTACTTTGTTTTATTTTAAAATGGGTTTCAGTGAGATATAATTATTGATGCCTGGATCTCTATGTGCTCCTGTCTTGAAAATCCATTTTAATTCTAATTTAGCTAAGTAGTTGGTATTATCACCCATTCTGCTACTTTTCTCTAACGTCTGCAGAACCCTGAACCTGAACTCATGTGTAGGATGTTGATTAATGTGTCTGGCAAGAGCATTTGTTTCTTTCATCTTGCGTATGTCATAGGTATGATTGTATATGCGGTCTCTTAGTCTTCTAGTAGTGAGACCGATATAGAATGCTGGGCAAAGTGTGCAATTGGCCATGTATATTAAATTAGTACTGTTACAATCATGGTGTCCTCTTGGTTTGTATTCAAATATTCCTTGGGAATGAATATAGTTCTGTGTAGTTGTAATATATTTGCACATGCTGCATGTTTTGCAGGGATAAATGCCTAGCAGTGGATGGTTAGCATGAAACTCTTTGTTAGTAAAATTCCTGGAGAATAATTCTTTTAGAGTGTTGCAAGTTCTATACACAAACAATGCTTTAATGCCAACTAGAGTTCTTATTTCTTCTGTGGCTGTTAGAATATTCCAATGCTTGACAATAATTTTCCTAATCTGTTCATTGTCATTAGAATATTTCATGACATAAGCTATTCTATTTTTCTCATATCCACCTTGTCTATGTTGTGTTCCAAGATGAAAATTGTTAGAACTAAGGTTCCATGTCCCGTTTATTCCATCTTGTTGGGTATTGTTGTCTCTACGACTATATTCATTCACTTCTGTCTCCCTATTTGATGTTCTTTTGGAAGGAATAATCTTGTCTCTTGCTTCTCTCACTAACTTCATGTTGTAACCTCTAGCTAGGAAAATATTCTCCATGTTGTCAGCTTCCTCCGTTAGCACAAGCGGATCCTGAATGATCCTAGTGAGTCTGGTAAACTGTCCTTTCACTATTCCTGCAAATACATGCCTGAGGTGCATGCTGCTATATTCCAATATACTATTTCTCCAACAATTCTTCCTATGTAGTTTGGTTGTGATGTTACCTTCTGAGTTAAAATAGAGATTCACATCCAAAAAATTGATGCTCAACTCAGAATGCTCAAAGGTAAATCTAAGGAAGTCAGTAGTGGACTCTAAGTATTTGACAAAATCTTTCAGCTCTTCTATTGTTCCTGTCCAAAACAATATAACATCATCCACAAATCTTCTATAAAGACTTATCTTCCTCATCCAAACACTGTTAAATAAAAAACTAGTTTCCCAAAAATGTAACGCCAAGTTGGCATAGGAGTTTGCACATGGGGTGCCCATGGCAACACCCCAAGTTTGTAAATAGTACCTCTGGTTGAAAATGAATACATTATTGTTCAACACAATTTCTAATAACTGGCCTATCAGAATCTGTCTATCAGTAGAATAGCCACTATCAATCACCATAACCTCTCTTATTGCTTGCATACCAAATTCATTGGGTATGCAAGTGAATAGATTACATACATCCAGGGTGACCAAGACCCATGAGTCAAGTTCTGGGTTATCTTGTTTGAACTGCTCAATATCCCTTAATAAATGTTGAGTATCTTTTAAGATAGTGTGGACTCTGTCTACTATGGGTCTCAACATTTTTTCTATAAAAATCGAGATATTGTAAGTCGCCCATTGTCTCCCGGCCACTATTGGTCGCATTGGTATGGGTCTGATCCCCTTGTGTATTTTAGGTAAACCTTTCAATGCTGGTATGAGAGGTTCCTCTATATACAAAAATTCATACATTTCCAGGCTAACCTGGCGGCACATGAGTAGATCGTATAAATTAGCCCTGATGTTGTTCATAATATTCAATACTTGTCTTAACTCCAGTTCTTTGTAAGTACCATCCGAGAAAGAGTTCTCTATATTACTAATATATTCAGTTCTGTCTAGTAGTACAACCCCCCCTCCCTTATCAGCTGCTGTTATTATAACACTCGAATGATTACATAACTTTTGAAGTGAATCAAATTCAAGTTTATCTAGATTACAAAACTTATTGACAACATGTTTGGAAGAATAAAATTTGTACATGTCAACTTCGCACGATTTCACAAAGCACTCAACCATATGTGGAAATGGTGGACTAAAAGTGCTATTGCGCTTGAATCTGTTAACAGGCTTATTCTCAGTGACAACAGACGTTGATTTAGAGTTGGCAAAAAATATTTTTAAGGCTATTCTCCTAGCAAACAGTCTTAGATCAAGAAAAGTCTCAGTCTGTACGCTCGATTGGGAGGGAATGAAACCCAACCCTCGATTCAAAAGGGAGCAGTCAGATTCTGATAAATCAAGACTAGACAAATTGAAAACCAGATCAGTCAATATAATTGTTTTTTCTGCAGTGCGTACCTGTCCTGTGAGTTCTTCCTTTTCCTGGGGCCTCTGCTCATAGACCTTCCTCTGGAACGACGTTCTGTTCTGATGGGAAAAGGAGCTTCTGGTAATTTGTTGAAGGGGACGTTGGTACGTCTAACCGCTCCTGTTCTTTCTGGTTCTTCTGCTGGAAGAAGCGCTAGCTGGTTAGGGGGTGGTGTATTAACATCCAATACTTTACCGACGGGTTGTCTTGCTCCTGCGCTGGCTTCCACTGAACAAGGCGTAGGTGCTGGAAAGGGCGCCGATTTCAAAACTCCATGGCTTCCTGTTTCCGATTCTGCTTGACGTGAGCGGAAGTTCTGGTTCGGTCTAGTGTTTCTAGTGTCTTGAAATCTGGGCCATACAAAGATGTTACCATTTCTAAAATCTTCTACATCTCTGCTGAGCTTACGTTGTTTGACTGTTCTAAGTTTGTCACTGTAACTATTTATTTGTAGAAGTACTTGATTGAGTTTTCTTGTGCAATATTCAGTTCTGAAATGTTCAATTATATTTCTATAAAGTTCATCTGTTCTCAACTGTATATCATGCTCAATAGGATCAAAATATTCAAGCAGTAAACTTATATATTTAAAACTTACTTCCAGGTTTAGGTCTTGCCATTTTTTCAACAAATCTGGGTACAGTTGGCCATACGTCGGCATGCACAGCACACGCATTCCCCTCGGTATAACGTTTAAATGTAAACACGCTTGTAGATGTTTCTTCTGCCATGACAGTCTCTGTATTTTAAATAGATTGTTCTCCAGCTCTTTAGTTAGTTCAAAGAATTCAGTTATCTTGACATCATGCGAACTAGATGTGGATTGTGTACTCACCACATCTTGAAAGTCCATAGCAAGTAATGGATTGTTGGTCGTAGGTAAAAAGGCTTCTATATTCGGTATCTCCGTTGATCTAGTACATTTTTTACCCAGGTAGGTGCAGGTGATTTTTATTTTTCAATTTAATTTGCTCAAAGTAAAATAAGTAAATGACTATATAATAAGCATCTATATCTTCCTCTTCTTTAACAGAATTTGCAACCTGCAGAAATTATTAAGGATAGTGGGTATATGTACAAAAGACAACAATAATTTTCACAATTTTTGCAAATGTATCCTCTCTGTTCAATCAGCATTTCTTTTACAATTTTGCAGTGACTCTGCCCGGGACCGTTAAAAGAAAGAAGCAACACCTTTGATCTGCTGGGCAGAAAAAAGTGCTGAGACAACCTACTGAAACAGCTAGTTCAATGCCTGAAGCAGAATATAGGCAAGGCTTGTTTTAAAAGTTTATCTACAGATAAAAACATATATAGTTTTCAGATGGATTTGAGCACATTTAGAATTAATGCAAAGATAATAGTCTCATACAGATAAATACAACAAGAAACTGCTCCCCTCCCCTCAATTCTGCCTTATTTTTATTTTCACTCCAAGGTTGTTCAATCACCTAAAAAATAATAAAAAATAAATATATATATATATATATATATATATATATATATTTATATATATATATATGTGTGTGTGTGTGTGTGTTTATATACTCTTCTGAGATCACTTGATCTTGCAGTGAGAATTATTTACCATCATCACATTGGTAAAATAGGTAGCAAACATGCAGACATGAAAAGTCTCAGTCTATTGTAAAGAGATTTGTCTTTTCAGCTCATTGTAAAATGTATAATCTGTTGTGGGGCTTTTCTCCCTTGTATATAATTACTCAACTATTGTTGAAATGTTTTTGAATTTGCTGTGGTGCTTTTCTCCCTGGGTATCAGCAGAGAATGGGTCATTGCCTCAGTCAGACTTTCCTGGTTATCAGAGAACAAATAAAATGAGTAAGTAAAAAACAAGCCATATAGCAGAACAGCTCTAGGAAATTCAATAAACGAGCTTAACTTAAGTGAATAAAGGTAAAAACTCTATACATACAAATACATACATATAGTTAGATAGATTGATATAAACAGTGTTTGTATTCTGAATGCTAATACAAATGCTGCAGGCATGGCAAAATAAATGAAGTCACTTGCTTAGATAATTTGCTTGTTCAAGGACCAGCATGATACAGAAAATGTTTTACACTAAAACAAGTATCCAATATTAGTGCAAAACTTTTGACATCCAAATGACATCAACAACATCCAGAGCTTTAAGACACAATTTAGTTAGAATTATACCTTTCTCTTCACTATACCATATCACAACCTTGAATATGATGGAAGACAGTATCCTATTTACAAACAGACTGTAAAGGAATAAACTGTGTGCATACTTCAACAGTGATAAATGTCTGAGTTTTATCTCAAAGGAAACCAGTACTTCTGGGTTGCAAACAAATGTCACATCAAGTAGTCATATAGTACATTTGGTTTCATGAATAATTTTACAGTTTCCAAACACAGCATGCATGCTTGTAAACATGTCTCTCTTTTGCTGCTTTAGACACTTCAGGTACAACACTTATCTGAGACCTAAGTGATTGAAAGCTGGCATTCATGATGCACTGTCAAATAATAATGCTGATTAATCTCACCACAAATCATGCAGCCTTTATAAATGGCTATTTGAGCTCTCTAGGTTTCACTCTCCACTGTGTTTGTAAAGCTTCACGCATTTTAAAATACTGCCTCTTAGACTGAACTGGACATTGAAACAGACCCTGGGACAAAAGTTTGGTGCAAAATAAAAACAACAAAAAAATGTAGCTTACAGTACACATAAGACTCTCTTTGTAGTAAAAACAAATCTGAGTAGTTCAATGAAAAAAAAAAAAAAAAAAACACGGATCCTTAGGGAAACAAAAATTTCCTGTAAAAAAAAAAATCTCTAGAGAACGGGAAGATCTCTGAGTGCTTTGATTGCTGCCTCTCTTTCCCAGAATAATCATAGTTTCAGCTTTTAAAATGCAATTATTATGGATTAATTTTATTTAAGACAGCAAAAAACAGAGGGTTAGTTCTTTGCATGTTACTGATTATAATGACATATTAGAATGCATCATAAGCCCAGCAGTAATACCATTACACTAACTGCATGCTATGATTGTGAACAAGGCTGACAGAGCCATTTGTATACTTTTCAAAGATAGAATAAACTAGTGAATGGCTCAAGTGCCTATCCTAAATTCAGTATCTACAATGTGACTTATAAAATGTTTTACTCATACTGAGCATTTTGAAATTCACATCATATCTCCTTGAACTGGTGGCCATATATTGGAGTATCTAGCACAATTATACTGTGACATTGCATAAATTGCTATGTTCTATAACATGGTTATCACTGAAAACAATTAAGATATACATTCAAGTTCAGATGTTAACATAAATTCCAGAAAATACTGCAGCCAATGTTATTATCTTGGGATGTAAGTGTATGTTCTTTCTTATGTCTCATGTTGCCTTATTTTAAACATTTTTGCAAATTCAAGGAATTTTAATCTACTTTCCTTGCAGGTTTGAATGGTAAAAATATGCACAAAGTAGGGCACTGGTTAAGTTAGCCAAAAAGTGACTTTGTGGTAACATGATTCAGAGTAACTTAATTTTCTGTGCTAGCAATCACCACTTAAAATCAAAGCTCATTAAAAACACGGTCAGCAACAAACTGTTGAAAAGACTGAACCATAAGGAGCGCACTGCTTCCTTTACATGAATGCACTTGTATTGATCACAGCTTGCATATCATGAGTGTGGAAACTGCATGCTTTGAACAGGATAAACTTTAAAAATAATACAAAAAAGAAATCAAAATGAAAATAAGCTTGCATTTAACAGCAGTGCACTGATTAACATTGACTAAGAAACCATTGAAAGGCAGTGCACACATATACAGAAAAATATCAAATAAAGACACACACACACACACACACACACACACACACACACACACACACACACACACACACACACACACACACACAACCTTCAAACTTTTCTCTTGGAGCTACACACACACACACACACACACACACACACACACACACACACACACCTTCAAACTTTTCTATTGGAGCTACACACACACACACACACACACACACACACACACACACACACACACACACACACACACACACACACACACACTCACACACACACCTTCAAACTTTTCTATTGGAGCTACACACACACACACACACACACACACACACACACCTTCAAACTTTTCTATTGGAGCTACACACACACACACACACACACACACACACACACACACACACACACACACACACACACACACACACACACACACACACACACACACACACACACACACACACCTTCAAACTTCTCTATCGGAGCTACTTTATATGCTTCTCAACAGACTGTCTATAAAAAAATCCCTCCTACTCTCTTGGGAACTCAGACTCTCCTCAACGGAATAGGACTCTTTTCACCCTTGCCACCTGTGAAAGATCCTTCTCCAAAATAACACATTGGAACGCTCTACATAAAGACTTCAAACAAACTGAACATCTTATATCATTCAAAAAGTATCTTCACTCCCATCTACTAGAAGAAAATAAATATAATTTCTTCAGGGACACAGGTTAGCCCCATCTAATTTCCACCTGGCTTCACTATTCAGTATATACCTTCCCTTCACCTATTGCTACTACTGCAGTGACTTTCTGACCCATTTTATATACAACTAAAATAAGGAAGGTAAAATAACATGTTTTCTTTTTCTCTTACTGCAAAAATCTCTTACTATTATTTGTTCTACATATTTGCAACTTTACACATGTATTAAACGACCTACATCCTACAGAAAGACCTCACTGAGACCAATGACTGGTGTTGAAACCATGACCTTAAGATTAATGCCAAAAAATGCGTTGTCATGCCCTTTGGGAAAAACTCAGCTCCCACTAATTACCACATCGATGGGAGCCCACTGAACACTGAAGGTGTTATATGAGATCTGGGGACACAGGTTGACAGCAACCTCTCCTTCAACCGCCACATTGCCACTGTGGTCAGAAAGTCCTTCTATGTGGCACATCTCATAACCAAGGGTTTTGGATTCAGGAAGAAAGCAGACATCATTTATCTCTACTCTTCCCTCATTAGGCTAATCATCAAATATAATGCCCCATTTGGCATGTACCTCGCTAAACACATGCTGGAAAGGCCACAAAAGTACCTCACGAAGAGGATCCTAGGCCTTGAACACATGTCCTACATGCACAGACTCAAAAAAATCCAGCTATTCTGTCTCATATCATGTACTAAGAGGCAACCTCTGCTTGACTTACAAAGCCATGTCTGACCCAGCTCTGTTAGAAATGCTGCATCTAAAGAAGTCCAAATCCCTCTGCACCACATGCTCCAGAGACCTCAACCTCATTACCACAATCAACAGTACATGCTTGAGGGACAGGTTCATAACCCAGAGACTGCCCATGCTCTGGAATAGACTTCCCAAACATGTCAAGCAGAGCACCTTACTGGCCGTCTTCAAGAGAAATGTTGATGAGTGGATGGGAAATAGAAAACTCAAACCAGGCATCACTGCAGTGTCTCTACTTGATAGAGGCATTGGGAACTAATGTTGGGCGGCACGATGCCAGGGCACTTCTATGGGCTAGGCTTTTAAAGGCTCCAGGGCCATTAGCCTAGTACACACCTATGAACCTATGAACTCATGATTAATTTACTTTATATTGTATGTATATGCGACTGAAATATCCATCTGAACATGCATTTAAGATGCTATGGGACGTACATTGCAACTAGGTTTTTTTTTTTTTTCTTCTCTTTATTTATGACTGTATTTTTCTATATAACTGCAATATATATCCTTATGTATGTTGCAAGTAATGTATGTATTTCAGTTATCTCTGTTGTGACTGAAAATAGATAACTATTAAAGTAACAATTGGGGGAGTTCAGATAATATTCTCAGTGGTACATTAAATCTATGGATATGATTTGTAAAAGAAGTCTGGAATGGCTTGCCACTTCCAGTATTTGTCTTCATTTTGGGATAGTAATGTGTATAAGACAACCTAATTTTTAAAATGCTTTCCTCCATCAAGTATAGCAGGCTCAACTTGCACCCTGTGACAATCCCACAAACTAGTTCCCCACCTCGCAGCTATTCAAGTGAAAAGCATAAAAAAAAATAAAATAAAAAGCTGTAGAAAGTCAGTACTACCATAGCCAATCAGTCCCCACAAAATCCATGACGCTCAGACTTCAGCATAAGTAAAAAAAAACTCTTTGGATAACTGTAGGAAGCTGATTGGCCTCCAACAGTAATTCAACCAAGCCATAGCCCCCAACCAAGCCACAGCCCACAGCTCTACAAGTGAATTCATGTTACCAATAATTTTTACTTCTGTTCACTATACAAATTAAAATAAACATCTTTATACTGAAGGACCTGTGGTGAGATATGCAGAATCTATTGTTAAAAGACTTCATTACTAGGCTATTCTTCCATGAAGCTCTTTAGAAGCTTAGCCATACATTTTCATGAAGTTTTTAACAATTATATTTTAAGTAAGGATAGTGGAGATGAACAGAACACTTACTTGCTGCCCCTATCCATGAGGGACTGTGGGACTAATCCAAGTGTGAATTTGAAGCTGCCCATACACACATTCAGTTTATATTTAAATAGTATAAAAAAACTTTGCTTTATGTGGATAGGAAGAGGATTCCAGTATCCTCTGTTATACATATCTATCCCTTTAACATGTTCTATTTATGTCACAAAATAGATTTAGATCCATTGAGCGTAAGTTTATATCCCCACTGAACTTGCAAACGTTCAGCAGGTCTGACAGGATAGGGTCTGTTGAGGCTGTCTAATGTTCACTGACAACCATTTAATCCTCAAATAAACAAATACAGTATGCAAGAGATTTATACACACAATGTCCCTGGAGGCAAAACTCTCGCATACAAATACTCAAAGTAACAATCTGTTTGTCAGAAACACACGTGTTACACCTACCACACGTAGTACACACCCAACTGATATAACTACTTATGCTGGGCCCTTAAATGCAGTCTTCTCAAGCCTCAATGATCTCCCAGATATTCTACCTGTAAGAATTATACTCAGAAAACCTGAAAGCACTAAGCAGAAACATCATCTAATGCTGCACATACAGCCACACCCAGTGGAGCCTCAACTACCAAACACTTAAGGTAAACCAGTACACTATTTAGGGCTCTAGCAATGGGTGTGATGCCCGTGCCCTGGCCCAGGAATCAAGGAACCTCAATCCTCACTACTAACACCAGTGAGGGGCGTCTCATATAGGGGAAAAGGATAACAAATACACACAGTAAAGTGCAATTTCTCTTAAGAGCACACAGAGATCACAGTCAGTCTGGGGCTGGTTTCTCCCATGCTCTCCAGGTCCCCAGTAAGACTCCCCACTGGCACAGCTATAGGGTCCAGATCTCAGCCTAGTGGATAAGCTAAAACCTCCAGCACCCTCTCTGTCTAACCAGTGCTTCATGTCCCTGCCCAAGTACCTGACACACACACACACACACACACACACACACACACACACACACACACACACACACACACACACACACACACACACACACACACACTTTGAGAAGAGTTTATACAACCACACAGACACACCTGAGAAAGGCTGGCACAGGTTCTCCAGCTGTGCCTCTTTTTCCCAGACTATACAGTAGTACCAGCTGACACCACCCACTATTATTTATCAGCTACTCAAAGGCCCTTAAAAGGGTGTTCAATTATTACTGTGCAATATTATTATCCAATTGGTAGTATTGCCCAGGGCTAAAGCTATTGAAGTGCTTTGTAAAAGTTTACCAAAGGCATACAAGCAAGCTAAAGAGCTTAAATTATCTCTACAAAAACAGCCACAGTTGAAAGGGTTTAAAATACTTAATAACAAATAGTCAAACACAAGACAATACTTTTTACTACACAGTGCTAGTCAAGAGTTCAGAGATCACAGACAAATACTTAAAATAATTCAGTAGTACAGTTCTGACATCACAGAAAAACACTTAGTCGAATATTCCTAGTTTCTAGCTATTTTTAAGAGAAAACACAAGTCTAAGATAAACTTACATACAGAGCAAGACAGTGCTGGAGAGCTGGATGGTCAAGACAAAAATACATTCTTCACCTCTGGGCAGAAACCAGAGCAATAAAGGACATTTATGCATGCAAATTCTGACCATTAACTCTGGCCTTAAAACAATAGGCAGGATGCCCCACTCTAGACATCAAAGGGTCACAACATGCTTTACTTAGTCAGTAGAGAGTACTGTTATTACATTTTTCCAGTTCCACATGTAACACTATTTTTACCATTTAAGACAACAAGCCTGTGGTTTACATTAATATTTACAGATGATAGAATTATTTCCAAATTCTATCTGGCTAGGCTGGCAGCCTTCATCTGTCTTCACCCAATCTTCACAATGGGGACTCCATTGTATGACACACTGATGCCACACTCACCAGGCTGAAGAAGGAAGACAATAAAGGTCAGTTGCTTATCGGGGTCAGGATCCACCAAGTTACCCATGCACTCAAAGTACTTGCACCACAGGTACCAGTATGATACAAACATAGTCCATGTAGGTGTAAAAGAGCTCTGTGTTGGATCCATTCCTCTTTGGCATCTGTTTTTCAGAAGTCAAAGCCAATGTCAAGGGACTCTTGCTTATCAAGTTTTCAGATGATTGCAAACTAGGAGCAATCATAGAAGCTCCCCGCCAAGATACTAACATCTTGCAGGAAGATCTAACACAGACATATCATTGGTGCCAAAACCATGGCTTAAAACTCAATGCCTAGAAATGCATAATGGTACCTTTTGGGAAGTTGACTACCCAGGGAAAGCACCTCATTGATAAATTGCCCCTAAAAGTAGACACAGTAGTCAAGGATTTGGGGACTCGTATAGATAGCAACATGTCTTTTGACCAACATTTGTCTAAGGTAATAAATAAAATCATTATACTTCACTCAAGTTATAAGTAAGACATTGCATCTAGGTCCAGGATAGTCATCATGCCACTGTACTCAGCCCTCAACAGGCCCATCATTGACTGTTAACTCCCCCTTTAGTAAGTACTTGACCAGTCACATGCAACAACGTTCCTCACGAAAAGAATGCAGAGCATGAACAAAATGCCTTATGAAGATCACCTCAAAGCCCTATCTTTGCAATCTGTTTCCTACAGACTGCTGAGAGGTGATTTATGTGTGGCATATAAGGCATCATTGGACCTGGGTCCGATGGACATTTTGCATATCTGCAAAATGAACAGCACCAGAACTTCTAGATCTAAGGATTTTGAGCTTTGCTTGCAACTTAAACGGGATATGTTGGAGGGACAGATATGTATCTCAGAGAATCCACATTATCTGGAATAGGCTTCCTATCCATGTGAAACAGAGCCCTTCCTTAACCCAATTCAATCACAACCTGGACCACTAGATGCAAAATCAAAATTCACTCCTGACCTAATACCTAAGTCTCTGATGGACAGGGTCAGCCATTAAATCATCCTCTAACTAACATACACCCCTTTAAATAACTTATAAGGTACAATAACTCATGTGACACACTTTGATTGTATAGCTAAGCCTAGTGGTCATTAGCCTCGTATACACCTGTGAAACTATGTGTATTTGAATCAAAGATCACTTTTCAGTCACCTGTATCATAAGCAGATGAGGGACAAGGTTTTGAGATAGTCTACATGATTTTTATGATTTAGATCCTTGATTTTCTTGTTATGAAAACATTTTAGGCATTCAAATTGCACAAGATGGTTAGACATGTTTATACTGAAGGGGGGTTATACTCAGTGATTGGCCTGATGAGTGGAGAATACCATGGGATGATCTCATTTCTGGACCTGGATGCCATATCCTTAGTAATAAGCTGTCCAATGCGGTGATTGAAGGCCAGTTCACTGTCTGCATAGGTAGGTGTGTGTGTGTGTGTGTGTGTGTGTGTGTGTGTGTGTGTGTGTGTGTGTGTGTGTGTGTGTGTGTGTGTCTGTCTGTCTTTGGGGCATGTGTGCATGCCCATGCCTGTCTCTGTGTATGTATGTATGTATGTATGTGTGTTTGTTTGTGTGTATCTATTTATAGACAGGTAGATATAAATAGATTCAAATATAGATATATAATTAAATATACATCAGACACACACACACATACACACACACACACACACACACACACACACACACACACACACACACACACACACACACACACACACACACACACGAGAAATACTATGCTATATTAGTGACCTAAAATGCTAAAGTGTATCAAAAGTATATCAAACATATGTTGTTTTATTTCTTGGAAACATAAGGAGCAGTGATGCAGGCTCCTTTTTATACATAAAATATAGCTTTCCAGAAAAAAGCAAGAAAAAACATACAGGGTACTTTTTTCAAAGCACAGGTTCCCACAAACAGTGCAACATCTGTCTCCAAAACAGCCCGAAAGTTCCTTTTTACAGTTTTAAGAAACAACATACACATTCATTCTGTAATGTTGCTCTCTTTCATATTCCTTTACTGGAAGATGGGCAGGTCTTTTCAGAACTATCATTTGTTCCGGTCCCCTTCAATAAACACATCATACCGAATGACATTTGTCGACCTTTATTAAACTTCCATAACTTTGATTACCAATTTTATTTACAACTGGACATAGTATAGTTGATTCTAAACAGCATAAACATCCTTGTAATGTTAATCAGGACAGCGTTCCTGCTCATCCTGCCCAGTAAGCAGCGTCCATACCTTTGCTCGCTTACTTTACTTATAAACTTCCTTGTAATGTTAATCAGGACAGCATACCTGCTCATCCTGCCCAGTAAGCAGCGCCCATATCTTTGCTCACTTACTTTACTTATGAAGCAGCGTCCCATCTCACTTCATAAACCATTCATCAAATTACCAAATTACCAACCAAATAAGAAGCATCCGTACCTCCGTTTGCTTACCTATTCAGCAAACTTCCACCAGCTGCTAATTTCCTTTCACAAATCCTTGGAATAAACCTCCACACACTGGAGGGGGAACAGAAGAGGGCAAACCTGTCCCTCTTCTCCACTTACCCCAACTAATAACATAACCAAAATCCTCACCAAACCGCCAACAAAAAAGGGAGGGAGGGAGGGAGGGAGGGTAGCAAGTTCACACCAAAATGTGATTACTTACCCAGCTACACTTGTCTAGACCCCTTAAGCTCCTCCCCACCCTTATCTCATTCCCTCCCAATAATCCCTCCCTCCATTTAACCCTTTCACCTCCCCAATCCACTTAACTCCCATTAATATATCAGCCTAACCCCTTTTGAAGATGTCCCAGGACAACTTGGTTTGTTACCAAACCTCATTTGTCCCAGTCCCCTTCAATAAACACATTACACCGAAAGCCATTTGACGACCTTTATTAAACTTCCATAACTCTGATTACCAATTTTATTTACAACTGGACATAGTATAGTTGATTCTAAACAGCATAAACATCCTTATAATATTAATCAGGACAGTGTATCTGCTCATCCTGCCCAGTAAGCAGTGTCCATACCTTTGCTCGCTTACTTTACTTATAAACCTCCTTGTAATGTTAATCAGGACAGCGTACCTATTCATCCTACCCAGTAAGCAGCGTCCATACCTTTGCTCACTTACTTTACTTATGAAGTAGCATCCCATCTCACTTCATAAGCCATTCATCAAATTACCAACCAAATAAGCATTATCCTTACCTCCGTTTGCTTACCTATTCAGCAAACTTCCTCCAGCTGCTCATTTCCTTTCCACAAATCCTTGGAATAAACCTCCACACACCAGAGAGGGAACAGAAGAGGGCAAGCCTGTCCCTCTTCTCCACCAACCAGTCTGACCAGGCTGTTCCCCCTCCCTTTAACTCAACTTCTTCAACCCACTACTTCTCATAAAGGGAAGAATCAAGCCAAACATCATTCGGTGTACCATCATCTGTAAAGCACCTTAGAATTATGTCACAAACCCACCGTGTCATACCAGCACTGAAACACATCCCAATGAAACTAAATAAAGTAGCCCATGCAGACAAGCTGCTTACACTACCAGTCCGACCCCAAATGTACCACTAACCATAAAACCAGCCAACAAAATTAACCAAACACAATGTCCACTGACCTGAAATGCCTACTGACCCCAGCCACAACAGGTCAGTGACTAGCCCTCACCCTCAAAAATGTGGTAAATAATCCAACCCCACCTCCTGTGAAACTGCTGTCACTCAAAGCCAATTCCTCCTACACAGAAAGCACCACCCAGCTCACCATCCTGATCCACTTATTCAATGTAACCTGTTAATCCTGACTAAGACAGCACCCTTTTTACCAAAACCTCTCTTATAACCATCTCCTTAAACCTGCCACAATCATATAATCCTAACCATCATCTTACCTGCTTCAGCTCACCTAATATCTCCTTCAATAGTAACATAACTTGGTATGCTACCATAGTAATCTGTCCACCAAATCCATTCAAGGAAAAATAAATAAATAAATAAAAAACAACTATCAACAAAACAGTGTAAAATTCATCCTGATGCTTCCACAGCAATGAACAAATCAAACCCCTATGCAGCTGCTCTGCTGGAAATTTATAACCTCATTCTTAATCCTCCATCAGCTGATACATTCCTCAGCAGCCTCCCTCACCTGCCGAGTCCAAATTCCTTCAGACCACCAAAACTGCCAGCTCAGCAAGTCCCCATCTGCAACCTCAGTGTGATCTGTAAAAGAAAAACTGTAAATCTTCAACACCTGCAAAGTCCATTTCTTAATGACATTACGCAACACTAAGAGCATAGCTCTTTCATCACCTGTATGAAACGCATGCATTACTGAATGCCAAACCCCCTGACTTAAGATATCTTAGCAAAATTATTATTTTTTTTTCATACCACCCATATTCATGATAAGACTGATACACATACAAAATTACCTAGTTCATTGCATCAAAAGGCCTATTCTGGTATCCTTTTAACCATCTCATGAGGTTTCTCAACCAAGCTGTTAACTAATAAATAGGGCAGGGAAAGTTAAACTACCGAATCTGTCAACAAAATGCCAAACTCCATGACCAACACTATCCATCTACCCCAAAGAACATCCCGGTGAAGTAACCCAAAGGTAACCTCCACGGTAAAACACACCAACTTATTAACCCCTACTAAAGTAACCACCTTAAACTAGCTGCCATGCAACTTCAGAAATGCCAAAACACTGCCTTGTATACACAATAACAGCAAATACCTCCTTATCACACTCCCAAACAACTGGATGGGTGACCAACAATAGAAGCAGCATGTGGAAATAAAAACTGATCTTGGCTACCTACCAGACCCTACACCATTAACCCCATAACTTCCTATGCTCCTATGACTGTTGTGATTCTGCCTTGCCCGTAAACCCCAAACCTCCTATAAACAAACCCCCACATCACCTTGCCCCAAACATACTTCCCTCTACAACCCCATCGTGTAGCATTTCCAACAATCAAAATCCATGAAAGAAATCCATTGCCTTTCAAAGCCATTTCATCAGGACACTGACCACTGGTCACCCATCTGTGACCTCCTTGTGCACCACCCAAATGGGTGGGATATCCATTGAAATAGGCTCCATCACTCCGAATCCTCTTCCTTCAGGTTGCTGACCTTAGCCCATCCAATTCCACACCTCTGCAATTTCCGTCATTAAGTGCTGCCCCCTTGTGCTACCCATATGTAACCTCCTTGCTTGCCACTGCTTCCATCATCTGTGAATTCACTGTGTATCACCATAACTGCAACTTGGCACACCACCATCTCCAAAGAAAAGGACAAAGTAAACCCTCTAATATGTAAAGAGAATGCTCCATCTTATACCCACCAATTCCAACTTATAGCAGCAGCGTTCCAAAGCTCCCATTTCAGTCAGTAACTGTTGCCACCTTGTGCTCCCCCTGTGTAACCTCCTTGCTCACCACTGCTTCCATCAGCTGCGAATTCCCTGTGTATTGGCACACCACCGTCTACAAAGAAAAGGACAAAAGTAAATCCTCTAATATGTAAAGAGAAGGTTCTACCTAATACCCACCTATTCCAAATTATAGCAGCAGCATTCCAAAGCCCCCATCCGTAAGAAAGAAAAGACATGTAAATCATTAAAAATACATAACACACATTCCAAGACATCTTCAAATACAAACTATCCTGCCAACCCAGGAATGAATGTAACACCTTCACACACATAGATGACAAAGCAGCAATAATTGAAGCTAGGTTTCCAATGAACCTATCAAATACCCAATATAAATTTAACTACCTGACAAGTATGTTAAAACTTAACCCCCACATGAAGGGACCCATCAATATCCACAACCATTTGCCTAGCTCTTAATCTTCCATCTCCAAATGAGGCACACTAACCAACATATCAGATTTTAGATTTCCTGATCTCCTGTGTGATGCAAATGATAGCTGGTAGTCAGTTGCCTGTCTCTTTGCTCCATGTGGTCTGCCTGTGTGTGTGTGTGTATGTGTGCGTGTGCGTGTGCGTGTGCGTGTGCGTGTGCGTGTGTGTGTGTGTGTGTGTGTGTGTGTGTAGCTGTGAGAGGACACAAGATGCCAGTTGGTCACCACCAATCACCAACCCCCCCAGCACCACACAGCACAAAACCCGGGGAGGACCAAGACTGTTTCCACATTTATCCTGTGTTGAGAAGGGAAAATCACAAAACAAACCCAAGACTCGTACCGGAGTCCTGGAAAAAACACAGAAATGCAGGAAAAGAAAACTCAGCAACACAACCCTTTTGTTGTCACTACGTGCAATTTCATATTCATGTGCAGTAGCATGAATTGGATATGTGCCAATCCCCCCCCTTTTTTTTTTGTTATCATCTAATAATCGACCAACATATTACCACACACCATGGCACCAAATGTTTGACCTTCCATTTTCTGAACAGGAATGAAGGATCCATATCTACCAAAAGTATCTACCCTAGAGAACCTGCAAGTCGAAATCCTGCTCTCCTGCAGCATCTGCAGAGTCCACAGTACGGCCACCATACTTCCCAACCACTTAGAGTAAGAAATCTGGACAAGCCTTAGCTGTACCCCAAACATTTCAGTCACCATCATTACCACGTCCAAAAGGCATCAACCTAATCGAACCAATGGCAAAATTCCACCAACGAGGTATGTGCCAACACCATGAGCCAATGGTCAACCAAAGGTGTCCTAACCCAAAGACTAGTCTCCCCTTATCAAACACCAGTGATATAATTCCTTGCAACAGACCAACACCAGCTTCACAATTACTACTGCTTTCAAGCAGCAAGAGTGAATATTTAAATATTTTATCCTGCTTCCTTAACATTCCTAGCTGCATGCAACAGCCTACCATGGCCCAGCATCCTCCATTCCCTGATGTGTTGAAGGTCTGTCTGCTAGGTGGGGAGGTCCTAATGTTGGGCGATACTAAAAAACTTTAATGGTGCAGTCCTCTGTCCACCATGAAAAATTAGGCAAACCTAGGGGACGCAGAAGCGGAGATAATCAGATAAATAACCTAAAGGCATGTTTCAGTGTCATCACTACTCATCGTAGGAGGAGCTATCTCTAGAGAATTATTTGCAGCCACAGTTCACCAGCCACCTTTGGAAACTCTGAATATGATACTTATCAGGAAACCACGCATGCGTATGGTGCACCTGATGACAATCTAACACCAAACCCTTGAAAAGCTCTTTGTGGCTTAACAAACACCTCCAGCTCATCACAAACTGAAGGAACATACAGCTCACAGGGCAGGGGGAACATGCCCACTGTATGTTTCCAACCCCACTGGTAACCTAGGCAAATAAAGATAGCCAATACAGTCAAAGCCACTGAGCGACCATGCCAACAGCCTCACCTACTAATACAGACAGTCACTCCCTAATAGAGTTAAAACCAAAAGCAAGGCATGAATCATACTCTACCAACTAATACAACTTGGCAGACATGAGGAAGGCCTGCGAAACATTGAACCACTGACAAAATCAACTAAAACAGCCACCAAGAAAAAGCCCCCAAAACCGTGAACCACCAGCGACACTAACCAAAGCAGTCACCAAGAAAATGCAAAGCCCCTGTCCAATGTACAGATGCCCATGTATATCCTCGCGACATTACAGGCCAAACACATCACATAAAGCTTAACACCGTAACACCCTTCCTCAAAGTTTACTTTACTACTTTTTTTTTTTTTTTATGTATTAGCTGCCGATGCTACAGTCGCATGCATGTTAGCAACTTATTAGGTAGACATTACTGATAAATCCACACACCTCTGCAATTTCCGTCATTAAGTGCTGCCCCCTTGTGCTACCCATATGTAACCTCCTTGCTTGCCACTGCTTCCATCATCTGTGAATTCACTGTGTATCACCATAACTGCAACTTGGCACACCACCATCTCCAAAGAAAAGGACAAAGTAAACCCTCTAATATGTAAAGAGAATGCTCCATCTTATACCCACCAATTCCAACTTATAGCAGCAGCGTTCCAAAGCTCCCATTTCAGTCAGTAACTGTTGCCACCTTGTGCTCCCCCTGTGTAACCTCCTTGCTCACCACTGCTTCCATCAGCTGCGAATTCCCTGTGTATTGGCACACCACCGTCTACAAAGAAAAGGACAAAAGTAAATCCTCTAATATGTAAAGAGAAGGTTCTACCTAATACCCACCTATTCCAAATTATAGCAGCAGCATTCCAAAGCCCCCATCCGTAAGAAAGAAAAGACATGTAAATCATTAAAAATACATAACACACATTCCAAGACATCTTCAAATACAAACTATCCTGCCAACCCAGGAATGAATGTAACACCTTCACACACATAGATGACAAAGCAGCAATAATTGAAGCTAGGTTTCCAATGAACCTATCAAATACCCAATATAAATTTAACTACCTGACAAGTATGTTAAAACTTAACCCCCACATGAAGGGACCCATCAATATCCACAACCATTTGCCTAGCTCTTAATCTTCCATCTCCAAATGAGGCACACTAACCAACATATCAGATTTTAGATTTCCTGATCTCCTGTGTGATGCAAATGATAGCTGGTAGTCAGTTGCCTGTCTCTTTGCTCCATGTGGTCTGCCTGTGTGTGTGTGTGTATGTGTGCGTGTGCGTGTGCGTGTGCGTGTGCGTGTGTGTGTGTGTGTGTGTGTGTGTGTGTGTGTAGCTGTGAGAGGACACAAGATGCCAGTTGGTCACCACCAATCACCAACCCCCCCAGCACCACACAGCACAAAACCCGGGGAGGACCAAGACTGTTTCCACATTTATCCTGTGTTGAGAAGGGAAAATCACAAAACAAACCCAAGACTCGTACCGGAGTCCTGGAAAAAACACAGAAATGCAGGAAAAGAAAACTCAGCAACACAACCCTTTTGTTGTCACTACGTGCAATTTCATATTCATGTGCAGTAGCATGAATTGGATATGTGCCAATCCCCCCCCTTTTTTTTTTGTTATCATCTAATAATCGACCAACATATTACCACACACCATGGCACCAAATGTTTGACCTTCCATTTTCTGAACAGGAATGAAGGATCCATATCTACCAAAAGTATCTACCCTAGAGAACCTGCAAGTCGAAATCCTGCTCTCCTGCAGCATCTGCAGAGTCCACAGTACGGCCACCATACTTCCCAACCACTTAGAGTAAGAAATCTGGACAAGCCTTAGCTGTACCCCAAACATTTCAGTCACCATCATTACCACGTCCAAAAGGCATCAACCTAATCGAACCAATGGCAAAATTCCACCAACGAGGTATGTGCCAACACCATGAGCCAATGGTCAACCAAAGGTGTCCTAACCCAAAGACTAGTCTCCCCTTATCAAACACCAGTGATATAATTCCTTGCAACAGACCAACACCAGCTTCACAATTACTACTGCTTTCAAGCAGCAAGAGTGAATATTTAAATATTTTATCCTGCTTCCTTAACATTCCTAGCTGCATGCAACAGCCTACCATGGCCCAGCATCCTCCATTCCCTGATGTGTTGAAGGTCTGTCTGCTAGGTGGGGAGGTCCTAATGTTGGCGATACTAAAAACTTTAATGGTGCAGTCCTCTGTCCACCATGAAAATTAGGCAAACCTAGGGGACGAGAAGCGAGATAATCAGATAAATAACCTAAAGGCATGTTTCAGTGTCATCACTACTCATCGTAGGAGGAGCTATCTCTAGAGAATTATTTGCAGCCACAGTTCACCAGCCACCTTTGGAAACTCTGAATATGATACTTATCAGGAAACCACGCATGCGTATGGTGCACCTGATGACAATCTAACACCAAACCCTTGAAAAGCTCTTTGTGGCTTAACAAACACCTCCAGCTCATCACAAACTGAAGGAACATACAGCTCACAGGGCAGGGGGAACATGCCCACTGTATGTTTCCAACCCCACTGGTAACCTAGGCAAATAAAGATAGCCAATACAGTCAAAGCCACTGAGCGACCATGCCAACAGCCTCACCTACTAATACAGACAGTCACTCCCTAATAGAGTTAAAACCAAAAGCAAGGCATGAATCATACTCTACCAACTAATACAACTTGGCAGACATGAGGAAGGCCTGCGAAACATTGAACCACTGACAAAATCAACTAAAACAGCCACCAAGAAAAAGCCCCCAAAACCGTGAACCACCAACGACACTAACCAAAGCAGTCACCAAGAAAATGCAAAGCCCCTGTCCAATGTACAGATGCCCATGTATATCCTGCGCGACATTACAGGCCAAACACATCACATAAAGCTTAACACCGTAACACCCTTCCTCAAAGTTTACTTTACTACTTTTTTTTTTTTTTTTTTTATGTATTAGCTGCCGATGCTACAGTCGCATGCATGTTAGCAACTTATTAGGTAGACATTACTGATAAATCCACAAGCCCACAAAAAGGATTTGACCAGCCAGCCACCATTACACGGGAATGCTCATGGTGTGAAAACAACAATGAAATGCACTGCTAAACTGGAGACCGCCCTAGCAACCATCCAAAGGCAGCATACGATCACAAATGGAAACCCAGACAACGACTATAACCCAAAAACCCACATCACACCTCTGAGCCATGAATCACGGACAAAGCTCAAGATCATAGCAGTAAAACACACGCTTACTTCCACCCCCATCGGAAAGGAGCAGGGGGAACCAGCATAGGCACACTGCCAGCAAACAAGTTCACGCCAGAATTACTTTCCCAGCTACACTTGTCTAAACCCCTTAAGCCCCATCCCCACCCTTATCTCATTTCCTTCCAATAATCACTCCCTCCATTTAACCCTTTCACCTCCCCAACCCACTTAACTCCCATTAATATATCAGCCTAACCCCTTTTGAAGATGTCCCAGGACAACTTGGTTTGTTACCAAACCTCATTTGTAACTCTTCCTTACTGCAGCATAGAACTGAGGTTCCAGAAAAACATTCTCTTTCTCTTTCTGTGACAGGCTAGCTTCTCTGTTACAATAGCATTACAGACCTTTCTTTTATAGTCCATTTGTTTGCAAAATCAATTCTATTAACACTGAAATCTTCTCTGCATAAAACAAAAGTTACAACAGTTCTTTTTTCATATTTTTAAGGCAACAGTTCTGTGTATAAATATTTATATTATTTTATATTGTTTTGTGCACAATTCTTGCAATGACTAGCATAGCATATTACAATGATTTTTCAAGCTGAATTCCTAGAATTTAGGCCCAGTAAATGGTCTGTGAGCCCTCAGCCATTAGGGAGGGTCATGGCTCTGCTGTCTTTCACTATAAAAGGCTGCAAGAAAAGCACCCATCTACAAAGTTTTTTGTCTCCTTCCTGCTGCTTATTCAACCATAACACTGGGCTGTAAATGTTGTAACGTATCATCCAGAAAAGTAATACTTACACAAAGGTAACACCCATTTGATTGAATAGCATTGCCTTTCAGTAGTGCTATTCTTAGCTTTTTCCCAGCTCAGATTTCAACTCAAAAAAATATTAAACCCATCAACGATCTGTAATAACAGTGCCCTTAGGTCTATCTGTGATGCATCAGTACATAGTATGAAAAGGTTATTGAAATCTGATAAGGCAAGCTCTGAACAAAGTGTTCTCATCAACTGATTAAAATCATTCTGTGTATCTAACAATCACCTAACCTAAAGAAACATCTTCCTTTTGATCAGTTGTGAGAGAGGGCAAGATAGAAATGTAAAATGGCAAACAGATATTTTGTTGTTCTCATATAATCCCAAGAATGTCCTTAGTATTTTCAGTACTAGGAATAGGTCATCTTCTCACAGCTTCAGGTTGTTGTTTCTGTGGCTAATATCCCACCCTCACTCACCAATGACATAACCTAAATATTTTAATTCTGTGATGCTTAATTTGCTTTTGAAGGCATTAACTATTAACCTGGTTTGTCTCAGAGAGTCCAGTATAGCTTTCAGGCTTTGAAAAATCTGCTTCTTCTTTGTCTTCAACCATTAGTGGGTTCTGCAAGTTTCTCTTTGTTTTAGATCTAATACAGACAGGAAGTTTGTCTTCCCCAGCCTTTCTATTAGTTCATCAGGCTTAGGCCTTGAGTAGGTGTCAAATTTCAAAATACTCTTCAGTTTCCTAGACTTGTTACAGAATCTAACTGTCTCATCATGCGTTGTGACTAAGCCTATAAGGCTGTTCTGTTCTTTTGACTCCTGTGACACCCAGATGTTAGACATTTCTGAACTACTTCTTGCAGACTTTCTCTGTGACTCTCTTAATCTGTAATGTTTTAAGTTAAGCTTTTCCTTGGAAACAGTCACATCTTTTCTGCCAGGTAATTCTGAAAATGCTTCTGTGTTTCTTAACAGAAATTCATTTAATTCTTGATTCTATGGCTGAAATGGTATATCATATACCTGAACTGCAGGCAAACAAAGTCACAATTCTTTCTTCGCCAGATTTTCTGGTCTCTACTGCTTACCTGAGTACAGTGGTTGTGCCTCTTTCCATGGTTTCAGACTTAAATCTGGTATATTTACTCTGGTCATCTCTTATCAGTCTTTCTATCCCAGGAGTTTGCATCATTTAATTGTATTATTATTTGAAATGGAACCTGCAGTTTAACTAAGAATGTTTCCTGTGGAAAGGAGTGAGATTAAAACCTAGTATCCTATTCTCAAATGCAGTTGGCAATTCCTGGAACAAACTTCCAACTGAGATCACATCCCTTACTTCCACCAACCTTTTCAAGAATCAGCTGAAAAACTTCATGAAAACCAAATGGCTTTGCCCCTGCTCTCAGCCTGACTGATACTTATTTTCTCCTCTTTCTAACTCTAACTCTCAAACTTGATTTCTTTTGCTGAAACTCCTCTACCTTCTTTATATGGCAAGTTTAAATACTTCTTGCTCTCTTTTTTTTTTTGTATCTCCCCATTATGACTTTTTGTATTTTTTTGCTTACTGAAACTGAACTAGAGCTTTTTCTTTTTTGGCTGTTAAAAAAAAAAAAAAAAAAAAAAAAATTATTTGTACTATTTGTATAAATGTTTCTTTGTTTCTGTCCTTGTTATTGTCTCAGAGCTTTTCTCCTCAGGCCTCTACTGAAAATGGACATATATCCAGTTAGACTAGCCCGGTCAACAAATGTAAAATAAAAATAAAATAAAATAAATAGTATTCGCTGGTCCTTATATTTTTCTTGTACACCCCTGCTCTTTTCAATTGTTCCTGTATGACAGACATCACCACTTTCAGCCTGTCCTGCAGATCGGTATAGTGTAATTTTAAATGGGATTCTGTTCTTTACAAATTCTTCTGACAATACCTACCAGTCTATGAAGGTGTTTGCCTCTGCCATATAGCAACCCAAAAGGACTGCACCCTGTCAAGACTAATGGTACTCCTCAACTGGCAAACGGGGGGGGGGGCTTGGTATTATCTGGTCTCACGTTTGCCATCTTTTGAAATAACTTTTTTCATCATGGGTTTCAATGTTCAGCTAAAATGCCCCAATAACTCATCTGTCTGTGAATGGTTTACCAAGGTTTTTGATTGGTTGACTTTAAGGCATTGGCACAGACAGTGCATTACTCTAGCTGTAAATTCAGTCCCCAATTAGTGAGTATTTCCTTAGGTATTCCCAGATTGAAAAAAAAAAAAAAAAAAAACTAATTCCCCAGCTATAGCTTTAACATTAATTTTACATAGGAGACATTCTCAGAATTTCTAGTTATATAGTTCAAAATAACCCAAACCCCCAATAAAATTAAGTACAACCAGGACAAGGGTCTGGACAAGAAATTAGCACTTTTGTTCTTTTCTTACAACAAGATCTTCTTCAGAAATGCAAACAGGATCTAACATTGAGTTTAAAAAGACTATGTATAAGATCATATGATTAAGCTCAACCAATAGTGACATGAAAGGAAGTGAAACTCACTCCTAAATATTCATTAAACAGATATAAAGCTATATTGATCTAAGAAGTGAAATCACTTATAAAAAGTAGAATAAAAACATGAAAAGATTTAACAGTATTTAAAAGCGTTATTAAATTCTGGAACACTATAAAAAAAATTTAATATTAATGGTCTCTTTGAGACCAGGGGTACGATCAGCCCTAAATCTGATCTGCCAACTACATTCTCGACTTTCAAACAGAATTTTAAAGTTCCCAGAAAAACTGTCAACACAGACTGAGTCAATTGCAAAAAAGACATTTTTTTGAAGTCAGTACAATGTGCAGGATGTTTTGCCAAAGCATTAGTATGGTCATTTTTTAATGCCCAATCCAAGCTCATAAATTCTTCTGTTTAGGCATCTAATAGTCTTTCCTATATAGAATGTGTTGCATGAAGCACAGTTAGCTACATAAACTACATTCTTAGAGGTGCAGCTGTATCTAGCCTTAGCCCAAACTACTAAGTCGCAATGTTGAAACCACACAGAGGATGAGTTATTCAAAAACCTACATTGTTTACAATGTCTGCAGCTGAAAGTCCAAAAAGCAACTTGTGTTACAGAAGATGATATGCCAACTCTACCCATTTCAATGAGTCCTTTAAGGTTAAATTGTCCCTTAAAAGTGAAGGCTTGCCTTTCACCTAAAATGTTCAACAAGTCTGGGTTCCCTAAGATAATATTCCAATTTTCTTGGATGGTACTCTCAACAAGCCACTTTTCATTACAAACAGGAATGGGGAAAGCAAGTTTGTAAGATCTCCAAGAAGCCTCTTGAACACTGATCATTCTTGCCTGGTTGGGGATGTCAGGTGGTGCCCATCCAAAATGGGTCCAAAATAGGTTGTACCTTAGATCTTCTGAGTCCCAAAACTTCATGGTTTTCTATGGTTGCCAACCAGTCTGGAAGATACCCTCAGTCTATAAAAAAGTCTTTAGCTTAGAAAGTTTGCACAAAAAAGTAGCTCCTACAAACAGTATATCATATCATCTTCTGTGACAGAAGTCACTTTTGGAACTTTCAGCTGCAGACATTGTAAACAATGCAGGTTTTTGAGTAACTCATTCTCTTTGTGGTTTCAACATTGCGACTTAGTAGTTTGGGCAAAGGCTAGATACAGCTGCACCTCTAAGAATGTAGTTTATGTAGCTAACTGAATAGCACACAATGGATTCTATATAGGCAACATTATTGCATGCCTAAATAGAAGAATTTATGAGCATGCATTGGCCATTAAGAATAATGACCATACTAATGTTTTGGCCAAACATGCTGCACATTGTACTGACTTTAATTTTTTTTTTTTTTTTGTAATTGACTCAGTCTGTGCTTTTTCTGGGAACTTTAAAATTCTGTTGGAATGGCGAGAAAGTAGTTGGCGGATCAGATTAAGGGCTGATCGTGCCAATATATATTTCTGTTTCACAACACTCACCTGCAGCTTAACATTATACTTTTCCAGGACTTTCCATTTTAACTTAAACAGAAGTTTATCATTCTGTTCAGGGTGTACATTTTCCATACTTTTTAATCTCATTCCCTTTGAATACATCATTTCAGTTGTTACTAGTTAGTTCTACTCCTTTCTTTTTATTACTTTTTGGCTGCAATATTTTATCATACAAATCTATGCCTTCTTCTGGCTCTTTTCTTGCAGGTTGCTCTGTCAAAGGTATCAGCTGACATATCTTTTTTAACCCAATTTTTGAGATGTGTGGGTTTTTCTTTTCTCTGTAACCTTAGCCATATTTTAGTATCTTTGTGGTTTTCTAACACTATTTTTTGTTCTTGGCTAGACTTACATACTCTTATAGGTATGTCTGGTGGTTGTTCTACTTTTCCAGATTTGGTATAGGTGAGTCCATATGTTTATTCATTTGCTGGTCCCCCCTCCAACACTGATAAATTGTTTTATCACACTAAACTATTTTCTCCCATTGCCTCTATAAATCAAAACTGAGGAAAAAATGTTCCTGTTATCATAGGATCATAAGAGGTTATTAGGCTATTGGCTCTGAGGCCCTTATATAAGCCTAGCCAAGAGTTTAGCCCATGTTTAGACAAGTCTCATGCATTAAACTGGGAAACATATAAAACAGTAACATATTTTTCCAATTTTGCATTGCTAATCAAATAATGTGATGGTTTTCTGCCCTCGTGAGTTCAGGCTACTTATTGCTTTTATAATAATTATTTTCTTTTTAAAAACATACTGTACCTTTATAAGCATGAGTATTTTGCCTGAATCTAGTAGCCCCTGCAATTCCCTGTCATTAAAAAAGACATTGCCCTTAATTAACATTACTTATTATTACTTATTATTTATTCATTACTTATTTAATTATTTCAATATGTAAACCAGAACTGCACAGATGAGTGCAAAAAGCTCACTTTCTGCAGAGGTCCAGGGAGAAGAGCTCTGGCATGCACGTGGGAAAAAAACAGATTACAGTTACTAAACATACATTTGATATTATACACAAGCATTAAGCTGATTCTAATTATATAACTAGACAGCTATGACAATGCAGAGTTGAATAAACAGGTATGTACAGATTTATAGATACCATTTTGATTTGAAACAAGGAAGGCTATATACAAATAAAGGAAACAGAGATAAGGTGGAAATTGTAGAAAACAGAGCAGCAAGTTAGAATGATTGTAATATTACCACTGGTTAAGTAGGAGAAAAAGTTGTCTTAATACTAGAAGGGTTATGTACAAAATTAGAATTTGCTTGTTTGAGAATTTCCTGTATTACTAGCAAAATAATTAAAGCTGTTGGTAAGGAAGACTTATAAGTTAAATGTTCATCATTTTTGGAGGAGCAGCACAAAGAATTTGTTAGACATTATAAAGTTTATTACAGAATGTGTGGTATTCATAGTCTGGAGCCCTGCATTTTTATATAGGTGATTCACAAAGAGTGGAGTTACATGGGTATTCAAACCTTGACTGTGAGTGTGCCTTCGAAGATGTGAAGGAGTTGCTGTAAACACGTCTCTATCACAAAAGTATAACATGCTTCATGCATACTGTAAGTGATACAGGAACAGCCACTACGCTGCTAAGGGGCTTCACATGTATGCATATGAGTTTGATTCATAGACATGAATCTATAATGAACTAATTTGCATTAAAACTGTGTAAATGACCATAAACTTATGTCACTGGGCAGCAGTTTTCAGGGAGAATTTAGAGATGCGAGTGGAGATTAGTTGGTACTTCTGCATACCTGGGCATTTTTACTGAAGAGATCACTGGGGTAAATGTTACATTTTGATGTTTGTGCATACCTGAACATTTTACTGAAGAGGTCGCCTAGAAAAATACTTCATTTTGGTGCTTGTGCATACCTGGACATTGTATTGAAGGGGTTGCTTGGGTGAATGTTTCATTTTGGTGCTTGTGCATATTAGGGCATGATACTGAAGGGGTTGCTTGGGAAAATGTTTCATTTTGGTACTTGTGAATACTAGGTCCATACCTCTCAACCTGGAAACATCAAAAATCTGGACAAGGCCCATGAAAAATAGGTACAAATCTGTATGCTAATTAACATAACATTTGCATATATAATTACGTAACCCCCACCCACTCCAAATGGGATTGTGGGATACATCCTTTCAAACGCAAACTGAAAAACAGACAACCAAAATATGGCTCCAGAGTCCCCCTGCAGACATTCCAGTGTCCCATTACCTGGCTATTTCGTCCCATTTACCATAAACACTAATGTGTGCATATTGCTTTACTTCTACAATGATTATTTGGATTTTATTTTTACATTTTTTAGCACAATGCACAAACTGTAAGACATCTGCTAAACAGAGCAATACTGTCTCACAATGAAAATAGACTTAGCATTAAAATGTCTCTGCCCTTGAAAGTCACATTCATTGAAACAGCATTGAAACCCACACCACACATCCAAAGAAAATGCATCTGGCCAGTGGTGGATGGGCTGTTTTCAAATCATAGGCCCCTTGCACACATAACAGGAAACATACATGTGTTCTTTGATGCACCTTCCTGACTTCATTAAATTATATTCCTTGTATAATACAGCACACCTTTTAGACTTAGAGCACATTTTAAATGTATTGTTTGAACATTTTTCCAGTAGGCAATGAAACAAAATGCATGAACCAATAATGACAAAACTGCCCAATTCAGAACATTTCCATCACAAAAGTCTACTTCTACACACAATATATATATATATATATATATATATATATATATATATATATATATATATATATTTATATATATATATATATATATATATATATATATATATGTGTGTATATATATATATATATATATATATATATATATATATATACATATACATATATACACATATATATATATATATATATATATATATATATATATATATATGTGTATATACATATATATATATATATATATATATATATATATATATATATATATATATATATATATAAAATGACAGTGGTGTAAGCAGACCTCCCAACCGTCCCGAGTTACTCGGTTTTTACCGAGTTTTGGGGTCCAAATGAAGGGGTGCCACGATTCCCGAGTGTCACCCCTTCATTTCCATTCTTGCTTTTTTTATTTTTTAATTTTCGCGCTGTTGGAGCTGATGTCATCACATGCGCGATGACGTCAGCTCCATTAGCACTACCAGCCAGTCGGAACTGAGCTCAAGGAGCTCACGTCATCATTTCCGGCTGGCTGGGAGCAGGCGGGAAGTGAATTCAAAAGAAGAATGTTGCTGGTTCGGTTTCGGACATTTTTCAAGGGAAGTTAGGGAACTGCTTTGCCGTTTGGATTTAATTGCTCTATTTGCTGCCGACGCCGTTTTGAAGGGACTTGGAAAGAATACGCGATGCGTCGCTCACCGCTCAGACAGAAACTGCTTTAAAATAATGCTGGCTTCTGCAGACAGCTTTGTTTGCTGCCGTTTTGGAAGTGGGGAAATCGTGTGAAGTCTCTAGAAGTGTACTACTGCTTCCGACCTGATGGACACTGGCTACCTAAAGGTTAGCATTTCATTTATAACTAAGTTTTAAACACACACATATATATAAAACATAAATCTGATGAAAACATCAGATTTTGTGGGTGTGTTTGAGTGTACGCATATATGTATTTCTTTAAAGAGGAGTAAGAGAGTGGATGTATGAAACATGCATGCAACATGCATTTATTTGCACATTTCTGATTGCGCAAATCTCTAAAATAACATATTATGTTACTATGAATTAGTGTATTATTTTAACAAGGACAGCAGTGGAGCAAACATCAACTTGTCGAACACCGTGCAGCATGAGTGTATTTTTTAAGTCTGGCATCTTTTCTAGTTAAATGATCATTTGTTACAGATTTCAAGTCTTGTGTGATTCACATATTTTTTTGTTGGGAAGAAGTATCCATGTTATACACTTGTTGCTTTGTTAACTGATAGTGTTGAGTAAAAAATGAGTGTAAATGTTAACTGGCATGTGCATTTCTTTTGCTGTGCTTAAGACCGATGTAATATCAGGGAAAAAAGATAAGCTATTACTGTTTTATGTCTATGAGGTAGACAGCTGCTGTTTTTTGGAATGTTAAATACATACATATGCCTGAATATTCTCTCTCTCTCTCTCTCATATGTATGTGTGTGTGCACTGGGGACGAATACTTTGCCTTAGGTAAGGTGTGTGTGTGTATATCTACATGAGATTATAACCTTAGGGCTTTAATAAATTTGCTTTTGAGCTGAAATCTGTTAAGTAGAGGTGTGTGTGTGAAACTTGCCAGCAACACAGTATTCTTGCTTTTGAACTTAATTCTGTTAAGGAGAGAAGCAGGTTTGGGCTGTGTGTGTTTGAGAAACTTGAGGAAACATGGCAGCAGCCTTTTAATGAGAGAAGAGGTGTGTTAGCAACAGGGTATTCTATTAAGGAGAAAACACAGCAGCAAACATCTGTTAAGGAGGAAACAGCAGCAAAGTTGCTTTTGTACTTCTGTTAATCTTTACATTTGGCTTGAGAAGAAGGGTGTGTGTGTAGGGTACTTACTTCTGTTAATCTTTGCATTTGGCTTGAGAAGAAGGGTTTGTCTGTGTGTCTGTATAAAATGCCCCAGTTAGGTTAACCATAGTTCTCAACTGTCCAGTGTTTTACAGAATGTCGAATGTTTGTCAAATACTTTTGGTCTCTTCCTCTTATAAAATTTGTGTTTTTTTGGCAAATGAGTGAGAACTGAATTCAAATGATTATAGCCATTTAAGTTTCAGTCTTCTTGTCTTTCAGGAAATGCATAGTAACACATTATACAAGCAATGTTTAAACAATGTCCTTGGTTTTGGGCCTTTGAACCCCCCCCCCCCGAAAAAAAAAATATTTTTCCAGATTTCTTGTGCTGCCTAGTTCTTCAGGAGGAGACAAGTTTAGTGCTGCTTATGACAAGTCTGTTTGTGTTAGTAGCATAACAGGTAGAATACTTACTTTTGTTGCAGAAGTGTGTGAGTTCTACTCCCACAATATGTAGATGGATTGCTGATATTGTACTGTGTTCTACTTTTAAAGGGGGTAGATGCTGCAGTCTTGAAAAATTCCTGTTTGGTGGAGATACCTAGTAACTGTGAACCCGCTATCAGTTTGCCATCCATTCCCTATTGTAATATTGCTAGATTTACATTTTTAATGCAACATAGGCAATTTATTCCTCAAGGGCAATGGCACTTTATTTGTAGATGAAACAATGAAATATAAAGTTGTTTGCTAGAAGCAACCTTTTCATTAGTTACAGATCTCTTTAATGTGCAATTATTTAGATGACTTTTACTTCTGCAGAGATGTGCATATTTAGTGATACTGGTGGATTGTAGAGGTTTGAGTAGACTTATCATAGAAATGTTTTGAATTGGGCAGTTTTCTCATTATTGGTTCATGCATTTTGTTTCATTGCTTATTGGAAAAATGTTCAAAACAGTACTTGCTCTAACAAGTGTGCTGTATTATACAAGGATATAATTTAATGCAATCAGGAAGGTGTATCAAAAGAATACATGTATGTTTTGTGTGCAAGGGGCCTATGATTTGAAAACAGCTGAAAGGTAATCTTTATCCACCACTGGCCAGAGGCATTTTCTTTGAATGTGGGTTTCAGTGCATTGTGAGACTGTATTGCTTTATCAGATGCCTATTAGTGTTTCTGCTATAAAATGTACAATAAAAGTTTTAAATTAAATCCAAATCATTGTAGTAGTAAAGCAGTATACACATTACACAGTGTTTCTGGAAATGGGGAGAAATAGTTAAGTAATGAGACAGTGGAATGGCTGCAGGGGGGAGGGCTGTGTATGGGGCCCCCCATTTGACCATGATTTTGTGAAGGGTGGCAAACTCAGACAGCCCCAGGTGGCACAAACTCTAGCTATGCCACTGATCAGTAGGCCATGGAGAATAACTTTTGGAGGTCCTAGCAAACTAGAACATTCTTTTGCTAACAGAATATTGCCTACCGTTACGTGCCCTACTTTTACCACAAAACCCACATACTGCAAGTCACCAAAAACAAAATCCTAAGGTTCATCATCTTCTCCCTTCCCAGTGAACAACATTACTGCATATTAAAGAAAAATGGTTACCATTTACTACATGGTCTGGGCCCTCTAGGGCCATATTTTTGGCTGTCTGTTCTTCAGTTTAAGTTAAAGTTGGTATCCTACAATTCTATGGGAGTGGGCGGGATTACATAATTATGTATGTAGATTTTATGTTAATTAGCGTACAGATTTGTACCTATTTTCCATGGGCCTTGTCCAGATTTTTAATATTTCCAGGTTGAGAGGTATGGGTGTAAGCCATAGGCATCTTGCACAACTTTCTCGCACTTATTTTTAATTTCAGTTTTTTTTTTTTTTTGGGGGGGGGGGGGGGGAGTCGGACAAAAGGCCAAAAATCAGGGACACATTTTTTTTTGTTCCATAATAAATTTTTATTGAAATATATTTTCCAAAAACATTACAAAAATACAATAACCATCACACACATAATACACTATAACTACTACAAACCATTTATACAATATCTACATGAAATGCTTCCTATATTTAATATATTCCTAAAATCAGTATCATGCCAATATAATATTGAAAACCTTTTCCCATATTTTCGGGTTATTAATATTTTTGTTAGATTGTTTCAGAAGTAATTTATGTGCTAGTATATGTTTTATAGCCACAAGCTTAAAATTATTCATTGTCCAAAAGACGTCAGGGACACATTTTAAACATGACTTGTATAATTTTGGAAAGTTGTTAAAATAAAATGTTGCATTACCAGCATGCATTTTACTGCCACCCTTCCTATTTCTGGCTTGTAGTTTAAATTTGGTGGCTTTTGCAGTTGCCCGCCCCACTGTAGATTTGATCTGGGACACTCCCCCAGTCCCATCTCTTTACCACATTCTACCTAATAAACTCCTTCTGCACTTGCTTTTAGTCCTTTTTAATTTAATTGCATTTTTTAAACTCTGTTTGGTCTAATATTGCTGCATACTCAAGTGTGCTAGCTTGCACTGCATGTGAATTGCTTTACGACTGTTTTTGCTACTTTTCTGTAAAAAAAAAAAAAAAAAAAACTGTAAGCCTGTTTCCTATCTTTCCTGTAACTAGTGTTCCAGATACAGATTTGCCATATCCAGGACTGTATGTAAACTTCTGTGCCCCCCCAAGCCTTTTTGTGTTGGAGGGAAGCCTGCTAGCTTATCAGTGGGAGTGGTAAGCAATAGGTAACCTGTCTACCACATATGGAGTGGTTCTGGCCCAGAAATTGTAGTTACTGGCCGTTTAGGCAATCTTCCCTCTCTCTCAACTTTCCGATTTGAAAGCCTGCATTTGCACTTGTTTCTGTCCTGTAACTCGTCTAGTGCAGATACAGATTCTTAGTTTTAGCACTTAAATTTGCTTATTCATGCTCAGCCCTTGTTCAGAACTTGTAAGCACTAAATAAGCTACTAATTACTATAGCACTCAATCTTCCTCATTACCTAGAGGAAAACAGTTTTTGTACTTACTTTTCTCGCTTGCTTAGAGAAAAACAGCTCTTGTACTCACTTTCCTCACTTATCTAGAGGAAAATAGTTTTTTATTTTGGCATGTCCAAGGGTCAGCTCCCAGTGTTTCTCTCCTGTCTATCTGGTGAATCTGGGCATCTTGAGGCAATGTAGAAATCGCCTCAAGTACACAGACAACCCTCTCCTCCTACCACCTAACACTACAATCTGTGAGAGATGCACTTACCTAGCCAAACTGGAGGTAAAGCTCTCTCCAACCAAGACTGAACTTGACAGTCATGAGGAGAAGGTAAACATTTGCACCACACCACACCCATCACATAATCTCACTAAATCTACACCATCAAAATCCACACATAGTAACACAAAAACATTTGCGGAGGCTCTCAATAATAATCTGTCTAAGCAACCTCCAAAGCAGAAACACAAGCAACCTCCATCCCCCAACACAACCCAAATAACACAAAGACCACAGACTCAGTGTGCCACTCAACCACAGCCAATAAGGCAAAACAATGTACCCAACACACTAGTCATAGGTGAATCTATAGTTAGGCACACTGATGTCCCACTCACAAGTCTAAACAAGGAGAAGGTTACTGTCAGATGCCTGTCAGTTGCCAAGATCCGCCACATAACCCATGCACTCAGGTCACTCCACAACAAGCACAAATATGACTCTGTCATTGTCCATATTGGTGTGAATGACCTGACACATACCTCCCTGGACTACATGAAAAGAGACATGGAAGAGCTCTCCGATCATGTAGCCCAGGCAGGTATGACTCTAGCCCTGAGTAGCATTCTGCCATCGCCCAGAATGATACCACAGTACAAGGGCAAAATGATTGACTTCAACAATTGGCTAAGCTTCTGGTGTCATTCTAAGGGGATCCAGTATCTGTCCGCTTGAGGGTAATGCTACTCAATGCTAGAAGTCTAAATCTCAAAATGCACTCACTTGAGGCACTCCTTAAAATGGAGAACATTGATATCTGTGCAGTGACTGAGACCTGGTTCAAGGCTCCAGAGAGCACCCCTGCACTACCAGGCTATAACTCATACCACACTTTTCGGCCATGTAACCTGGACCAAAACACCAAAGGCGGAGGTGTGTCCATATTCATTAAGGATATCCACACCTCCAGGCTAGTTGCTCAGCATAATGCATCCGAGGTTATCCAAGTGCAACTAACTCTGGGCAAAACTGCAATCCAAACTGTAGCTTGCTACAGATCCCCGCCATGCCCCAGGATTCTCACTCCTCTTTTCTTGATGCACTGGAAAATATTAGGGTTCAACCAAACACCCTAATAATGGGTGATGTCAACTACCCCACCATTAACTGGGAAAACTACTTGTGTACCAACTCCTTAGCTCAACGCTTTCTGGAATTCATAAACTCCAATGCTCTTTATCAACGAATCCACACCCCCACCAGGGGCAACAATATCCTAGACCTAGTCATTACCAACATGAGTGACCGGTGTTCCACACCTGAAGTCAACTCCTCGGTGGTCCGATCCGACCATAAGCTTATCACCCTTGATATCCACATCCAACCCCCACCCTCCCATTAACGAAACCACAGTAAAAAATTTCTCCAAAGCCAACTTCATGCTACTTAACACAGAAGTGGTGAACTTCATGACACCCATACAGATGGACAATACAGTTAAAACTGCTGAATCCTACACAAATGCACTCTATAGGCACTTACACGAGTGCATGGATCGTGCTATCCCAAACAGAACCAAGATGCTATCCTCCAAAAAAAGGAAGCCAATCTAGCGGTCCCCAGCCATAAACAAACTGTACAACAGAAGGAAAAAACTGTTGCAAAAGAGAGTGAAATCCCATGAGTGGAGGAACCCCCTGGTCAGCCTCAGTAAGAAGCTGAGATCCCTTATAAGATCCTCCAAAGCTTGCTATGAAAGCAAAATCACCACAAAATCCAAGGACAACCACAAAGCATTCTTTAGCTATGTCAAGAATCTAGATGGCAACACCCAGATCAGCTCTGAGTTACAGCACAAAGGCACAAAAATTACAGAACCAACTGATTAATGCCAACATCCTGGCAGATAGGTTCAGTGCTAACTTTACCCTCCTCTCACCCCCTAAAGGGCCCATATCTATACAGGAAGAATACAGAGTCCCTGTAATCACAACTACGCAGGTAAAAGCTGCACTCTCTAAAGCCAAAAACACAGCATCCATGGGACCGGACAACATCCCAGGCAGCGTTTTACATGAACTTCAGAACAAACTGGCTCCCAACTTAAGCACCATATTCAATAATAGCCTCGCATCAGGCTTTGTGCCCACTGAATGGTGCACAGCAACAGTTATCCCACTCCAGAAAGGAGGAGCCACCACTGAACTATCGATCTATTAGCCCGACAAACCTGGTCTGCAAGGCCATGGAACGTATCATCATGGAACTCATAAACAAAGACATTGGTGACCTCCAAACTCTGGATCCCACCCAGTTCGGGTTTGTGAAAGGCAGACCATGCCTCCTGAACCTGATCGACTTCTTTCAGGCAGTCACCAAAGCCGTGGATGAGGGTAAGGTGGCTCACAGAGCCTATCTTGACCTCGCCAAGGCTTTCAACACCATCCCCATTCTGGAATTATAGCTAAACTCACTAAACTAGGTATAAATCCCTACATGACAAGATGGGTTGCCAACAGGCTCACTGACAGAACCCACACTATAAAAGTTGCAGACTCCAAATCGGACCTCAAAGCAGTGACAAGTGGAGTATCACAGGGTTCCGTCCTGGGACCTCTCCTGTTTGGTATCTACTTCTCTGAAGTACAGGCTAACATAGAAGGCCTCTGCCTAACGAAGTTCGCAGATGACTGCAAACTAGGAGCCATAGTCAAGTTCCCAAATGATGTGGACATGCTACAGAAGGGCCTCACTGAGACAGATGCCTGGTGTCAGAGCCATGGCCTCAAGCTCAATGCCAAAAAGTGCAGTGTTATCCCCTTTGGTAAAAACTCTGTACCCATGAACTACCACATAGGCAGCAATCTACTTAACACCGCATGCGTGATAAGAGACCTTGGGACCCAAGTGGACAGTAGTCTCTCCTTTGATAGTCACATCGCCACAGTAGTCAGGAAGTCCTTCTACGTGGAACACCTCATCATAAAAGGGTTTTCATCCAGGAAAAAAGAGGTCTTTGTTCCCCTCTACTCATCACTCATTAGACCCATTATAGAGTACAATGCCCCTTTTGGAATGTACCTCACAAGACATCTGCAGCAGCTGGAAAGGCCACAGAAGTACCTCACAAAAAGGATTACTGGCCTCAAACAAATGCCCTACACTGACCGCCTCAAAAAACTCCAGCTTTACTCCGTAGCATATCGCCTACTCCGAGGTGATCTCTGCCTAACATATAAAGCTTTGTCAAACCCAGAGCTGTTGGACATGCTACACCTAAAGAAATCCCAATCCCTCCGAGCTACACACTCTAGGGACCTAAACCTTGTCACCACAATAAACAGGACTTGCTGGAGAGATAGATTCCTGTCCCAGAGACTTCCTATACTCTGGAACAAGCTACCCATCTATGTCAAGCAAAGTTCTTCTTTAACACTCTTCAAGAAAAATCTTGATGAGTGGATGGGAAATAGGAAATACACCCCAGGGATCACTTCTGTGTCTCTGCTGGACAATGGCTCAGGAAAATAACTTTCTTGAGTGGCGTAAGCTATGGAACCTTGCTGGCTAGGCTTACGTAGGCCCTTGTGCCGATAGCCTAGTACCTACCTATGAACCTATGAACCTAAGTCTTGAACCCAGGACCCTGTGCACTATTGCCAGAATAGCATACCACTATGCCAAGTTTGCAGCTTCCTGAAAAGTAGGAAGACTGAAACTTAAATGGCTATCATTTAGTGAATTCAGTTCTCACTTCTCACCATAGCTCTCAACGTCTTAGCACAAAAAACCTGGACAAAGCCAATAATGGGGGAATACAACCCCAAAATAGGGACAAATTTCAAATACTAATCTTATAAACTTAGAAAAAATTGCTAGAATAAAAGGTTTTATATTGCCATTTATTTTCTGAAGAATATGAAGTCTGAAATTCAAATGCCTGTAATTATTTAGTGAATTCAATCCTTGGATTTGCCACATGAGGAACATAACAAAAATATGAGTTATAAATTTACAAGTGGTGGCTAGGGACTTTAGGCTCTTTTTACCTGTACCCAAGGTACAGGGTTTGAGCCTGGGTACCTTTAGCCACCAGGTGTATTCACCTGGGGCATTTACACACACACACACACACACACACACACACACACACACACACACACACACACACACACACACACACACACACACCAAGCTATAAACTACCTATAATGAAAAGCTATAAAATGCCTGCAAGAGTGGAAGCAAGAAGTCTGTTCACTATTCAAAAGCGGCAAGATTTCAGATACATTCAGTTGCTCCTATAAAATACCTGCACTGTTCACTATTCAAAAGCTGATACATTTAGCAGTTACTCGGCTCGCAGATGCAGCCAGGCTATTCAAAATCTGTAACAGATACATTCAGTTGCTCAGCCTCAGCTCGCAGATGCAGTCAAGTTATAAAATGCCTGCAAGTAAGTCCATTTACTACCTAAACTCAAGTCCTTTCACTATTCAAAAGCTGTAACGATACGTTCAGTTGCTAAGCTATAAAATACCTGCAAGTAAGTCCGTTCACTATCTAAACTCAAGTCTGTTCACGTTCACTATTCAAAAGCTGTAACAGATACATTCTCAGCTCGCAGATGCAGTCCTTGTAAGCGAGCTATAAAATACCTGCAAATAAGTCCGTAATCAAAAGCAAGTCCTCTGTAACAGATACATTCAAGCAGTCACTCAGCTTGCAGATGCAGTCCTTGTAGACTTGTATAACAGTCTTCCTTATTCACTACCTCAAAAGCAAAGCAAGGCCATTCACTACTCTCAAAAGCTGTAACAGATAATAAATGTAACCATTCAAACAGTCTTCCTTCCCGCTCACAGAGCTCAATTCCAGTAGGCTGACGGAGCTGACGTCATCGCGCACATGATGACGTCAGCTCAAAAAGCAAAAAAAAAAAAAATTTAAAAAAAAGCTTGGAAAAATTCGGAAATGAAGGGGTGCCACTCAAGAATCATGGCACCCCATTATTTGGACCCCAAAACATGGTAAAAACTGAGTAATTTGGTATGGTTGGGAAGTATGACTAGGGCATATTACTGAAGGGGTCACTTACGTGAATGTTTCGTTTTGGTGCATATGGACCTCTCAACCTCTTAGAACAAGAAATCCAGATAAAGTCATAATGAAAAGTGGGACAAAGGCCAGAAAATAAAGGCAATTTTTAAATATTGCTCTTACAAACTTAGAAAGTTGATAGAATAACATGTTTTAAATTAGCATGAATTTTCTGAAGGGTATGGAGTCTGAAACTCAAATGTCTATCATTATTTTCTAACTTTAATTTTTATTTTGATTTGCCACATATTTGCCAAAAAAACCCACAAATTTATGAAAAATGGACCAAAAAATATGAAGCAGGAATCTGGACATTCTGCGAAAATCTGTACAGTTGAGAGATATGTCTTAGCCATGAGTGATAACCCTAACCCTAATCCTAACCCTATCCCTGATATTATTTCTGATCTTGCATATTAGAGTACTAAACATCCTTTCCCCTAGCAGGACTATTATACAAGAAACACACACACACACACACACACACACACACACACACACACACACACACACACACACACACATTTCCAGTAGCCAGGCATACCAATACGCCTATCTCTTTTCCTAACACTCTAATCCTAACCCACAGACACTCAGCCAAACAAACATAACTTCAATGCCAAAACTTTTGTCACAAATGAAAGTTTTGGTATTGCTACTTAAGCTAACTAGCTTAATGTTTGACACTGCATGCTTTGTCTGTTTCTGCACTCGACAAAGCATGAAACTGTCCTCTTCTGACACTGGACAATCCTTCAATCAAATGAAAGTTTGATAAAATGTTTGGGACCTGTCACATTATATAATATTTGTAGATATAAATATGTATTTACTGTAATTCAGTTTATCTTTATATACACACAGCAAATTTAGTAATAGGTCTTCTGTACCATTTCATCTGGTAAAAGCAATTCTTAAGATATTACCTTTATATAAAGATTCAGCAAGTTAATAAGAGGTGGGGATACATATAAATTAAAGGGAAGATGAAGTGTTGAACATCAAGTGGAAAATGAAACGATAAAGAACAGTATTCTAGAATTGTCTATATGCATAATGCAGTTAACATGACAAAGCTATACAAAGGCAATGGCTGTGCCCTAAACCTCATCTCATGTTTTTGTCTACTCCTTATAGTCTGCATTAAGGAGTCTGCTGAAATGATCACTGGGCAAAATACTTTATTGTGCCATTTTAGTGTTTGTGCTTACTTAATAGAAACTAATGAAGGGGATCCTGGGGAAGAAGGGTTATTTCCCAAAAGCTTTATTATTTCTGTTAATAAAGTGAGCGTTATTATGAATTGTTTCCATATGCACCAAAATGAGGTTGGGAGGTTGGCATAATGGTTAAGGTGTTCACCTTACAAGCACAAGGTGCAGGGTTTGATTCTCACATTGGGGTAATTGGCTAGGCTTAAAATGGCCCACAAGGACAATTAGCCTAGTAGTAATCTATGAACTTATTATAATTGATTGAGAGTGATAGCCCATTACTTAAAATAGTACAGCTTGGGGCTTGTCAGTAAAGCTCATGTCTTCTTGGAACAATATGACTAGCAGTAAGGAGTTTATATCATAAAGACAGTTAAGCAAAAGAGCTTTGAAAAAAAAGAAACTAGTATATCATTCCTTTTTTGTTATCCAGTAAGAGTTTGGATTTAATAAAGTGTCCACAATGAAAAACAGCAGCCAATGTAGAAATTATGAAATAAAATGGATTGCATACATTAACAGTTTCAATTATGAATAATTTTGCAGATAATGCTAAGTAAAAGGCTAAATAATGATGCAGCGTCAATGCTTTGTTGTTTTCTTCTAAGAAATGTCATCCACAAATTATAACCCATAAGTCTAGCTACCAGGATAGTTGAAAATGGTATTTGTTTATTAATTGTAATTACTATTACTACATTTGTTAGAATGGAAAATTATTCAGCAAGGTGTATTTATGTAGTTTTTCAGACTTTGTAGCTCTGCTGGGAAAAGAACAGTAAGATTCAAACAGGAATGCAATAAATAAGAACATTGTAGAAGATAACAGGTCAGAAACAAGCAATTACTGCTTCGGCTGTAGCAGCTTGCCAGAGTGGCAGGTTTCTTTCAAGCTGCAAAACAACTAAGAAAATGTAATAACCGGATAAATTAACAATAAGCCGTAAAGGGGTTTCATGCAGATAACAAGAAAGTAAACCTCTAAAAATAGATTGCAAGAAGGCTACAGGTGTAGTTAGGAAGCATATTTAATAGATTTAGATGACAGATGAGGGACAGTTCTTAATGAACCATTTGACCATCACTGTAAAATTCCCATTAGGTCATTGCATTTCAGATTAAAAACAACCTTCTTGATCCAGGCATTATTTAGTCATACATCAGTTTGCAGAAATGCTGAGATAGTACAATGCTATGATGAAAACTGTGGGCACAGGACAATTGATTTTCCCCCCTCCCCAAAAAAAAAAAAAAAAATAAGGTTGATCTGTAATTAAAAGCTTAATGGCTTTTTAACAAGACATAATTCTTTTGTTCTTTCTGGGGACTGTAATACAATGATAAAACAAAAAGGGAACTATGAAGATCTGAGCATTTGTGATGTAATACTGTAACAATAAAATCAGAAATCTAAGCAGTGCTGTATTTTCCCAATTATCTATGCCACTGAAATATTTCTGTTCCCAATATGTATTCTTTAGGTTATGTAATACTGGTCATCTGTATACAGTATTAAATAAAATTATGATCAATCAAGAAGAATATCACTGTTTTCCAGGAAGCTAAACATTGTCTAGAAACAATCTGAATCACCTAATGCTTTATATATACTCCCTAGGAGATTTTCACTTACGCCAAATTTTATTACTGTCCAATACCAGAATAAATGTTTGTGCAACACTATACAGCTGCTTCTTTTTTTCCTTTTATTGTATATTGTTTTATGCTTGTTCAGAAAAAAAATGCTTAGGCTCATCTGACTTTTACAAGTAATCATTCAAGAAATCATTCTGCTGTGCAAACACAATAGTCTTAAAATTTTTAGTTATATATTAAAATACTCTAGGGTGAAAAATGAAATAAGGGAAACATTTATGTACCACAGTATCTTACCTATGAACTAATACTTATTTGGTGCTCTAAACATTAGTGAAAGGGAATGAATCTTTAGGACTATAGGGGCAACTGTACATGAAAGACAGATGTAATGAATTACCACATCGATGGTAGTCTACTGAACACTGAAGGTGTTATAAGAGATCTGGGAACATAAATTGATAGCAACATCTCCTTTGACAATCACATTGCCACTGTGGTCAGAAAATCCTTCTATGTGGAACATCTCATTACAAAGAGTTTTGCATCCAGGAAGAAATAGGCCATTGTCTCTCTCTACTCTTCCCTCATTAGACCTATTATCGAGTACAATGCATCATTTGGCATGTACCTCACTAGACACATGCAACAATGGGAAAGACCACAAAAATACCTCACTAAAAGGATCCTAGGCCTTAAACATATGCCCTACATGGATAGACTAAAAAAAACTGCAGCTATTTTCTGTCTCATATCACCTACTTAGAGGTGATTGCTGCTTGACCTCAAAGCCATGTCAGACCCAGTGCTGTTAGATATGCCACATCTAAAGAAATTGCAATCCCTCCATGCCACATGCTCCAGAGACCTCAACCTCATTACCATAATCAACAGAACTTGCTGGAGGGACAGGTTCTTAACCCAGAGACTGCCCATGCTCTGGAATAGACTTCCCTTACACGTCAAGCAGAGCACCTCATTAGCCCTCTTCAAGAGAAACCTTGATGAGTGGATGGGAAATAGAAAATTCACCCTGGGGATCATTTCAATGGCCTTGCTTGATAGGAGGACTGGGAACTAATGTTGGGTGGCACAATGCCAAGGAATCCTTTGGACTAGGCTTATAAAGGCTCCAGGGCCATTAGCCTAGCACACACCTATGAAACTATAATTGCATATTTAGGGATAACTTAGCCTGGCCATTTAATATGTAGGAATAATTCAGGAGAAGCAGGTTAAACTGTGTTTGTGTGTCTGGGCTACATAGTGCTCCTACACTTATACTTCCAAGGCCACACCCCCTTCCTTCCTATCCAATAGCTATCTAGTACTTATTACAAAGCAACCACCTACACACCCACTCTCATACTGAGACTAAATTCTGCTACCCCTTAGATATTGCTATACTCCACACTCTCTCTCTAGCTACCTCCTAATTCATGACTACATTCTATAATCTCCTTCACCATGCCCTTAACTCATAGACTCACATTTATAAAGCTACTTCTCTTACTTGCATTACTATATATTCTTTCTATACCCTATATCCTTACCTTTTATGAAAACCTACAGTACACCACATCTCACCAACCCTTAAAACAAATATTACTATTAGATGAGCTAGCCTTCCAAAGCCATTCAAACATAACATCCACCTCAACCTATCACCAAAATATCACAGAGTAGCCCATTTTACATTCCTACAATATAGGAAATCACAAAATAATTGCTGTAAACTACTGAAGCATCCATATAGTCCTTATATACATCCTCTCCTTCACGGGGACATTCATCTCAACCCAGGACCAAATAGCAACACCCCTTGACACTCCTCTCCCCCTTTCACTTCCAGTATAACCCCAAATTCCCTACTCATAGCTCATCTCAATATAAGGATCGTAAACAATAACGTTAGCCAACTACACACTCTACTAGATACACACTCATTTGATATCTTATGTTTAACAGAAACCTGGCTCTAACCTGTAACAAAAGACAATGAAATGCTCCCACCTGGTTATAATATCTTAAGACTAGACCAAACTACCAAATAGGGTGGTGGGGTAGCAATTCTGTAAAAATCTCATTTACATGTCACTTCTCTAGTAGTACAACTACCTCTAGATACTAATGTGGAAATTCTTATCTCCAAGCTCCAGGTCAATGCTAGTAAATCTATATACATAACATGCTCCTACTTACCCCTAGGCAATAACATCAGCATCCTAGAAAGTATCCTCTGCTGGCTTTCTACATCCTTCCCACAGGAAACCATTGTACTCAGTGACTTTAATATAGACTGGAACACCTGTACCACTCATAAACCCACAACCCATATAAACCTCTATGGCTTTTCCCAAACAATTACTACCCCTACCAGAATCCATAAACCCAGTAGCAAAGAAAGTACCTTAGACTGGATCTTAACTAACAGCCATACTCTCTGTTATAAAGTAGGTATCCTTCCTGATGATATTAGTGACCATTCACTTACCTATATATCTAGACAAAAATCCTTCATCCCAAACCAAACTACCTTTAAAATCACACGCAACAAAAAAATTTTAATCCAGCTAACTTTCAAGTAGAGCTTCAAGCCTGTGGCTGGTCACCCATAAGACACCTCCCACTTGATGAAGCAGTATCCTATTTTAACTCCAAATTCTTACAAATTCTAGAATTTCATACCCCCTCGAGTTCTATAAGAACTAAAAGCAAAGCAGCCCCATGGCTTACTAAAGAGACTAGACAACAAATCCTACTAAGAAATAAAATCTGGCCCAAATGGAGAAACACTAAACAGCCCATTGATCGGCAATACTTTAAACAGCTAAGAAATGCCACCAAAAAATCAATAGTTCTTGATAAAAAAACTATTACTTTAAACTCCAGAAAAAGCGCCACAAACAACCTCAAACCTTCTGGTCAGGCATAAATAGACTTTTACACCCAGGCCACTACACAACACCAACCCCATCAGGTCTCTCTCTTAACTCTCCCAACCAGATTGCTGATGCTTTTAATACCTTTTTTACTGAAACTGTCCAATCTCTAGCTAACACCTTAGCACCTGTTAATTCTACCCTCTCATCCTCCCTAGCAACCATACCATCTACCTTTCATTTAAAACCTATTCCTACATCCCTCATCTATACTCCACTTCATAAACTTAAACCTTGTACTCCCTCAGCTGATCTTCTACCAGCTGAATACCTTCAAACTGCTGCAAAAGTTCTTGCCTATCCAATTTCTATCCTAATCAATAGAACCATCACTGAAGGCTCCATTCCTTCTCTCTGGAAAATCTCTCACATAATCCCACTTCACAAGGGTGGTAACTCAACTGAACTCTCTACCTTTTGGCCTGTAGCCCTACTTTCTCCACCAGTCAAAATCATGGAAGAATGCATCCATTAACAACTTCTTGACCACCTTCTCCAAAATAACCATCTAGCTGACTGTCAACATGGTTTTAGACCTTTCCACAGTACCACCACTGTTCTCCTATCCTTTACAGACTGTATTAATAAACATCGTAGTAATAACATGCTCTCCTCTGCACTCTTCATTGACCTGTCTAAAGCTTTTGATATGGTTAACCATCAAATACTTCTTAACATACTCAAATCATTCTCACTTGACACACAGGCATTACAATGGTCCAAGTCCTATTTACATAATAGACAGCAGGCTGTCCTTTGGGATAATAACCTATCCAAACATCTCCCTATTACCCTTGGTGTCCCTCAAGGCTCTATCCTAGGACCTCTACTCTTCTCCATATTCATTAATGACCTTTGTATAAATTTACCTCTACCTACGTGCATACAATATGCAGATGACTCCACATTGATTTGTAAAGCCTCCTCTTCATCTGAACTTTAATCCATCACCCAAACAGTATTTAACCTAGTTGAAAACTGGTTCCAGCAACATTGCCTCCACCTAAATTATTTATTTTTATTTATTTATTTATTTACATTTGTTGACCGGGAGTGTCCGTCTGGACATAGGTCCATTTTCAGCGGAGGCCCGGAGAGAAAAGCTCCACAGTTAAAATAAACAGGCAGTAGTTACATTGGATTACATAGCGATTAACAATTTAACATAGCAATTACTTACAACATATTTACAGATGAAGAACATAGTACATCAGTAGACAACTAGAATCTTTATCTGTGAAGTACATAACAGACATTAACAAATGTTACAATGAGAAGTTCCTGCTGTATAATAAGTACTAGGCTTATGAGCATCTGAGCTTGCTATAATCAAGGTAGTTAGTGGAGTGGAAAGAAAGGTAGTGATTGGATGGGGTGGGTGATATTAGAGTGGGAGTTGCAAGGGCATAGCAGGCATGTTTTTAGGTGCACTTTTAGTAAAGTTTTGAAGTGAGTGCATGATGGTACAGAGGTAATTGTGGGTGGAAGGGAGTTCCATAATTTGGCTATGGTGCAAGAGAATAGTGCTTCACCAGCAGAGTTATTGGCTTTAGTGATCTGCAAGTGATTTTTGTTGCTGGATCTTAGTGGTCTGGTGGTGTGATAAGGTTGGAGTAGATTCTGGAGGGATGGGACATTTAGTGGATGGTTTACTAGTTTGTGGGCGAGTGAGAGTTAATACCACTGAAGGAGGTGAGGGAGTTCAAGCCAGCCCAGTTCAGCAAGTGAGAGACATTGGTGGCTACGGTAGGATGCCCCTGTGGCGAATTTGGCAATTTTGTTGTAGCAGGTCTCTAGCTTGTTTAGATCGCATTGCCTTAGGTTGGTATATATTGGAGAGGCATAAAGTAGGGTGGAGATAAGGTGGGACTTTTCTATTGAAATCTTTGCTGCTAAATGCCAAAAAAAAAATATTGCTATTTACTCCAACTATTAAATCCTCCCCAATAGATTTCTCTATTGCATCTAACAATGGTACAATCATAGCTCCTGACCCAACTACCAAACTCTTAGGTGTAATAATTGACCACAACCTTAACTTTGACTCACATATTAATGCTACTATTAAAACAGTAAACAGAAAACTTGAATCCTTGTATAGGATAAAACCTTTTCTCACCCCCAAAGCAAGAACTACTATTGCCCAGACCCATCTGATCTCCACCCTCCTGTATGCCTCCCCCATTTATACTAATCTTTCCAAAAGCAACCTAAATAAATTGACTACTTCTTGTAACAATATTGCCAGATTTGCTACTAGGTCCCCATTTAGAACTTATCACTGTCTAAATCTCAAACTTCTAGGATGGCTAGAACTACATAACCAGCTAGAATTTCAACGACTCACCATTACCCATACGATTCTGTACCAGCCTAGTAGTACTCCTATTCTCAGTAGCCTCATCTCCCCCTACATAAATCTTACTACCCTTCGCTCAGCAAACAAACTACTGGTTACCATCCAGAAATCCCACAACAAGGCAGGTGATTCTCTTTTCTCAAATTCATTGGGGAAAGTTTGGAACAAGCTACCCATCAAACTTGCATCTCTGTCATCATTACCTCTCTTCAAAAAACAACTAAAAATCCAGCTAAAAACACAATGGCTATGCCCATGTATTAACCCTGACTAACACCCCCCTCCCTAGTACAACATTATTCTATACCTCTCCTCCAAAACCCACTATGCAGAAATAGTAAATTCTTTCCTTACTCCCTTTTATTATCCTACTCCCAGTGAACTATCACTGAGTATGTTCATTGCAGCAATCATTCTACTGTGAGCATATCTACCACCTTGTATATAGACCAACTATTGGTTCACTATGTGTGTAAATACTTCTTTAAGTGTATATATTTAATAACTTTCTTGTTTTTCAGAGTTATAGTTTTTATTACAACCTGTATACTTCATTGTAAACTGTACATTCCTACCTAACATACTTTATGGTGAATGTCAAACCCTTTACCATGGAAATAGTACTGTATTGCTTTGTTAAACTCTGTAGTGACATTATGTATAATTAAGTTCTTTGAAGAAAATCTTCATGTATAATATATTGAGATATTTTTGGACTTTTTTCTGTCCTTTTTTATTAGTTTAAGGTGGAGCTTATCTCCCCGGGCCTCTACTGAAAATGAACATGATGTATCCAGTTGGACTAGCTCAGTCAACAAATGTAAAATAAAATAAATAAATAAAATAAACTACAAATGAGGTTTGGTAACAAACCAAGTTGGCCTGGGACATCTTCAGAAGGGGTTAGGCTGACATATTAATGGGAGTTAAGTGGGTGGGAGAGGTGAAAGAGTTAAATGGAGGAAGGGATGATTGGGAGAAAATGAGATAAGGGTGGGTAGGGGCTTAAGTGGTTTAGACAAGTGTAGCTGGGTAAGTAATCACATTTTGGCATGAACTTGCTACAGAGCAGGATTACATCCAAGACGACCAGTAGGAGCTTTGGTGACCAGGTAGGACTTGGGGTTAGTGGTGATGTGAAGAATTTGGCAGGCTTGAGGTGAGTAGGGTAGTCATGTATAGAAAAACAAAATGGAATTAAATTATGTGGGTGGGGATTGGTGCTGTCTTTGGGGTATTGAGCTTACTGCAGTTAGTTGAGAAGGGGTTTATTGGTGTAGCTGTATGAGGTACAGGCTTGAAATGAGGTAAAGATGAGTGTTCTGGGATGTGAGCCTCAGGGAGAGTGCAGTGGGCTCTGTGGGGGAGTCGCTAGTGCAGGAGACTAAATAGGTGTTTAGTGCTTTGAATGTTCCCTTCCCTGCCTTTGCTTTCATCATAGGTTCATAGGTTCATAGGTAGGTACTAGGCTATCTGCCCAAAGGCATTTATAAGCCTAGCCAGAATGTGTTGGCTTTTGCTTTCTCCTTAGATTAGTTCTCTGTGCCTCTGTCCAGCAGAGCCACTGAAGTGATCCCCAGGGTAAACTTTCTGTTTCCCATCCACTCATCAAGGTTTCTTTTGAAGAGTGTTAGCGAGGAGCTCTGCCTAATGTAGATTGGAATCTTGTTCCAAAGCATGGGAAGTCTCTGGGACAGGAATCTATCGCTCCAGCATGTCCTATTTATTGTTGTGGTGAGGTTTAGATCCCTAGAGGTTGTGGCTCGAGGGGATAAGGCTTTCTTTAGGTGGAGCATGTCCATCAATTCTGGGTTGGACATGGCCTTGTATGTCAGGCAGAGATCACCTCTGAGTAGGCGGTATGCAACCGAGTACAGCTGTAGTTTCTTCAGTCGAGCTGCATAGGGTATCTGTTTGAGGCCAGTGATCCTCTTGGTGAGGTACCTCTGTGGTCTTTCCAGCTGTTGGAGGTGTCTTGTAAGGTACATCCCAAATGGGGGCATTGTATTCTATGAAGGGTCTGATGAGTGATGAGTAGAGGGTCACAATGTCCTCTTTTGATCTGGATGCGAACCCTTTTGTGATTAGGTGGGCCACATAGAAAGAATTTCTAACCACTTTGGCAATGTGATTATCAATGGTGAGATTACTATCTACCTGGGTCCCCAGATCCCTTATTACGTCTTCCGTATTTAGGGGATTACCACCTATGTGTTAGTTTGTGGGAACTTTGTTTTTTCCAAAGAGGATGACTATGCACTTTTTGGCATTTAGCTTGAGGCCATGATTTTGACACCAGGTATCTGTCTCAGTGAGACTCTTTTGGAGGATGTCTGTGTCAGCCAGAGAGTCAATTATAGCCCCTAGTTTGCAGTCATATGTGAACATGGTGAGCCATAGTCCTCTTGTGTTTGCCTGTACCTCTGAGAAGTATATGCCAAACAGGAGGGGTCCTAGGACTGAGCCCTGGAGAAACACCACTTGTAACCAGTTTAGAGTCGGACCTAGCTCTTGCAACTCTCATCATATGGGTTCTGTCTGAGCCAGTTGGCAACCCATCCTGTGACGTAGGGGTTTATGTTCAGGCTGGTGAGCTTGTCTATAATACCAGAATGGGGAATGGTGTCAAAGGACTTAGCAAGGTGTAGGTAGGCTGTGTGTACCACCTTTCCCTCAAAAAAAAAAAAAAAAAAGAAAGAAAGAAAGAAAGAAATTCTGTTTTCTTCACTATTGGGAGTTATGGACAGGATGTTCATAGACATGCTTTGCTGCTGTTTCATTGGTTCGTGGTTTTGCAGGTTTTTCCTAGTGGTTCGGTTGTTTGCCTTGGTGGTTCACTGTTTCATGGACTTTCCTCGTGTCTGCCTTGATGGTGGCCTTTACAGTGGGCCTCGTTGGCAGTAGAGTGAAGCCTTTAAGTAAAGTTGGACACAAGGTTCAGGCACCACCAGGTAGATGAAGTAGGCATGGAGCGGGCTTGAGGGTTTCTCAGTGGCATCTGCCTCTGGGCATGTGAGGAGGAGGGCTGGCATTCTTCACATCGGGGGAGAAGTGGAGATGGAGGCCCAGATGTGGAGTGTGGCATCTATTCCGGCAGATGGAAGGAGGTGGGTGGTTTCCAGTTGATAGTTAAGAAGTTTGATCGGTAGCGTACTGTTGTTTTCAGTTGCAGTTGGCACTTATTGTGAACAGTACAGTAATGGTAGTGAGAATTTTAAGGGTGCTGTGATTAACTAAAAATTTAGTTAAATAAATGGTGCCCCTTGTGATAGACATCACTTAATTTATCTGTCCCAGGCATGTGACCAAAGCATTGTGATTTTCTCTGTCTACAAGAGAATTTCGTTTTAGTTCAGATTGGCAGCTGCCGGACAAAACACTTCCTCATCTTTTGGTATATTCATTGGGGAGCTGCCCCTGGAAAGAGAAAGTGATGTTTGTTGAGATTAGAGTGGAGAGAGGATTGTGTACGCTGAATGCTTGAAAGTGCACAGTCTGGGGACGTTTGTGAATTCCCCTTTGGACATTTTGCGACGGGTTTGTCATTAGAGAAATATTGTTTTAGTGGCATGGCACAATGACCCAGCAGATGGTGTTGTCCACTCACAGCTAGAAGTCTGTGGGTTATGTTCTGGGCTGGGGTGCCTTGTTTCTCACTGCAGTCATGACAAAACAGGAACACTATAAATATGTTACCTGTGCTGTCTTTTTTGGCTGTCTAGTTTTGTTTGGTCGTTGTGTTAAAAGTTTGGAACTCTTAAGAAATGTGTAGTCTGGGACCTTTGGCCAGCATGGCAGCAACTCTTACAAGGCAGCAGTGCATGTAACTGGAGCTGTGAAAATAGAGGACCATTTCAAGTGACTTTGGCCTTTCTAGTTGTTCTGGGCTCTTGCGAGGGCCAGGCATGTATTTCATCTCACACACAAAAAAAAAAAAAAAAGATGTTTCAGTTGTTTGGCAAAAAAAAAAAAAAAGGAAGAATTGTTTCAGTTGTTTAACAAAAGGTAGGTCCAGCATGCTGTACCCATTTCTATGTGTCATGTTTGGTCTTGGTGGCTAGCAACTTTGTATGGTGTGGGAACAATATTTGGGGTAATGGCAGTGCTGAGCAATGGATTTCCATTGAGGAACTCTTTTGAGTATATAGTGGTGGGGGATTTGCTTGGGTTGGAGGCTTGTCTTCAGATACAGGGTGCGGACTTGATACTACCGCTATTTGTTGCAGTAGTGGCACTAACAGGTATGAGGGGAGAGGGTTTTGGCACACTTTCATCTGTGCGTTGACTGACTGTGGAGCAGTCTGCGGCTCATATGGTGGGAATCATTTTTCTATTTTACTTTTTGGCTGGATAAGCTCAAAGGACACATCTGCCCCCTTTTCTACAGTGAGAATAGTAGGTGGCGAATGTATTTGGTAAATAATGTATTGCAAAAGAATGATTATGTAGCCAACCTGCCTCCAACTGAAATCTATTTTAATTTTGTGCTCATTGGGAACTGGGACAAATAAGTACCTTACTTTGGCCGCTCATAACACGGGTTTGTACATTTTCTTAACATTTAGTAAGCTGCTACTGGACATCGGGCAGACAAATGAACAGCTATATGAGCAAACCTTGACATATTTTCTAAGGTATTATCTGGCTTTCAAATTTAGCCTCAATGGTTCACAAACCTTGTATGCTAACGTGGTTAGAGAATATCTGGATAGGTCTTGTTTAAAATAAAGTGAGTACATATGCTCATAAAATAGCAGTATGCAGTTATGATACATCTCAAACAATGTAAAAGAAAAAAAAAAACATTGCCTGGAGCTTCTTTATGATATTGTTAGTTAGAATGGCTGAAAAAAGCACATCAGCAGTTCAGGATCGCACTGGTCTGGAGGAATTCAGTTAACGTCGATTGCAGTTTCTTCAGGCTGGCAGTCTGTTGGGTTTTACCTGGATTCTTGTCTAGGATTTGTTCATCATTATGTTGGTTACTGTGCCTCATTTGACGATGGAAGGTTAAGAGCTAGTCAGATGGTTTTACAATATAAGTTTTGGAATGTGTGTTATGTAGTTGACATGATTTACATGTCCTTCTTCTTTCTTGTAGATGTGGTCTTGGAATGCTGCGGCTGTAATTTGGAATAAGTGGGTACAAGGTGGAGCTTTCTCTTTACATATTAGAGGACTTACTCTTTTCCTTTTCTTTATAGATGATGGTGGGATGAGTACCAGCTGTGGTGATACACAGTGAATTTGCAGATGATGGAACCAGTGGCAAGCGAGGAGGTTACACAGGGTGAGCTCAGGTGGGCAACAGCTACTGACTGAAGTTGCTGAAGTGCGGATTGCTGAAGGCAGACGGCATCATGTGGTGGCTTAAAAGGGGATTTGGAAGATGGTGTGGTGCCGAGTAGCAGCTGTGGCAATACACAGAGAATTTGCAGGTGATAGAAGCAATGGCGAGTGAGGAGATTACACATGGGGAGCGCAAGGTGGCAACAGTTGCTGACTGAAATGGGGATTTTGGAATGCTGCTGCGATAATTTGGAATAGGTGTGTATAAGGTGCAGCCTTTTTCTTTACATTTTAGAGGATTTACTTTTCCCTTTTCTTTGTAAATGGTGGTGTGATGGTACCGGTTGTGGCACTACACAGTGAGTTCGCAGATGATGGAAGCAGGGTGAGTGAGGAGTGGTGGATGGAGTGTGCACAATGTGGTCACTGGTAAGTCTCCTTCTTGGGTCATTAAGGCAAGATAGGGTGCTTTGATCAAGTAGCGTGGGAGCTTATTATTGCATTGGCATGTAAGGCAAGTTAGGTAGAGGTAGGTAGGGGGCTAGGGTGAAACTGGTGGGGATGGATTATGGGGTGTGGGGATCCCACAGGAGGAGTAGAGTCACAACATTCAGAGGAGTGCAGGAACTTAGTAGTCTAAAGCCCCATGACTCTTGCAAGACAGTTGACTTCAACACCCTACTTTCAGGTGGTTGGAATCTTGGGGGTTTTAGTTACTCATCCAGTTCTTTAAACCCTCAGCATTAGTCTAGTGGATTTGATATAAGAACAATATTGTGTGCGTTATCACTAACAGAAATACAATGATCAAGGAGTTCATTGTCAACATACTTGGACATAACATTTGTAGAGGAAGATAAAAAAAAAGAAACTTACTTACAGACTTAAAGAAAACAATCAGACTAGCAGAACAAATGAGTGACCAGGGATGACAGCCAGTACTGGGAGTCTCATTAGTAACTGGAAATTATTTCAAAAGCCACCCAGGCGTTTTTTGCATATGTCAAGAAAATACGTAGTAACATAATGGAATGTGTTCACGGGATGACAGAGAAATATGAGATAATCAAAGAGCAAGATAATTTTTGATGGCCTATCTAAAGTTGGTTTCTGGCAGGTTGCATTATACCTATACATGAAAGAGAAGTCTTGGACTAATATTCTCAAATATGGAGGGAAGATAGCAGCTCTGAGCCTTACAGGTCTAAAGCTCTGACTATGTTGCAGATGTCCCAAGTTCATTTGCTACCTGAGCCATCACAGAAGTTTGCTGAGGACAGAAAGAAAGACATGGGGGGGGGGGGCAGAGGAGGCACATATCTAAAGTGTGGTCTTTACTTTGAATATTTACTTTGACTGTAAGCTGGTGGGGTGGAGGAATGAAATTTGACTGCTTGCTCTCTTTCTGTCTATAATATTTGGGGCTCTTTCCCCTTGGGTCTCCACTGAAAATAGGTTGCTAGCTATCAATGAAATGAAAATAGTTATTAACATTTTCTTTTTTACAGTTATTTTGTATTGTGATTGTTATTTAATATTTGTATATTGTCACTTTATCTTCACTTATGCTTGCTGGGGCTTTTCCCCTCGGGTCTCCACTGAAAATGGTTTTGTTTGCAAACTCAGTTGGACTAACCCAGTTAACAAATGTGAAATAACTAAATAAATAAATAAAAATAAAGAATATATCAATGGAAAAATTCTACTGTTGTAATGTTTTTACACACTAGTTTCATCTTTGATGGGGAATACTCAAGTCCTAATATTTTAAAATGTAGTTTACAACTCTCTATTAATGCCTCAACCCATTAATTTGTTAGATCTCCAATAAGTATTGTATTTAAACAAAAATGAGATTATGAATATATAATATAAAATAAAACAACACAGTCGGGATTATAGTTAAACTCCATTTGATGTTATATAATACAGTAGCCCTCTTAATTTGTTTTAAATAATATCCACATATCCCATAAATAAATCCAGTTAGATATGATGGAATTCCAACAATACAAAATATACTCTCTTCTGAAGAGACACTTGAAAAGATTACCATGCCTTCAGCTCGTGGTATACTAATATGTCCCTAACTATCCATTGTCATTCAACCACACCCTCAATATCAAATTCAGTACCTAATATCTTAAATTTATTTTTTACAAAGTAATTCCATCTAGCATCATCCTGAACCGATATACTTTTCATTAGTAATATTGTATCCAAATATATCTAGTACTTCTATAATATTTATAAATTCACAATATTGTGACGCAGACTCAATATGTAATGGTAAATATTCCATGTATGATAACATAGAATAATTTCCTGCATCAAAAAGGGATTAGTGTTTATATTTTTCAATTATTCCCTATGCATATAGTCCAAATAATGATGTAGTTAAGGGACAGACTTGTTTTATTCATATACCAGTTGTGTGCTTACTGTTACCATACGAACATTCATCATATTTGTTATTCTTCCAAAAAATACACTCTCTTCAACCATTTAATAAACCATTCATCTATCCCTTACTTTATAAATCGTATAAAACAGTACCTTATAAGGCATCAAACCATAAGATTTATTACCTGACCAACAACACTAAACTGAATTGTAATTGGTTCGAAAAATATTCTAACTAATCCCTGACCGGATATCATTTTTTGCATCTCATTACACTAAATTTTATTTTATATTTTTTTTTATTCGTTTTTGCCAGCACAGTAAATCCACTGGACAAGGATGTCCATTTTTCAGGTGCAACCCAGGAGCCTTGTCTAGTTATGTGACTTGCTCAGAATTACACAATAGTCAAAAAGAGGTGGAAGAAATTAAACTCTGTATCATGGTCTACAGAAAGCAGATTGTTTTCCAGCAAAGATGCTGAATTCTCTACACTAGCATTTTACTTTTCATATGCTTTCTTAATATTAATGCCAATAATTAGAAGTCATAATTTAAGAGGCATATCAGCCTCCTGTTACTCATATCTTCTTTTTTATGTTCTATCCATAGTAACATTAAGAATGTCTCATATGCTTAAAAACCTCAGCTTTGGCCGGCTAAGAACTTGCTATATTCAACTGGACGTATAAGAGAATTTAAGTACCTTTATCTGCTTTTTTTTTCAAAAAATACAGTATTTAAATTGATTTTAACTGTGTGGAAGGAATATTTAGCTGAACTGGAAGTTTTCACTCTGCTCTTCAGTTAGTGCTGCTTGAATCTTATTATTTGTTAGTAATTGCAGGTGTGGGGGTAGCCACATTCTTTGATTTCCTGTCCTTGCCTATTTAAGTGGTACAGTGTGAAATATTTTCTGCTTAAAAACCTCAGCTTTGGCCGGCTAAGAACTTGCTATATTCAACTGGACGTATAAGAGAATTTAAGTACCTTTATCTGCTTTTTTTTTTCAAAAAGATACAGTATTTAAATTGATTTTAACTGTGTGGAAGGAATATTTAGCTGAACTGGAAGTTTTCACTCTGCTCTTCAGTTTGTCCTACCCACCCTCCCTGTTTTTGTTTTGGTGTTAATCTTAGTGGCCTTGCAGCTGCCCGCCCCTCTTGTAAATTTGTGTTTGGATACTCCTTCTGGGCCCATCTCATTTGCTCACTCAACTGAGTGCAGTGAGATCATATTCTGATTTCAGGCACTCCTACTGTGTACAAAGAGAGCATCTGGGAAACAGAAAAAAAAAAAAAAAAAAAAAAAAAAAATTTAAGCTTGTTTCCTGCCTTTCCTGTTAAGTGGTATAGACTATTTGTAGGCTTTTGATCCCCCAAGCCCTTCTGTGTTGTAGGGAAGCCTTCTAGCTTAGTTTTTTTCCCTATAACTAGCCAGTTTTCTAGTTTCAGCACTCAAATCTGTTTCTTTGATCTCAGCACTTGTTCAGAAAAAAAAAAAAATTTCATCTGCTTTTACTGTACTTGTGTTTCTACCTACTTTTTTTACTTTTGCATCATCTTAAAAGTACTCAATTGTATTTATTACTGCTTGGTGTAACTCATTGTAAGCCTTCTGGTTTAAACACTTGGGCTTCGGACCAGTTGTTTTGCTCTGAGAGGGTTTGTGGTCTGCACTGTAGTGGCAGAACAGGTAGCTTACATCCTTCTAGGTTGGGAACTGCTGATTGAGGGCTCAGTGTCTGTTATTCTAAAAGTGTATTAATTCTGGTTTAAGCACTTAGGCTTTCAGGCCAGTTATTTTACATTAAGAGGGTTCGTGGTCTGCACTCTTGTGGGAGGAGAAGCTGGACTCTGCCCTTCTGAGCTGGGAATTTCTGCTTGAAGGCTTATAGTGCATGCATATCTGAACTGCTTCTTTCTGAAGTTAGTGCGCCTTGTTTGCTGTGGCATAGACTGGATTCGGGCCTGCTGGATCTAGCTTTGTTTGTGTAACTTGAGCACTAATCCACGCATTCTCTAAAGTATTCAATTGTATTTATTACTACTTGGTAGTAACTTGATTAAAGTTTAGCTGTCATTCTAAGTCTTTTGGATTAAGCACTTGGGCTTCAGACCAGTTGTTTTACATTAGGAAGGTTTGTGGCATGCACTGTGGTGGCAGGACAGGTAGCTTTCATCTTTCTAAGTTGGAAACTGCTGATTGAGAGCCCAGTGTCTGTTATTCTTAAAGTGTATTAGTTCTGGTTTAGGCACTTGGGCTTCAGGCCAGTTATTTTACATTAAGAAGGTTTGTGGTCTGCACTCTTGTGGGAGAAGAGGCTGGACTCTGCCCTTCTGAGCTGGGAATTTCTGGTTAAAGGTTTATAGTGCCTGAATATTTGAACTGTATCTTACGGAAATTGGTACACCTTGTTTGCTGTAGCATAGACTAGATCCAGGCCTGCTGAATATAGCTTTGTTTATATGCTTGTTGTTTGTTTGCTTGTTATTTCCTGGAACGCTAATTCCACCTAATATGGCTTCTCAGCTTCTGTGGCTCACTAGTGATATCTGCATTGCTTACTGTACTTATTTCCTTGTTTCACTTGAAAGAAAGTTACTGTTTGTCATTTTTGCATTTAAGTTACCTGTAACACATTGCACTTAAGTTACCTGGCACTTGCTCACTAAAGCAATTATATAAATCAGCACTAAAAATTAAAAGCACTACACCCTCACTCCCCACTGGCCCTGGTTTTCAATTATTAAGGAATACCCAATATTATTCTAGCATGTCCAAAGGTCAGTTGTCAATCTCCTCTCCGGTCCAGCTGGTGAATCTGGGAATCTTAAGGCAATGTTACAACTGCCTCATGTACACAGACAACCCTCTCCTCCTCCCAACAAATTCCAACACATGTGAGAGATGCAACCATATAGCCAAACTGGAGGCTAAGCTCTCTCAACTCAGTACTGGCATAACCAGTCAGGAGGAGAAGGAAACCATACTCACTACAATTCCAGTCTCACATAGACCTACCACGACAGCAAACCAAACACATAATCACACAAAAACATACTCGGAGGCTCTAAATAAAGATCTGCCAAGCAGCAGAGACCTCCAAAGCAGACACCCAAGCAGCCGCTACCCCAAAACAAAACACGTGCAACACATATCTCACAAAGCCAGTGTGCCAAACAGTCACAGCCCTTAAGACTAAACAACACACCTGATACACTTGTAATAGGTGACTCTATCGTCAGGCACACTGACGTCCCGCTCACCAGGCTGAACAAGGAGAGGGTCACGGTGAGCAGCCTGTCAGGTGCTAGGATCCGCCACATAACACAAGCACTCAGGTCACTCCAAGGCAAGTACAAATATGACTCAGTCATTGTCCATGCTGGTGTGAATGACCTGAGACGCACCTCCCTGGACTACATGAAAAGAGACATAAAGGAGCTCTCTGAGCATGTAGCCCAGGCCGGTATGACCCTGACCTTGAGTAGCATCTTACCCTCACCAAGAATGATGCCACAATATGAAGACAAGATGATCAATTTCAACAATTGGCTTAAGTACTGGTGTCATTCAAAGGGGATCCAATGCCTGTCAGCTTGGGATGATATGCTCGACAAGCCACGATGCTTCGCTAGGGACGGCTTGCACCTGTCTCCCTGGGCTTTCGGATATTGGCAAAGGCTCTTGCTACCCCCATAGTGCCTTTTTAGGCAAGGCTCAAAAGACAAACCCACCTCCATAGGTATCACAAGGGATAAGAAACTAAGAGTAATGCTGCTCAACGCCAGAAGTCTAAACCTCAAGATGCACCGACTCCAAACTCTCCTTAGCATGGAGAACATCGATATCTGTGCAGTAACAGAAACCTGGTTTAGGGCTCCCGAGAGCACCCCAGCACTACCAGGTTATACCTCAGACCTTCCTTTTTCGCCTCAAAACTTGGACCGATCCACAAAAGGAGGGGAGTATCGATATTCATCAAAGATACCCACACCTCCAGGTTGGTGGCAAAGCACGAAGCATCAGAGACTATCCATGTGCAACTAACAGTGGGTAAAACTGCCTTCCAGTTTATAGCCTGCTACAGACCACCCTCCCAAACCCAGGAACCCCACTCGGCCTTCCTGAGAACACTGGAAAATATGAAGGTCTCTCCAAACACCATTATATTGGGCGACTTCAACTACCCAAACATAGACTGGGAGCATTACTCTAGCTCCAACACCCTAGCCCAAAGGTTCCTAGAATTTATAAACTCAAATGCTATGGAACAACTTGTTACCACTCCCACAAGAGGGGAAAACATACTGGACCTGATCATCACCAACATGGGGACTCTATGCTCCAGACCAGAAGTGTATCCCTCACTGGTAAGATCAGACCATAAACTAATATCACTGGATATTCACATCCCGACCCCACCCCTTGCCCAGGAAAACCACAGTGAAAACTTCTGTAAAGCAAATTTTACACGGGTCAACACTGAGGAGGAAGCCGTCAAAGTCCCCGGGCCTGTGGAAAATACGGCCCAGACCGCAGAATCCTTTATAAACGCATTCTATGAACACCTTCAGGAATGCATGGATCATGCGATCCCAAATAAAACCAAGACCCAATCCTCCAAAGGCAGACATCCTGTCTGGTGGACCCCAGCCATAAACAAACTATACAATAGAAGGAGGAAGCTACTAAATGATAAAGCAAAATCCCAAAAAGGGAAGGCATCACTGATCAGTATTAGCAAAAACTATGGGCACACATAAAATTGTCTAAGGCCAGCTTCGAGAGAAAAATTGCACAGGACACTAAGGATAATCACAAGGCTTTCTTTAGTTATGTTAGGAACCTGGGTGGTAATTCCCAGATATGCTCAGAATTAGTCCAAAATGACAAAAATACACCGAACCCACAGACATTGCCAACATCCTAGCTGACAGGTTCAGCAAACTTCTCCCCTCCCAACCAAAAGGGCAAATATCTATCCCAGCAGAGTGCTGCCCCCCTGACATCTCAGATGCTCAGGTAAGAGCCGCCCTCTCCAAAGCAAAAAACACAGCATCAATGGGACCAGATAGTGTCCCGGGCTGCGTCCTACATGAACTCAAAGAAGAGCTAAACCCAAACATAAAACTACTGTTCAATCTCAGCCTTACTACAGGATATCTGCCCAAAGAGTGGCATACAGCAACAGTGGTCCCTCTCCATAAAGGTGGCGCCTCAACGGATCCTGGAAACTATCGCCCCATAAGCCTGACTAGCTTGGTCTGCAAAGCTATGGAAAGGATCATCATGGACCTCATAAATAAAGATATTGGGGACCTACAAACACTGGATCCTACCCAGTTCGGCTTTGTTAAGGGCAGATCCTACCTCTTAAACCTGGTTGATTTCTTTGAAACAGTCACCAAGGCCATTGACGAGGGGAAGGTGGTCCACACAACCTACATGGACCTCGCAAAAGCCTTCGATACAATACCCCACTCGGGCATTATAGATAAGCTCACCAGCTTAAATATAAACACGTATGTCACTAGATGGATTGCAAACTGGCTCAAGGACAGAACCCACATGGTTAGAATTGCTGGAGCCATGTCAGACTCCAAACCAGTTACAAGTGGTGTCCCACAAGGCTCAGTCCTGGGACCTCTCTTGTTCGGTATATATTTCTCGGAGGTACAGGCCAACACGGAAGGACTGTGGCTGACCAAGTTCGCAGATGACTGCAAACTGGGTGCCATAATCGACTCTCCAGCCGACACAAGCATCCTCCAAAAGGGCCTCATAGAAACAGACAACTGGTGCCAGTGCCATGGCCTCAAGCTAAATGCCAAAACGTGTATAGTCATCCCCTTTGGCAAAAACAAAGTGCCCACAAATTACCACATAGGTGGAAATCCATTAAGTACAGAAGAAGTAATTAGGGACCTGGGGACCCAAGTTGATAGCAATCTCTCATTTGACAACCACGTGGCCAAAGTGGTTAGAAAAACATTTTATATAGCCCACCTAATCATGAAGGGATTCACATCTAGATCAGGGGAGGTCATCGTGCCTCTTTACTCATCCCTCATCAGGCCCATAATTGAGTACAATGCCCCTTTTGGGATGTACCTTACCAGACACCTGCAGCAACTGGAAAGACCCCAAAAGTACCTCACCAAGAGGATCAAAGGGCTCAAACAGATGCCATATGCTGCCCGGTTAAAGAAACTCCAGCTCTACTCAGTGGCATACCACCTGTTCAGAGGCGATCTGTGCCTGACATATAAAGCCATGTCCAACCCGGAATTAATGGACATGCTGCACCTCAGAAAATCCAAATCCCATCAAGCTATGCGCTCAAGAGACTTGAACCTCAGCACTGAAATAAACAGGACATGCTGGAGAGACAGATTCATAACCCAGAGGCTCCCTTCACTCTGGAATAAAATCCCAGTCCAGGTTAGGCAGAGTCCCTCATTGACTCTCTTCAAGAGGAATCTTGATGAGTGGATGGGAGATCGTAGGTTTACCCCGGGTATCACTTCTGTGTCACTGTTAGATAGAGGCACAGTATACTAACCTCGAAATAGGGCATAGCAAAATAAATTTAAAATGGGTGGCGAAAGCCAAACACATTCTGGCTAGGCTTATAAATGCCCTAGGGCAGATAGCCTAGTATGAACCTATGAACCTATGAACAAGAACTCAGTGACACAGACGCAACCCCTTAAGATGTCATTCAGTAAATACACTCAGCAAAACTGATAATCTTGATGTAATTTTGTAAAATAAGAATTGAATTCCATCTATCCCATCAGTTGTTCTACTCTTAACTTTCCTAAGTGCAAGCTTTATTTCTGATAAAGAAAGCCTTTTTGCATCCATACTATCATCACTCCTTAATGATTATAAACATTTCACATCTTCTCTCCACACTTTTTCAGCAAATTTCTCATCAAAAATCTTAAACTTCCTTCAGTTTATTTTGTAATAAAATAACTACTACTTTTGAGAGATTATAACAAATTTCCATTAAACATTTTTCTCAGTTTCCACATTATTAACACCATCTCTTTAGTTCGAGTAAAGACATATTTACAGCTTTCAAACCAACGTAGCATGCTTTTTTGTATCCTCAAAAATATTATTCCTATAGTATCATTGCTCATACCTCTCAATCTCTTAGAGCAAGAACTCTGGACAAAGCCGTTAATAAATGTGAGACAAAGGCCCAAAAATAGAAACAATTTTCAAGTATGAATCTTAAAAATGTATACGTTTGCTAGAATAACAGGTTTTACATTAGCATGAATTATCTGAAGGGCATGAAGTCTGAAACTCAAATACCTGCCATTATTTTCTAACTGCATTCTTAAAAGATTTTCCACTAATTTGCCAGAAAACCACAATTTTATGAAAAACTGATAAAAAATATGAGGCAAAAATCTGGACATTTTGCGAAAATCTGTAAAGATGAGAGGTACATTGCTATATTATCCATGCAGAAAACACAGTTGCCTTAAATATACCTTCTGTTTCTACTGTTTCTGTAGTGGTGGATAGAAAAAACAATCCCACATACCTCACCTTTTTAAAAGTATTCATAAGTTCATAGATTCATAGGTGTATACCAGACTAATAACCACCAGAGCCTTTTTAAGTATAGCCACGCATCCCAAATCTCTGACAAGTTCTGATACCCCTGATAAGTGTAAGCAGGGGCTTGGGAGATGAAACATTAACAAGCAGGGGCCTGAGAGATGAACCATTTACAGGTGGCCTGTGTCCATTAGAGACGTAGGTGCCAAGCCAGGGATGAATTTCCTGTTCCCCATTCAATTGTCCAAGTTATACTTGAATTGGGTTAGGGAGGAACTCTGCTTCACATGGAAGGGGAGCCTGTTCCAGAGAAGGGGTAGTCTCTGGGAGGTCCTATTCATATCGCTGGCAAGGTTTAAATCTTAAATCTTTAGAATGAGTAATTCTGGTGCTGTCAATTTGCAGATATGCACAAAGTCTATCAGGGTGGGGATTTGACAATGCTTTCTATGCCAAACATAGATGTCCCCCCAACAGCCTGTAGAAGACAGAAAACAGGGATAGGGCATTGAGATGGTCTGCAAATGTCCTGTATTATTTATGTGAGGAGCCTCTGTGGACATTTTAATTGCTGGATATACCTGATAAGGTACACACCAATGGGGTCATTGTACGTAATGACAGATCTGATAAATGCTGAATACACTGGAACAATGTCCTCCTTGGACATAGATGCCATACATTTGTTTATATGTTACACAACACAGAATGATTTCCTCACTACTGAAGACATGTGATGGTCAAGGGCTATATTACTGTTTATGTGTGTCCCTGAGTCCCTGACTGCTGGTTAACTTCTATGAGTGTCTTGCAAATATGCTAGTTACCAGCAGTGGATGACTTCCTTTAGGATACTAGTACGTATTTCTTGCCATTTAGTTTTTAATCCATGGCTCTGACACCAGTTTATAGTCTCTGTCAGTCCTTCCTGGAGAACATTTGAGTCAGTGGGAGATTCTATGCCTGCTCCTAATTTGCAATCACCTGCAAATTTAGACAGCCATAGGCCATTGACATTGGCTTCAACTTCAGAGTAATAAATGTAAAAAGAAGTGGTTCCAGAACAGATCACTGAGGAACTCCACTTGTGACTGGTCTCTTTATAGAGATGGACTCTCCAATTCTAATTTCCTAGTTCCTGTCTGTGAGCCAGCTGGCTATCCACTGGGTAACATAATGGTTTTAGCTAGCGTCTTGAATTTGTCAACAATGAATGAGTGAGGCATTGTGTCAAATGCCTTTTCCAGGTCAAGGTAGGCAACATGAACTATTTTGCCATCATCCATTGCTTTGGTAGCTTTCTCAGACGAGTTCACCAGGTTGACTCAGTTTGATCTGTCCTTGATAAAAAAAACAGATTGGATGGGTCCAGTGTCTGGAGGTTTCCTGTTTCATTATTGATCAGCTCCATGATAATTCATTCCATGGCTTTGCATATGAGACTAGTGAGACTTACAGATCTGTAGCTTCCAGGGTCTGTAGATGGTCCACCTTTGAGTAGAGAGATGACTGCTGCTGTTCTCCATTCATTAGGCATGAAGCTTGTTTAGAGGCTACAGTTCAATACCAATTCCAAATGGTATGATAGATCATATTTCATGCTATTTATAAGGCATCCTGTGATATTGGCTGGGCCTATTGATGCAATGTTCTTGGCCTTAGAGAGAGCATTATGGACCTGTTCACTAGTGATAGTAGTGGGAGTTATATTTGATGTTATTTCCTGAAGGGAGGTTGAAGTGGAGAGAGGGGTAAAGTTAGACCTGAATTTGTTGGCCAGTAGGTTTGCTAAATCTACTCGCTTAGTATAAATGGATCAATTAACAATGAGCTCTGCACACAACTGTGTATTGCTTTTGAGGTTGTGAACATAGTTAAAGAATGCCTTGTGGTTGTCCATGGCCTGGGAGGCCAAATTCTCCTCAAATTTGGCTTTGGTAGACTTTATTTGTCCTCTGAGTTGTTTGTTTAGTTTAATTGGAGTGCTTTTATCCTGCTGGGTGCTGCACCTCCTAATTTTTGCCATGATTTTCTTCCTCCTGTTATACATCTGATTGATTTTGTGATTCCACCAGGTGGCTTGTTTTTTGAGTTAGTTCTGTACTTCTTACTAGTGGGGACAGCTGCCTCTATACAGCTATTAACATGCTTGTACAGGGTTTCTGTGAACAGTTCCGCATAGGCAACAGTGTTCTCAGGATTTATGGGTGCTTGAAATTTTGCTAGGTTATCACTTAATAGTAGGAAATTAGCCTTAGAGTAAATCCTGAGTATTCTAGGATTAGCTAGGGCTCCAAGTTTTATTTTTACTTGAAAGGAGACTAGTTTTTGGTCTGACATTATCAGAGAAGATGTTACACTAGGGGGTGTTCAGCACTCTTCCATATTAGTGAGGAGCAGAAACAGTTTGTTTACACCTCTGGTCAGTGTATTGACAATCTGGTCCAGGGATTTGTATTTACAAAATCCAGGAATCTCTGTTCCTGAATGTTTGGTGTTGATATATATATATATATATATATATATATATATATATATATATATATATATATATATATATATATATATATATATATATATATATATATATATATATATATATATATATATGATTCCCAGTTAATAGCAGCGCAAAGTTGCCCATGAATATAGTACTGGGTTGGATGTTGACTATTTCCAATAAGTTTAAATACATGTTATGGTTTTCCTGGCACATAGAGGTGGACCAATAGTTTTCAAGGAAGTGGTATAGGATTTTGCCTATGATTACTTGAACATGGAGACGCTCAAGTCCATTGTCTTGTTTGACCAGTCTTGAGGTTTATTTTTGATGTATATTGAGACACCTCCATCTTTAGTCCCTGTTTGTGTAGTAGCTAGTCTAAATGTGTGGAAGGCATTACAACTTTGCACTATGGGTATGGTCTCCATGGCTTTAAATCATGCATCAGTGACTGCACAGACATCAGCATTCTCTAGGGTGAGTACAGCTTCTAGGGAGTGGAGATTTTTGTTTAGACTCCTATCATTGAGCAGTAACACCTTCTTCATTTTGATTTGCAATTTTGGAAGTGCTTCCAGTTTGGTATTGTCAAAAAGGCACCTTTAGAATGACATCAGAAACTAACTGATTATTAAAGTCAGTCATCTTCTGTTAGTATTGTGGCACCATCTTTGGAGAAGCTAAAATGCTGCTCAGTACTAGGCTCATACCAGCCTGGGACACATACTCTGAGAGCTCCAAGATGTCTCTCTTCATATAGTAAAATGAGGTATATCTCAGGTCATTTACACCCACATGGACTATGACTAAGTTACACTAGTATTGTGGTCCAATGACCTGAGTGCATGGCTAATGTGGTGGATCCTGGCTCATGATAAGTAACTGACTGTGACTTTCTCCTTACTGACCCTTCTGAGAGGGACATTAGTCTGCCTCATAATGGAGTCTCCAATGACCAGAATGTTGAATCCCGTGGTGGCTTGCCTTACAGGCCTAGAAGTACAGGTTCCATGAGATGTGGCTGTATGTGTTGATGTGAGTGTTGTTTTGAAAGAGAGCATTCAGTACTGCTAAAGGTATTTGTTATGTTTACTCCATCTCGGAGTTCTTTGGGGTTTAGGAAGGTTACATTTAAGTGCTTCTGCATATATGGGTCTGTGTGTCTGCTTTGAATTCTGGCATGCATCATGTGCACTACTGACAACTTGATTGATACTAGGAGTACGTTTATGTGAGAGATTTGCCTCCAGTGACATTGTATAAATACATCATTCACATACCATATCAGTTTGCTTGTAGAGTTGCCACCCATCCCATTACCCGTGGGACACTCACAGGTTGAGCTACCTTATCCTGTTGCCCACTGTGCAAAGCAATGGGACTTGGAAAGCCCTGCTTTGTTACCACACTGAATTGTTGAATTTATTGAATTACATCATCAACCCAGACCTTCAGGCAGAGCTATTCATTGTTAGGTCCAGGTGTTTTAAATCATGCAGCAATTGGCTGCAATTCATGAAGGGGGTGGGGACTGGGGCAGGAAGAACCCTACAACAATCGTTGCTATAGAGCAGTTTATTTTTAGTGCTTCTGCAGCCACACGAAAGTAAGACTGAGATTTGTCTTTTTTTCCCTAACAGCTAATGCAAGCAGCCAGACAGTAAGCAAGCTAGCCAGCTAGCCAGCCAGCCAGCTACAGACCCACCCATCCATCCATCCATCCATCCATCCATCCATCCATCCATCCATCCATCCATCCATCCATCCATCCAGCAAGCCACTCCAGCACCCAGCCAGCTGTTGTATCTATAACTGCATCTGCTTCACCACTCCTTTGGTGATGTCATAGTAGAGTGTGGCCGGTGTCATACTGGCCACACCCTCATGTCCCACTTTGACCCACTTAAAAGGTGGCAACCCAACTGCTTCTCAGTAAACAGGAGGCGATTACTACATTGCCTTAGGACACCCATCTCCACAAAGCTGGCAACAGAGATAGTGGGAAAGTTCATACCCATGGCAACAGGCCCTTTTTTATTGACTAGAGGGTTGCAGTGAGAATATAAAGTAATGAGAGGAGTATCTGGCTTGCAACTCTGGGGGCAGTGTGTGTCACTGGAAATTAGTTGTCCTGTCTACAAGTAGATATTGCTGAAATTTCAAGGGTGCTTTTATAAGAGAAATGTCAACTCAAGGTGTCTGCATTTATAAAAGCACTACAAAACACTTGAGGGAAAACTGATAGGCAAACCCTGATGATTTATGTATGAAATTATTTAGGGAGACATTCTGAAGTTAGGTTAGACACAGCAAATCAAGCAGAATATACTGGAAAGAAAGAAAGAATTAGGTTTGTCAAGAATGATGAAATGAGGGATTCACCTGAGAGACTACTTCCTGGCTACTACAAGTGCTGGTCTCAGCAGAGTTTCACGCTACTGGCATACAATGTTCCGTTGCTTCTTCTCTCAACAGAAGAAAAGCAGGACCACCATTTCCAAGATGAGAAGTTGGCCACAGGTTCTTTGGTGATCAACAGTCTTGTCCCAGTTAATGGAAGGATCTGCAAGTTTGCTGCAGCCATTTCCTGATAGCTGCCTTGACTAGCAACTAGAAGGTCTAGTACAGACACTCAGTGCCCAATCAGAAACAATGCCCTCTGCTCATTCTCTTACCTGGTGCAAAAGATAAGCACACATTTCAAGCTGGCACTTATGAAGCAGTTATTAGGCTTTTGGTGATCAGCAGTCTCCAGGAAATAATGTCCCTATGTTCCTTATCTCACCAGGAGGAAAGCAAAAGCACTAATCTCAAGATGACTACTGAGATGCAGAATGTGAGCTCTAAGCATTAAGATATGAAAGAGGGGTAACTTAAGCTTCTTAAAAGTAACTGAAAATACATAGGTAATAAGATATATTCCCTTAGATCTGTATCCTCATAATAACACACTTTCCTCTTTCATTGTTCTAACAGTCTTGCATTAAAATAACCCCTTAAAAACACATTACGAAATATTTAATTTAAATAATTTCAAAGCAAAGGCAAAGTATCTTCTATAATAGGTTCATAGGTAGGTACATATATATATATTTATATCAAGATGTACCTGAAACTGGTTCACCTCCATTTGTCACACAAGACCAAGTCCTAAAATTTCTAGCAAAAGCTAAAAATACTGCATCAATGAGTCCTGACAATATCTGTGAATGTGTTTTAAACAGCATGAAGCATGATTTCACCACAACCCTAACAGCACTGTTCAGCCTCAGCCACACCCCTAACAACACTATTCAGTCTCAGCCACACCCCTAACAACACTGTTCAGTCTCAGCCACACCCCTAACAACACTGTTCAGTCTCAGCCACACCACTAAACACTATTCAATCTCAGCCACACCCCTAACAACGCTGTTCAGTCTCAGCCTCCATACAGGTTTTGTACCTAGCAAATTGAGAACTACAGTCAAAAGGGAAGACCTTCCAGTGACCCAGGCAATTAAAGACCCATAAGTCTGACCAGCATTGTATGCAAAGCCATGGAAAAACTTACCATAGAGCTGTTAGTCAAGACACAGGGAAACTCCAAATACTGGACAAGTCTCAGTTTGGATTTGTCAAGGGCAGGTCATGGCCTGGCCAAAGCTTTTGACATAATTCCCCACTCAGAGATAGTAGAAAAGCTCAATCAACTGGGAATAAACCCCTATGTCACTCACTGGACTGCCAACTGTGTAAAACATAGGATGCAGATAATCAAAATAGAGGAAGTTACCTCCACAAAGAGACCAGTCACCAGTAGACTCCCCCCAAAGTTCTGTGCTGGGACCTCTCCTGTTTGAAATCTACTTTTCTGAAATAAAAGTCAATACCAAAGGGCTCTAGCTAACTAAGTTTGCAGATGATGAGAGCTAAGATCAGTCACTGAATCCTCAAATGACTTGGCCATCTTGCAGGAAGGTTTGTCCAAATAAATAACTGATGCCAAAATCATGGACTGAAACTAAATGCCAAAAACTCACATTATTGTATCCTTTGGGAAGTCATCTACCTCAGAGACCTGCCATACTGACAATGTACCCCTAAAAGTTGGGATTTGAGAACATATGTGGAGAGTGAACTAAATTTTTAAAGCCCTTCCAGATTGCACAGCTTATAAACAAAGGGATTGCGTCTATATCTAGAGATGTCATTGTTCCACTTTACACAACCTTCATTTGGCCAATCATTGAATATAATGCACCCTTTGGCATGTATCTGTCCAGACACATGCTATAACTGGAAAACCTACAGAGATAACTTACTAAAAGGATACAAAGTCTCAACAACATGTCCTATGTGCACTGACTCAAAGCCCTGGCACTATTCTTGGTATCCTACAGACTGCTAAGAGATGACCTACGTCTGGCATACAAGTCATCCTCCGATTACTTCCCATCCACATAAAACAAAGCTCATCCCTGGCCATATTGAAGCGCAGCATAGATCTATGGATGGGAAAAAAAATTTACACCAGGACAGCCTTTATACTATTAATAGACAGAGACATATCTTAAATGCTTTAGTGATGCACGGGTCCCCTCAAATTATCTATGGCATGATCCCAGTTATTCTCATTAGGGGTAATATACAATTATTGATCATGGGTTGGGTAAAGCCAATCTATAAACAAATGGAATAGTTTTTTTTAGAGCACAAAAAGGGAAATTGGAAATTATCTAGGTTTAAAATACTCTATAATGGCAGTTAGCGTCTTACCTATGAGCGTTGTTTAATATATATATATATAGATGGATATAGATATATGGCTTCACTTTACAAGCTCGACGTTTTAAAACATCAAAATTCATATGGCCGAGAACATGTAATCGACGTTTTAAAACATTGAACCTGTAAAGCAAACACAAAAACAACAGAAAAAAAAATTTCTAAGATGTTTTTGCCCCCTGCACTCCCCACCCCCCACTATTTAAATATACCAACTCAGAGATCACACTACAGTGAGGAAAAGGGAAACTTAGCTGTTGGATATCTGCACTTTACAGGTTCGATGTTTTAAAATGTCGATTATATGGTCTCGGCCATATGAATTCAGATGTTTTAAAACATCAAGCTTGTAAAGTGAATATAGATATATGTATATATATATATATATATATATATATATATATATATATATATATATATATATATATTTATTTTCAGTATGATTACTGGGGAAGTCCACTGGGCCAAGAAGTGCCCATTTTCAGTGAAGGCCCAGGGAGAAAAGCTCCATGAACAGTATAATACAATATAGATTACAAAATGCAAATAAAGGTTGCAAAGTGAAATACCATACAGTATAGGTTGCAAAATAGAAAATAAAGGTTACAAAGTGAAATACAAGAGTAGGGTTCATACATTCGAGAGTTGCAGAGTGTAATATACATTATGAGACAGTTTAACAACTTGACGACAGAGTTTTTTTATTTTTATTTTTTTGATGAAATAATGTTTACATGCTTGGAGTCAATTAAAGTCTGCTAGTTCTGGATATTTTGAGAAATAAGAATAAGTATGAGAGTAGAGTGGAGTGGGGGTAAGGAGAGCTTAGTGGGGAGTCCCTAGAATTTAAGTGGGGTGAAAGCAGGAGCATTTCCATTTGGAAGATAGGTGAAGAAAAAGTTGAGTTTTGAAGGATTCAGTGTATATATATATATATATATATATATATATATATATATATATATATATGGGTTCACTTTCTAATCCTGAAATATCGAATTTCAGAATCTCGAGATCATAAAGCCAAAACCTTAAAATCCCGAAACCCCAAAAGCGCGAATTTCAAAATCGCAAATCCTACATTAACCATACACCATACACATGCACACACCTTCACCTCACACACAAACACACAAACCTACACTACATACAAGCACGGGGAGGCAAATCCCCCTGCACCCCCCCACCCCTACTTAAATATACTAACTCCAAGGTCGCACTACAAAGACAAACACACAAAAACACCACCGTACAAGCTAGATTCCCCTCGCACACACATCACAGTCACAAAACACACTGACACACACTAAAGCCCCTAACCAAAACCCTTAAACATAAATACTTACTTGAACTTCCAGCTATCCATTCAAAAACTGCAATACCAGAAGCACTAACTCAACATCTCCGGACTTCGGGATTTTGAAATTCGCGCTACTGGGGTTTTGGAATTTTGAGCTTTTGGCTTTATAATCTCGGGATTCTGAAATTCGATATTTCAGAATTTCAGGATTATAAAGTGTTCCCATATATATATATATATATATATATATATATATATATATATATATATATATGCTTGTGTTTGTGTGTAGGATTTGTTTATATTTTTTAGTCTTATATAGGCTTCCTTATGGTTTGTACAATTATGATACAAACAACTTGAGGAGGGAGTATTGTTTTCATATTTATTTTATTTATTTGAATTTGTTTACTGTAGTAGAGCACCATAGAATCTAACAACTTGTGCAGACTTTCATTATTTGTTTGTCTCCACAAAATGCTACACACTCAATGGAACATTGCACTACTGCTGTTGAGTGTGAACTGCATGAGAGACCAACTCACTGTGTACATCTCAGAGAAACTGACCTCCCTGATCTTTGTTTTCCAGAGGAAATTACTGCTGATGCAGTTTGTAACTGTGCCCACAGTGATTCCTTTATTTTGGGAAGTCCCTTTTTCATAGTTTAATGCCTTGGAGTTGGTATGTATAAGTTCATGGGTATTGACGGCTTGGCCCATGTTAGGGGCAAAGGTTGGCTTGTACCCTGCAGAAATGAGGTTTGGAACAGACCAATTTGATCAGGGACATCTTCAAGTGGGACTAGATAAATAGAGGAGGAATTAAGAGGGTAAGGGGAGGATAGGGTTAAATAGGAATGAGAGATGATTGGGAGGAAATGAGATATGGGTAGGGAGGGGCTTAAAGGGTTTTAGGCAAGTATAACTGGAGTAGGAGTCACATTTTTGGCATGAACTTGCTTTAATGCAGGCTTACGTCCAGGATGACCTGTAGATACTCTAGTGATCAGGTAGGCCTTGGCTTAATAACTGGGTGCATGGAACCAGTGAATACTGTGTGGTATTATATTTATTTATTTATTTATTTTTCTTCCTCTCTTCTCCCCCTGTTGCTTTTGCGAAGTAGAAGCGTATGTGGCAGGAAATGTGGACTGAGTAATGAGGTAATTTGTTTCGTGAAGGGCCTTCTTATTTAAAAAAATATATATAATTGGAAGAAAGGAAGGGAAAGTAGTGATAGGGCAGTACTGGTTATTCAGCTTGCCTAAGTAGGATTTAAATTACACGGGGGGGGGGGGTGTTGAAGTAAAGGTAGGCAAAGCAATGCTTTCTTAGGTGAGAAAGTATGGTATAGATTCTGCTTCTGTGAAAAATTTTTGATATACGTTTCAACTGCCCTGCCTGTGCAGAAGGGATGTACAATGTTTCTGTTTTGTTTCACCAAAACAACAAGACTGCTCAAGTAAGTAAGTAGAATTTCAATTACTACTTCCAAAGCATACATTCTTAGATGGCAGATGGGAAGCTTAGGGTGAATGTTATGGCTTCATCTCTTGGCAGTGTTCAGCATGATCAGTTGTTTCAGTACCCACCCTCCCTTTTCTTTTCTCTGTTTCCTCAGCAAAATAGTCCTTGTTTTAGGTTACTTGGGTCATGTTAAGGAAGTTTATTTCATTGCCATTATGGCAAAGTACATAGTTTAAAAAAAAAAAAAAGACAGCGGGAGAGATGGTTGTGTGGGTGTTTTACAGTTGAGCCACGAATATTTTCACGGGCTACGGGATCTCCAGCCGAATGGTTCCTTTCTGCGCATGCAAGTTGTGGTAATAATTATCGCACATAGGATAGGGTATTCATACTTTCAACTGTCCTGCCTACAAAGTTTCTATTTTGTTTCACCAAATGACAAGCCCCCTCAGGCTGGTGCTTGCCTTTCCTTGCATCTCCTTGTCACATCGGGACAGGTATGGTTAAGCAATGACTCTTGGAAATCTCAGTGTCAGGAAGCAGAAAGCACTATTTAAATGTTCTGTTTGTCATTTGTGGCAGCACAAGGACAGTACAAGGTGAACTATGGTAGATGCTGAGGTATAGCCTGCTAGACAGCATGTACTGGAGGGAGTACATGAATATTTGTTACGTAGGTGAGCTCAGGATAGAGATATTAATGTTATAGTATAGAAGCACTGACTGCTTGTTATAGCAGTTTGAAGGCCAAAGAAAGTTTTATGAACAAGAATAATGGTGGTCAGTAAGAGATATTTTTGCTCTAGAATTTATTCTGTTTGAGGTTTGTTTGCTTTTGCATACCTCTCAACTGTGCAGATTTTCACAGAATGTCCAGATTTTGGGTTACATTCTTAGTCTGTTCCTCATAAAATTTGTGGTTTCTGGAAAATCACTGGGATGATCCAAGGTTTGAAGTCAGTAAATAATGTTCTGCATTTGAGTTTCAGACTTCAAATCCTTCAGAAAATGTATGTTAAAACAAACCCTGTTACCTTAGCAGCTTTCTAAATTTATGAGAGCAATACTTAAAATATGTCCCTATTTTTGGGCCTTTGCCCCCCCCCCCCTTTTTCTCGGGCTTTGTCCAGAGTTATGGCATTAAGAGGTTGAGAGGTATGTTTTGTGGTGTTTGCAGTTGTCCCTGTTTGGGCCATTGTCATCTACTTGTTGCTGTGAGAATGAAGTTTTGCCACCGGTATGATTTGTTGGGGAAGGTGTGATGCACTGAGTGTTTTTTCCAGATTGGGTTTTCCAGTGAAAAATGCCTGTCAGGAGTGCATACGTGGTACGGACTTAACTGCTATGGGGTAGGGTTATGGAAGGCAGACCTTCCAATCTGGGTTACCTACGTTTATGGGGCCATTGGTCTTCCAGTGACAAGAACATAATGAAGAGAGAGGGTAGTGTGATATATAAATGCAACATTTGCACATATAAGGAGCGGCATTATTTTGTCATTATCCATTTATATAGGAATCACAGTGGAATTATATTAATGACACTGCTGGCCATAGAATATATGACAGCACTTTTAAAGTTTACTTTAAGGACATCCATGCATTCATCTTAAAGGAAATTTTAGACCCAAGGCAGGGAAATATATGGATCATGTTCCCCAGGTTGTGAAAGTCATACTATTTGTTCCACTCAAATTGCATGTATGAGATAGCAGTTATTGTTTGGTAATCCACTACCAGTTAGACAAGGAACAGGTGTGTGTGTGTGTGTGTGTGTGTGTGTGTGTGTGTGTGTGTGTGTGTGTGTGTGTGTGTGTGTCTGTGTGCATATATATATATTTATATCTATCTATATCTATATCTATCTATATATCTATATATATATATGTATATATATATATATATATATATATATATATATATATCACTGAATTAGGTAGTGCCCTTTACATTATTTTGGAGGGGGGTGTGGATCTAGGGGCTGATTAATTTGTGCGTGCAGACATTTGGCCATACATCTTATCAGTTTACATTGTCAAGGGATGTGTACATTCTCTTCTTACCTCTGGAGGAAGAGTTAAGGGTGACCTAGGCAGCTGGAGGGCAAAATGGTGGAGGGACAGAAGCTCAGTTTTGAGCCAGAGAAGTGTTCTCAAGGCGTGGAGTGAAGTAGTAGAAAACTGTTCACTTGGAATGTGTGACAGACTTTTTAGGTAGAGTTTAGGGAACATGAACTGTTAAGACCCTAGATGGGGAGCATTCCCCAGAATGAGGTACACTTGAGGTGTACAGTTATTTTATGAGGGTAATTTATTTTGATAAGCATCTTAATTTGGTTGCTGGGTCATGGTATTGGAGAGGCTTGTGGAATGAACCAGCACATGGGAAGAGCTGCCAAGGTCATACTTTCTAAACATAAATTTGTAATTTTGTCTAAGACGGATTGCCTGGGGTTATCCTTGTAGTGCTTGTTTAGGGGGAATTTGGTAGGGTTGTTTTAGGAATTTAACTTGGCTGTAGCTATATTCCTATGGAAATCACAAAGTACCCATAATTTATATTTAAATTTCTCCTCATACACAGTGTATACCTGTAACATAGGCAAGTAGAAGCTCAATTTCTGTTTCTATGTTTTCTAGGCTCATTTAAAGCATATTTTCAATTGTTACTGTTAGGATCAAAACCATGTTGTGGCAGTATGTTCCTTCAATGGCTCTGTAAGGATTTGCGGAGGGACACCTCTGTGCCAGGTGCTGAGGATAATGGAGGAGAGGTGGGGTTAGTATCTATGTAGTTGATGGACAAGGTAAGCCTGGCACCAGTTAATGTTGTCATTAAGAGATTTGGCATCTGGGAGTATAAAATATATTACAATTTCTTTTATTTATCTTGCAGATGGGGACACATGGAGTTGGCATTTGCACAGTGGCCTAAGGTCAGTTGGGGACTCGAAGCAAGATGATCAAGGTTGTTGCAAGGATGTCCCAGTCATTAGAGTGTTGCGCAATGGTGTAATAGATGAGGGAGTGCAGAGTGAACAACAGCGTCAAAGGCCACACAGTCAGTGGCCTGAAGGATATGAAGGTCAAAGGTAATTAAGTCTGAGGTGGGGATGTTCCACTTTCTGGAATTGTGCACAATGAGGTTGCAGGTAATCTTACTTTAATTGATGCTTAATAAGGCTCATTGGATTTGGTGCAGTTTGGGGTGCATGTGGGCAAGTAGGGAAGAAGTATATTAGGGCAGGGTAAAGCAGGGTGGGGGATTTAGTAGGAATCTAGAGGGCTCCAACAGATGGGGTGGAATCACAGCAATCATAGGATGATCAAAAGTTACGGCTCTAGGGCCAGTACAGTCTAGCCAAGGCAGCCTAGCCAAGTCCAACTCCTATTTTCACATGCAGCACCTATGCCCTTGACTAAGAGAGAGATGGGTGAAACCACTGGGGTGAATTCATGCCTACCCGTCCAGTTAGTTGCATGTCAGCCAGTTTACTCGGGTCATTTTTAGAAAAGGGTTTATAGGTTGGTGTGCCATTTTACCATTGTGGTATTGTAAAGTTGAAGTTTTTGTGCGGGGATTGGTCTTGGGATATTGAGTTCAAGGGTTTATAGTTTCTGTGGCATTTATTATGCCTGTAATTAGTTATTTCAGAAATGTGTTGAGGGTCAGCAAAGGTGAGGATGGTTATTAGGTGCTATGCTTGTATTGGATAGTTGGAGGGATGGCAGGATGGCTCTTGGACTTTATTATATAGGGCTGCTGTTAGGGATAGTTGACAATTGCCCTTGTGTGGTTTTTAGTGGTATGGGGTTAACATTGGAGAGGGATCAGATGTTTACTTTCAGTCATTTGGCTTATTGGCTACTCTGGCTATGTATATGATAGGCCTTATAAGTTGGGGGGTTGGGTCGGTGGCTTGTGTGAGGTAAGGAAGGATGATTGAGGGGATATGGAGTAGTTTCTTTTTCTTGGTGTAGGAGGTTTCCTAGGTTTGTTGGGGATTATGGTTCATTTTCAGTTGTCAATCTGGAACTTGTAGTGCTTATGGTGGTTTGGCTGCTAAAAGCCAGGATGGCTGTTTAAAACATTTTATGTTATAATGGATAGTTGGTGTGATGTCAAGGTTGTTACTGCACTGACTTTAAAGAGATCTAATTTGGTTATTATAGTCATTGGGTGGTAAAATGGAGTCACAATGTGGCATGATGGTATGCAATTGCCTCTGCATGGTTTTTAGTGGCAGTGGACTTAGAGTTTGGTTGTCCAGTTGGCTGGTAATGCCCTTGGAATCACTGCGGGGCTTCCATTGGTCATGAGGTAAGGATTATTTAGATCGTGTGCAGTGGTTATGTTAGGGCATGAGGTTATGGTTTGCTATCTTAGCTTAGGAGAAGGATCAGTGGTTTGTTTTCAAGGTTTAGGTAACTCGCTATTCTAATTAGTTATGTGACAGGGTTTTAGGTGGTGAGGGCTCTGTTCCAGCTTGGTTAGTGAGGATGGAGTACACCAAATGATGTTTGGTAGAATGCCTTAATGGTGTTTAGGTTGCTGGAAGTTTGTCGAAGAGAGGGGGAACAGCCTGGTCAGGCTGGTGGGTGGAGATGAGGTGCAGGCTTGTCCTCGTCTGTTCCCTTTCTGATGGTGGATGTTCAATTCCATAAGTTGGGAAAGGAAAGTGAGCAGTTACACTGCTTGATTATTAATAAGCAAGCGGAGGTAAGCTGCTTATTTGGTTGGAGGTGTAATTCAATAAATGGTAACTGAAGTGAGTGGTGTGGAACGCTGCTTCATAAGTAAGCGAGTGAAGGTATGGACGCTGCTTACTGATCAGGATAAGTGGGGTCAAGCTGTCCTATGTTAATGTTACATTTATTTATTTATTTATTTACATTTGTTGACCGGGAGTGTCCGACTGGACGTAGGTCCATTTTCAGCGGAGGCCCGGGGAGAAAAGCTCCACAGTTAAAATATACAGACAGTAGTTACATTGGATTTACATAGCGATTAACAATTTGATTAACATAGGAATTAATTACAAACATAGTTACAGATGAAGAACATAGTACATCAGTAGACAACTAGAATCTTTATCTGCGAAGTAAATAACAGACATTAACAATTGTTACAATAAGAAGTTCCTGCTGTATAATAAGTAGTAGGCTTATGAGCATCCGAGCTAGCTACATGGATGTTATTTTCACTTATATCGCATTCTGGTTGAAATTAATAAATATTGGTAACAATCTTGCTTATGGAAGTTTAATAAAGGTCATCAAATGTCATTTGGTGTGCTTTGTGTTTATTGAAGGGGACCAGAACAAATGCAGTTTGGAACAGACCAATTTGTCCAAGGACATCTTCAAGTGGGGCTAGATAAATAGAGCAGGAATTACAAGGATAAGGGAAGGATAGGGTTAAATAGGAATGAGAGATCATTGGGAGGAAATGAGGTATGGGTAGGGAGGGGCTTAAAGGGTTTTAGGCAAGTGTAACTGGAGTAGGAGTCGCATTTTTGGCATGAACTTGCTACCCACCCTCCCTGCCCTTTTTATTAGGGGGATTGCGGTTATTTTCAGTTTGGGTAGGGTGGAGAAGAGGGGCAGGCTTGCCCTCTACTGTTCCCCCTCTGGTGTTGGATAAGTAAATAAGCAAGCGGAGGTAAGCTGCTTATTTGGTTGGAGGTGTAATTCAATAAATGGTAACTGAAGTGAATGATGGTAAGAGAATGGAAGTATGGATGCTGCTTACTGATCAGGATGAGCGGGATCACGCTGTCCTATGTTAATGTTACATGGATGTTATTTTCACTTTTATCATGTTCTTGTTGAAATTAATAAATATTGGTTAACAATCTTGTTTATCGAAGTTTAATAAAGGTCATCGAATGTCATTCGGTGTGATGTGCTTATTGAAGGGGACCGGGACAAAATACTTTTTTTTATCATTTTAATCTCCTAACTACTTGTATTAGGTGAGTTGATTCCTGAACTAGCTGTAACTCAATGAGTCATAGGTAGACAACAGAAATCTTAGTATATGGCTTGAATAGTTTCATTTTTCCATTTATAAACATAAATCATACTGGACAAAGCAATAAATCAATTAAATATTGCCTACTAACTCTAATTCTTTATGATGACACATTAGAAAACCTGTAATCAATGTGCTGATTGGAAGGCTTGAATATACTTCACCAATCACTGCATAAAGCACTTCAAAGAATGCATCATTACTATTTGTTCCAGAAAACAAAATCTTCTCATTTATTTACCTACCAAGTGATTGACAACTTCATCGTCATAAATTATCAGTATCTAACTGATCACTGATTCCAGTTAGAGTTTTCTTTCTGTAAATCTCAGAAACCTTTAAATTACTAAATATTAGCAAATGCCCACAGCTGGAGTACAGGTTCAGCATAAGAACCTTATCACACTATGAATTCAAGAATGTGTACTTGCTGTTAGGCCCTTTTTCAATCTCCAGGGAGACAGCATTCTCCAAAATTATACCAACTAGTCAAACTACTCTTTCATAAAACATCAGAAGCACAATCAAATACTCTTGCATTTAGAAAACATCTCAAAGGCTCTCTGTTGGTATCATAAATGCACCTACTTCCAGGATCTAGGCTAAATGTTGTTTACATTTACTTTCTGTAAACTCTAACATGAAAGTGATGCCACTTAGATGTGTTCATGTCTATATCATTATTCACTGTTGGCATTATCAACCCAGCCAAGTGTTCAACTGTTTTAACTACAGATTATTATAAATATACCTTCTACTGTACAGAATAATTAATTTAATTCTGTTTTTTTCTTTAGAATTCAGAGGATTCATAGAAGTTTCATGGCTATTTTAGTGTAATGGCCATGCATGTCTTGCAGATACCCACCCTCAGGCTTTTCCTTCTTTCTCACAGTAAAAAAATGCCAGCTAATCTCAGGGTAAATTTGAAAGCACCCATCCAGTTGCTTAGAATTAGTCTGAAGTAAGGTATTCATTTGCATTGATTAGCCTGCAAAGGAATCTTATTTCAGAGAAGCGGGGGGGGGGGGGTGGCTGGATGATGACTCTCCTAATGAAGGTTAAGGTCTCTGTATCAAATTTGACTTAATGATATATAAGAGGTGTGAGATTACTGGATCTCTAATGGAGTTGTAAGCAAGGCAAATATCACCCCTTACAAGTCTATAAGATACAGAGTACAGCAATAGGGGTTGCAGCCTCTCTTAGAAATGAAGGTTTTTAAGACCAAAGATCATTACGTTACGAACACTGGGACTTTTGAGTTTGTTGATGTGTTTAGTGAGATAAATCACAAAGGGACTGCACTCTATATTATGTCTGATCAGTGTTGAATATAAGTAAACAATAAAATTTTCAAATCCAGACAAAATACATTTGGATATTTATTGCAAAAAGTAGAAAGATCAAAAGAGGGAATTTCCATCTCATGTATTACTGTAGATTCATTTTGTACTTTTTAGCTGTAATTGCTTGTTCTATAATATTTGTATAGCTTGTATTTGTTTGCAATGCATTATGGCTTAGATCATGAACTAGCTCATCTACTGAGATAATAAATGTAAATGCCATAAAATAAATAAGCCCTGTTGGAGCTGCATTTATTCAGGAACTGCAACAAGGACAGAATGTGAAAACTCTGGCTCCATGTTCACATCCAGAATCATGGTAAAGACAGGGCGAATGTGGTGCCAGTCTCTGGTGCCAGCATGCACTGCGTATTGTGTTAAAATAAAAATAATTTAATAGATTATAAGCTGTGCTTTAACAATAAAGATCACTGATAGACCCCACACCTAGCTTACAGTTACCTTGCAAAAACGTTTGACAGCTTACAAGTTGTTTATAAGGAATTGTGATCCCTTATAGACACCACACAGTGTGTCAATGATTGTGCAGCTAGAGCAACAAAAGTTTCTTGCTACAACACTGTTTATGCATGCTTTTTTACGATATTGAGTTAGGGCATTATAAATTAGAGTGGTTATTCTGAACTGTATCTATTACTGTAGTTGCCATGTATACAGATATTTACATGGTCCATTAAGAGGATACATAGGTCATAAGTACATAGGTAAGTGCTAAGCAATTGTTTTACAGATAATTACACACCTAGCCAGTAAGTCATTTTCAAAAGATACCGCCAGCTGCAGAGAGGGTGATACAAGAAAGATCAGGAGACAGTCTGAGGCTGACCATACAAATATCTAGGTTTACCTTGAAGATGTTAACGGAGCTGTTCTGCTTGACAAGTAGTGGAAGTTTCGACAACATTGCAAAAATGAAGAAAAACAAATACCTGTTCAGCTGTGAAGCAGCAATACCACTTTATTCGCAATTAAAACAAATAAAAATAGATAAAAAACACGTGAACAAGTGAAGGTTGATGTGAGGGGGTGACCCTAAGCTAGAAGCAGAGATCAGAGAGGTTGAATGGCAAATAAGATTAAATGTCCACAAAAGCCAAGGGATCAATGGCTACATATTAATTAAACCCATTCTTAAGAGAAGGGCAACAATTATATAACTAAAAGTGTTCTACCTAGTGACACAAATTGGGTGTTACAACTTTTTAAGATGTTCATTCTGTATGCATATGATTTACTAGTGTTTTATTACACTGTGGTAAAAGAGAGTCATGCAGAGTATGTGATGTTTTTTTATTTTTCATTAACCATCAATTGGATTGTAAATTTCATGTATATACTGCAGTTAGATGAGATTTTTAAGAATATATCTTTTAGGGGGTGTTATTTCAGGATATGATGTCATGCTGCATAGGAAATAAAAAAATGAATGTTTGTTCAACACGTTGACTCTGAAGAAGCCCTATAAAGGGTGAAAGCGCTTAGTTCACATGTCTCATATATATTTTTATTTGTTTTTATTGCGAATAAAGTGGTATTACTGCTTCACAGCTTAGCAGGTATTTGTTTTTCTTCATTTTTGCAAAGTAGAGGAAGCTTGTTGCATACCTGGTGAATATCATTATGGGATATGAATCTATCACAGGGACATGTCTTAATTAGCAGTTGCTGAAGATTTAGGTCCTTTAACTGGGTATTTGAGGATCCATTTGTTCTTTGGAAAGTGTGAGGTCAGGAATGGCTGGGTCTTTCAAGAACAGACACAGATCACCAAGAAGAAGTCTTTAAGAGATCTAGTACAGGTAGAGGGCTCTCTGTCTGTCAAAATAACTGAAGATCGTCAGGTTATTGATCTTTTTAGTTAGGAATCTCTACAGTGTCTCAGGCTGAGTGATATATTTTAATGAATATATACCAAAGAGGGGCAATATATTCAATAATGGGTCTGATAAAGAAATTTTCCAAAGGAATTAAGGCTTCTTTGGATCTAGTGGAAATGCCTTTGAAAAGTAGTGGAGTTACTGAGAGAATGATTTCCAAACTATAGTAGAAATATGATTGGAAAAAGGTAATGAATTATCAACAACAGTGCCTTGATTCTTTATGGCAGTGTCTGACTGAAGGGGTATTTCTCAAATATAATATGATGTGGAAAAGTTTGGTTTACCATAATGATCTACTCATTTTTTTTTCATTTAGTTTTAGACTTTTGTCCTTGCATCAATTGTTTGGTCAAATCATTACTGGATCAATTATGAGTTAGTAGATGAAGAAGTAACAACACTTGCTATGCAGTCAAATGCAAACTTAGATAAGTTTAGTTCAAAGTTCAAAAGAGCTGCCTTGAAGATCTGAGAAATGAACACCAAATAGTCCTTACAGCATACTAATGGTAATTCTTTTGCTTCAAGAAGTTGTAACAACAGCTATAAACATGAGTTCTTTTAGACAACCATTTAGCTATCCTCCACACAGCATATGAATTTAAATTCCAATTTGCAAGTCTGTCACTAATACTTGCATGGGGAACAGGGCCAAAGGCCTTCACCAGGTTCAGATATGCTGTATGACAAAAAACACTGCCACAGATCAAAGAAAACACTTTAATGATACAGAAAAACTCTGGCGCCTCAACTCAAAAGCCTTCAGAGGAGTAAACACTCAGCAAAACACATTTTATATATATATATATATATATATATATATATATATATATATATATATATATTCACACACACACACACACACACACACACACACACACACACACACACACACACGAATAAAACAATTAACATTGCAATAAAACAATAAATCAATTAATTACATACTTCCATTCACAGTCCCTGTTTAACCCCATTGGGTCCAAAGTAGTGTACTTCAGGATATAAATAGTTTCTTTATACAACAATTTATATTTCAAATTAGTCTTTTCCCTAACTTGTATACTAACCTGTTCCAAAATGGACACTCTTAAAAATAAAGCATCCCCTGCATGAAGTTCTTTAAAATATATAGCCAGTGGGCTTTCTAAACACATATTTTTAACATGCCTAGCATGTTCTTGAAAACAAACCCTGATAGCAAGCTGACTTTTCCCAATATAAAACAATTTACAGGGACACTTTAAATAATAAATGATTCCCTCCATATTGTTTAGGAGAAATGGCAGTGGAATTTGTAACCAGATTGTTTAATGAAATCTTGGTTCATAGGTTCATAGGTAGGTACTAGGCTATCGGCCCTAGGGCCTATACAAGCCCATCCAAAATGGTACCCTGGCTTTTCCCACCCAAGAAAATTATTTTCCTGTGCCACTGTTGAGCAGAGCCACAAAAGTGATCCCCGGGGTGAATTTCCTATTTCCCATCCAATCATCAAGATTTTTCTAGAAGAGTACTAATGAGGAGCTTTGTTTGATATAGATAGGTAGTTTATGCCAGAGTGTGGGAAGTCTCTGGGACAGGAATCTATCCCTCTGGCATGTTCTGTTTATTGTGGTGACACGGTTTTGGTCCCTAGAGTGTGTAGCTTGGAGGGATTGGGACTTCTTTAAGTGGAGCATGTCCAACAGCTCTGGGTTTGATATAGCTTTGTATGTTAGGCAAAGATCACCTCTGAGTAGGTGATATGCGATGGAGTAAAGCTGGAGTTTTTTGAGACAGTCTGCATAGGGCATCTATTTGAGGCCAGTAATCCTCTTTGCGAGGTATTTCTGCGGCCTTTCTAGTTGTTGTAGATGTCTTCTGAGGTACATACCAAAAGGGACGTTGTACTCTATAATGGGTCTAATGAGTGATGAGTAGAGGGGAACAAGAGTCTATATTAGAACATCAAAGTTTCAAAACTTTGAATGTTCTAATATCGAACCCTATTCAGCGAAAGCTGAAAATATCGAAGCAACAGAAAACTAATTTTTTTCCTAGGGAAAGAATTTGGTTGTCCTTTTCTGTTGCTTCTGTATTTTCAGCGCTGTGGTGGAAAGTTACGGGTCGGGTTCAGGTAAGTGTGCGAGTGAGTGCGGACTAGGGTAGTTAGGGTTAGGGTGCAGGTTAGGTATGTGTGCGATTGTGTGGACGTGAGGGTTAGGGTGGGTTAGGTGAGTTATGGTTAGGGCACGGGTTAGGTATGTGTGCGATTGTGTGGAAGTGAGGGTTAGGGCAGGTTAGGTGAGTTAGGGTTAGGGCACGGGTCAGGTAAGTGTGCAATTGTGTGGACGTGAGGGTTAGGGTGGGGTAGGTGAGTTAGGGTTAGGGCACAGGTGAGGTGAGTGTGCGATAGTGATGGACCTTAGGGTTAGGGTTTGGATTAAGGTAAGTGGATAGTTAGTGGTGTGTGTATAGTTTAGTGTAGGGTTAGGTGTAAGATTTAAGCTGTATGTGTGTGTATTGCAGTTTGTTTGGTATGCTTGTGTTGTGTGTATGTGTTTTGGAACAGCAAATTTTTTTCCTAGGGAAAAAATTTGCTGTTCTGTATGTTCGATGTTTTCAGCTTTCGCTGAATAGGGTTCGATATTAGAACATTCGACTTCGATGTTCTAATATAGACCCAGGGAACAATGACCTCTTTTTTTCTGGATGAGAAACCTTTTGTGGTGAGGTGTGCCATGTAGAAGGATTCCCTGCCTTCTGTGGCGATGTGATTATCAAAGGAGAGACTACTGTCCACCTGTGTCACAAGGTCTCTTATCATACTTTTGGTGTTAGGTATGCTACCACCTATGTTGTTCATAGGTACAGAGTTTTTACCAAAGGGGATGACAATGCATTTTTTGGCATTGAGCTTGAGGCCATGGCTTTGATACCAGGCATCTGTCTCAGTGAGGCCCTTTTGTAGGATGTCCACATCGTTAAGAGTTCTGATAATGGCTCCTAGTTTGCAGTCATCTGTGAACTTCATTAGCTAAAGACCTTCTGTGTTAGCCTGTACTTCAGAGAAGTGGATATTCAGAGAAGTAGATACCAAACAGGAGAGGACCCAGGACTGAACCCTGTGGTACTCCACTTGTCACTGGTCTGAAGTCTGATTTGGAGTCTGCTACTTTCACAGTGTGGGTTTTGTTAGTGAGCCAGTTGGCAACCCATCTTGTGACATAGGGATTTATACCTAGTTTAGTGAGTTTATCTATAATTCCAGAGTGGGGGATGGTGTCAAAAGCAGTGGCAAGATCTAGACTGGCTGTGTGAACCACCTTACCCTCATCTACGGCTTTGGTGACTGCTTCAAAAAAGTCTATCAGGTTTAGGAGACTGCCTTTTACAAACCCAAACTGGGTGGGGTCCAGAGTATGGAGATTATCAATGTCTTTGTTTATAAGTTCCATGATGATACGTTCCATGGCCTTGCAGACCAGGCTCATCAGGCTAATGGGGTGGTAGTTCCCGGGGTCCATGGTGGCTCCCCTCTTGTGGGGTGGGATAACCATCGCTGTGCGCCATTCAGCGGGCACAAAGTCTGAGGTGAGGCTATGATTGAACATGATACTTAGGTGGGGTGCCAGTTCATTCTGTAGTTCATGTAGTTCACAGCCTGGGATGTTGTCTGGTCCCATGGATGCTGTGCTCTTGGCTTTGTAAAGTGTGGTTTTTACCTGTGCAGCCATGATTACAGGAACTTTGCATTCTTCCATTATAGAGATGGGCTCTTTAGGGGGTGAGAGGGGGGTAAAGTTAGCACTGAACCTATCTGCCAGGATTTTAGCATATCAGCTGTCTCTGTATATTTAGTGCCATTGTGCTGTAACTCAGAGCAGATCTGAGTGCTGCCATTGAGATTCTTGATATAGCTACAGAATGCTTTGTGGTTGTCTTTAGAATCAGTGGCGATTTTGTTTTCGTAACTAGCTTTGGAGGATTTTATCAGGGATCACAGCTTCTTACTGAGGCTGACCAGAGAGCTCCTCCACTCATGGGATTTTACTCTCCTTTGCAACAGTTTCTTCCTTCTGTTGTACAGTTTGTTTATGGCAGGGGACCACCAGATTGGCTTCCTTTTTTGGAGGATAGTGTCTTGGTTCTGTTTGAGATAGCGTGATCCATGCACTCGTGTAAGTGCTTATAAAGTGCAATTGTGTAGGATTCAGTAGTTGTAACTGTATTGTCCATCTGCATGGGTGTCATGAAATTCACCACTTCTGTCTTAAGAAGCATGAAGTTGGCTTTGGAGAAAATTTTTACCATGGTTTCCTTAATGGGGGGTGGGGGCAGGATGTGGATATCTAGGGTAATTAGCTTATGGTCAGATCGGACCAATGAGGCGTTGACTTCAGGTTTGGAACACCAGTCACTCATGTTGGTAATGACTAGATCTAGGATATTGTTGCCCCTGGTGGGGGTGTAGATAAGTTTATCCAGGCCATTGGAGTTTATGAATTCAAGAAAGCATTGAGAGAAGGAGTTGGTACATGAGTAGTTTTCCCAGTTAATGGTGGGGTAGTTGAAATCACCCATTATTAGGGTGTTTGGTTGAACCCTAATATTTTCCAGTACATCAAGAAAAGAGGAGTGGGAATCCTAGGGAATGGTAGGGGATCTGTAGCAAGCTACAATTTGGATTGCAGTTTTGCCCAGAGTTAGTTGCACTTGGATAACCTCAGCTGCATTATGCTGAGCAACTAGCCTGGAAGTGTGGATATCCTTAATGAATATGGACACACCTCCGCCTTTGGTGTTCCGGTCCAGGTTACATGGCCGAAAAGTGTGGTATGAGTTATAGGCTGGTAGTGCAGGGGTGCTCTCTGGAGCCTTGAACCAGGTCTCAGTCACTGCACAGATATCGATGTTCTCCATTTTAAGGAGTGCCTTGAGTGAGTGCATTTTGAGATTTAGACTTCTAGCATTGAGTAGCATCACCCTCAGTGTTTGCTTGTCTGTTCCTGTTACGGTGGTGAATTTGTCATTTGAACCTTGCCTAAAAAGGCACTATAGGGGTGGCAAGAACCTTAGCCAGTATCCAGAATCCCAGGGGTGACAGGTACAGGTCATCTCTGGCAAATCATCATGGTCTGTCGACCATGTCATTCCAGGCAGACAGATACTGGATCTCTTTAGAATGACACCAGAAGCTTAGCCAAATGTTGAAGTCAATCATTTTGTCCTTGTACTGCGGTATCATTCTGGGTGATGGCAGAATGCTACTCAGGGCTAGGGTCATACCTGCCTGGGCTACAAGATCGGAGAGCTCTTCCATGTCTCTTTTCATGTAGTCCAGGGAGATATGTCTCAGGTTGTTCACACCAACATGGACAATGACAGAGTTATATTTGTACTTGTTGTGGAGTGACCTGAGAGTGTGGGTTGTGTGGCAGATCCTGGCACCCGACAGGCAGCTGACAGTAACCTTCTCCTTGTTTAGCCTGGTGAGTGGGACATCAGTGTGCCTGACTGTAGAGTCACCTATAACTAGTGTGTTGGGTATGTTGTTTTGCCTTATTGGCTGTGGTTGAGTGGCACACTGAGTCTGCGGGCTATGTGTCATTTGGATTGTGTTGGGGGGTGGAGGTTGCTTGCATTTCTGCTTTGGATGTCTCTGTTGCTTGAGCAGATTATTATTGAGAGCCTCCATGAATGTTTTAGTGTTTCTATGTGTGGATTTTGGTGGTGTAGATTTAGTGAGACTATGTGATGAGTGTGGTGTGGTGCAAGTGTTTACCTTCTCCTCTTGACTGTCAAGTTCAGTCTTGGTTGAAGAGAGCTTTACCTCCAGTTTGGCTAAATAAGTGCATCTCTCAAAGGTTGTAGTGTTAGGTGTGGGAGGAGAGGGTTGTCTGTGTACATGAGGCAATTTCTACATTGCCTCAAGATGCCCAGATTCATCAGATAGGCAGGAGAGAACACTGGGAGCTGACCCTTGGAGATGCCTGAATAAAAAACTACTTTCCTCTAGATAAGTGAGGAAAGTGAGTACAAGAGCTGTTTTTGTCTAAGCAAGTGAGGAAAGTAAGTACCAAAACTGTTTTCCTCTAGGTAACGAGGAAGGCTGAGTGCTGTAGTAATTAGTAGGTTATTTAGTGCTTACAACAAGTTCTGAACAAGTGCTGATCAGGAATAAGCAAATCCAAGTGCTAAAGCTAAGAATCTGTATCTGGACTAAACTAGTTACAGGAAAGGGGGAAAACAAGTGCAAATGTGGGCTTTTAAATCATAAAGTTGAGAGAGAAGGAAAAACTGTCCAAATGGCCAATAACTACAATTTCTGGGCCACAACTGCTCCTTATGTGCTAGACTGGTTACCTAGTGCTTACCACTCCCACTGATAAGCTAGAAGGCTTCCCTCCAACACAGAAATCTTGGGGGGGGCTCAGAAGCTTATAAACAGTCCTGAATACAGCAAATCTGAATCTGGACTACACTAGTTACAGGAAAGGTAGAAAACAGGCTTAGATTTTTTTTTTATACAGAAAAGTAGCTAACATAGCAGTAAAACAATCCAAATGCAGTGCAAGCTAGCACACTTGAGTATGTAGCAATGTTAGACAAAACAGTTAAAAAATGCAATTAAATTAAGAATGACTAAAAAACAAGTGCAGAAGGAGTCTGTTAGGTAGAATGAGGTAAAGAGATGGGACTGGGGGGAGTGTCCCAGATCAGATCTACAGTGGGGGCGGGCAACTGCAAAAGCCTCCAAATTTAAACAACAAGACAGGAATAGGGAGGGTGGGTAGGTGAAAACAACACCTTCAGCAGAGATCTGAAAAACTATACAGTGAAGCAGAAATAACAGTGCACAACTCTGAAGTCAGCCAGCAAGGATATAAAATTAGTCAAGCAACAATTAACAGTACACAACTCTGAAGTGCCAGAAAAATATACTCAGATCTGTATATCTCCAGAGAGTTTGTACATATAAGTGAGGAAAGTGAGAGGATCCCTGAGGACTGGAGAAAAAGTGTTTGGTACTGATTTTTAAGAATAAGGGTGATGTGCGGAGCTGTAGTAACTACACAGGGATAAAACTGATAGTCACAGCATGAAATTATGGGAAAGAGTAGTAGAAACTAGGTTAAGAAGGGAGGTGGTGATTAGTGATCAGCAGTATGGTTTCATGCCAGGAAAGAGCACTACAGATGCAATGTTTGCTGAGAGTGTTGATGGAGAAGTACAGAGAATGCCAGAAGGAGTTGCATTGTGTCTTTGTAGACTTAGAGAAAGCATATGACAGGGTGCCTAGAGAGGAGTTGTGGTATTGCATGAGGAAGTCGGGAGTGTCAGAGAAGTATGTAAGAGTGGTACAGGATATGTACGAGGGTAGTTTGACATTGGTGAGGACTGCAGTGGAAGTGACAGATGCGTTTAAGGTGGAGGTGGGATTACATCAAGGATTAGCTCTGAGCTCTTTCTTATTTGCAGTGGTGATGGACAGGTTGGCAGACAAGATCAGACAGGAGTCCCAGTGGACTATGATGTTTGCGGATGACATTGTGATGTGTAGTGAGAGTAGGGAACAGGTTGAGGAGACCCTGGAGAGATGGAGTTATGCTCTAAAGAGGAGAGGAATGAAGGTCAGCAGGACTAAGACAGAATATATGTGTGTGAATGAGAGGGAGGATAGAGGAATGGTGAGGATGCAGGGAGTAGAGGTGCCGAAGGTGGATGAGTTTAAATACTTGGGATCAACAGTTCAGAGTAATGGCAAGTGTGGAAGAGATGTGAAGAAAAGAGCACAGGCAGGATGGAGTGGGTGGAGAAGAGTGTCAGGAGTGATTTGTGACAGACGATTACCAGTAAGAGTGAAAGAGAAGGTCTACAAGAGGGTAGTGAGACCAGCTATGTTATATGTTTTGGAGACAGTGGCATTGACAAAAAGACAGGAGTCAGAGCTGGATTTGGCAGAGTTAAAGATGTTAAGATTTGCACTGGGTGTGACAAGTGCAGACAGGATTAGGAATAAGCATATTAGGGGGTCAGACCAGGTTGGACAGTTTGGAGACAAAGCCAGAGAGGCAAGATTATGTTGGTTTGGACATGTGCTGAGGAGGGATGCTGGGTATATTGGGAAAAGGATGCTAAGGATGAAGCTGCCAGGTAAGAGGAAAAGAGGAAGGCCTAAGATAAGGATTATGGATGTGGTGAGAGAGGACATGCAGGTGGTTGGTGTGACAGAGCAAGATACAGAGGACAGGAAGAAATGGAAACAGATGATCCGCTGTGGCGACCCCTAATGGGAACAGCCAAAGAAAATGAAGATTCTCTCCATATTACAATCAAATTTATGTACTGGTTTAAAATTACTATTATTAATTTTAGAAAAATGATTAACCACAAGATGGCAAATGGAACATTACCCTCACTTATACATACCCACATTAGCCTTTATATGAGGTTCTATAGTAGGTAAGGGAAAGACAAATTTATTATACACTGCAAAAGTAGCTATCCTTTACCCTTTGTATAAGAAATAAGTGGAAATGTATTCATTCTGTTACATAATTGTCTATCTGAAAGCAACATTGACCAATAATATTGTACAGTTTTCACTATTTGCAAGCTCAATACATTATGTGTAGTAACAAAATAAATATTTCTCACTGCCCACTCTCCTCAGTTTTATTTTTATCATTATTATAGTAATATATAGTCATAACTCTTTTACTTACATTATTCTTAGCAGCCTTAATTAATATATCATCCCTAACTATATTATACCCTCTCCTAATAAACATTTTGAAAGTATCATTAGTGTCCTGTAAAAAATCCATATTCTGACTGGACAACCTACTTAATCTAAGAAACTCACTATATGGTAATGCCTCCATTAAGTGTGCAGGGTGACAGCCTGAACCATATACAAATATATTGCTCCCTACAGACTTCCTATGAATAGAAGTAACATTTTTTTTTACTACTAACCTTACCTAGCAACATTAAATCTAAAAAGTTAAACTCAGTTCCTACTTGTTGTCCCTCAAAACATAATTGAAACCTATTATTTTGTAAGTTTTCCACGAATTGATCAATCAAATTAATACCGTCTCTACATAAAAACATTAAATAATCAATGAACTGAAAATACTTCACAACATATTTATTAAAAAAACTCAAGCCTATACAAATATTCCAGCTCAAATATTGTCATCACTATATTCGCATACATTGGGAAAAATACACCCCCCCTTTGTTTCTGGTGGTAAATCTCGCCATTAAAAGTAAAGAAATTAGTTTTTAAACAAAATATAACCAAATCTATAAGAAAATTAGACTTGGGTGAATCACCCAAAAAAATGATTCAAAGACTCTACCCCGTGTCTACGTTGTATATTAGGGTACAAGCTGTCCACATCAAGGGTCACCCAATACCTATCACTCTTCCATGTTATAAAAGAAACCTTACCCAAAAATCTTGAGAATCCTTTACATAAGAAGGAAATTTCTATACCATAAAGAACAGATGGCTATGTAAAAAAATATGAAAATACAACCACAAAGGTACCAATATAAACCAATAAGTCAATCCAAGGTACCACAAGACCAGGAATAAGTCGGAGTTCTTGTAAAATCCACTTTAATACAGGCACAAACACATGAACGCACACATTAAAAAAACAGCGTTTTCGTTTAAATCACTTCATCAGATGTGGGTCAGAGAACAAAATAATGGTTTTGATAACCCTCTAAAAGGTAAATTGACCAATAAAAAACATCCAATTAAAAACATCATAAATACCCATGAATATTCATGTTATAACCATATGAATCATAAGACCATTAAAAAGCATTACGACTATTGTATAAACTATCCATTAATATATAAAAGGTCAACAAAATACATTTTACAAACTTAATAAAATAAATAAATTAATAAATAATCATAAATAATGATTTCAAAATCATTTCAAGAAGGAAGAGAAACTAGAATATAAAGAGCTATGCTGGCAAATAACACTTCAAGCCACATCTCTTCCAGGTTAAAATGAGAATATCTCCCTCGTACTCCTTTTGAAATTAAGGGCAGCTAAATTATAAGATCACAAAACAAAACAACATATCATTTGGTATTTGTATTTTTCTGCTTTTTTTCTTTTTTCTTTCACATTGAGATGCAATTTTGACTTTGACCACTAGAGGATGCTAATAAATCATTTTACATTTATTTTAATTGAAATGATTTTATTTTTGCCGCAGTGGTGCAGCGGTAGCGTTGTCGCCTCACAGCAAGAGGTTCTCCCATTCGATTCTCGGCTGGAGTGCCTTCTGTGTGGAGTCTGCCTGTCCTCCCCGCGGTCGAGTAGCATTCAAAAGACATGCGTGAATGGGTGTGCCTTCATTGAAGGTTGGGCATCGAGCTGGCACCATAAAATCTACTGCCAATCATAGCTCTCAACCTTCCATCTCCAAAATGAGGAACATTCACCTTCACAATGTGGAAAACATGGAACAAAAAATTGGAACACATTACTAACATCTACAACTAGGAAAGTACTAGGAAAAAAAGTAGGATGTTTAAAATATTTTACTTATTTTTATAGAAACTTTTATGAATTAATATATTTGATTATTCTATTTATATTGGATTTAAAAAAAAAAAAAAATTCACTTGACAGACCAGACTCTTTCACTGTGGAACTCAGGAACTCGAGGACAATGAACTTTTTTTACCCAAATGAATGAAGTTCTCTCGAATGAGGTACACTTGAGAGGTATGCTGCCAATCATTAGTGAACCGGAGTTCCGCTGTGGTGACCTATAACCGGGAAAAGCCATAAGAAAAACAACATGTATTGTACAGGTCCTGTGAACTTATTTATTTATTTTATTAAGTTTGTAAACAAAGTATTTTATTAAGTATGTAAAAAAATATGAAAAAACAGCCACAATGGTACCAATATAAACCAATAAGTCAATCCAAGGTACCACAAGACCAGGAATAAGTTGGAGTTCTTGTAAAATCCACTTTAATATAGGCACAAACACATGAACACACACATAAAAAACAGCGTTTTCATTTCAATCACTTCATCAGATGTGGGTCAGAGAACAAAATAATGGCTTTTATAATCCTCTGAAAAGTAAATTGACCAATAAAAAACATCCAATTAAAAACATCATAAATATCCATGAATATTCATGTTAAAACCATATGAACCATAAGACCATTAAAAAGCATTAAGACCACTGTATAAACTATCCATGAATATATAAAAGGTCAACAAAATACATTTTACAAACTTAATAAAATAAATAAATTAATAAATAACCACAAATAACGATTTCAAAATCAATTCAACAAGGAAGAGAAAATAGAATATAAAGAGCTATGGTGGCAAATAACACTTCAAGCCACCTCTCTTCCAGGTTTAAATGAGAATATCTCCCTAGTATCCCTTCTGAAATTAAGGACAGCTAAATTATAAGATCACAAAGCAAAACAAGATATCAGTTGGTATTTGTATTTTTCTGCTTTTTTTTCTTTCACATTGAGATGCAATTTTAACTTTGACCACTAGAGTGTGATAATGAATCATTTTACATTTATTTTAAATGAAATGATTTTATTTAAGATATTTATGTATTGTACAGGTCCTGTAAACTTATTTATTTATTTTATTAAGTTTGTAAAATGTACTTTGTTGACCTTTTATATATTCATGGATAATTTATACAATGGTCTTAATGCTTTTTAATGGTCTTATGTTTCATATGGTTATAACATGAATATTCATGAGTATTTATGATGTTTTTAATTGGATGGTTTCTATTGGTCAATTTACTTTTTAGAGGATTATAAAAACCATTATTTTGTTCTCTAACCCACATCTGATGAAGTGATTTAAACGAAAACGCTGTTTTTTTAATGTGTGTGTTCATGTGTTTGTGCCTATATTAAAGTGGATTTTACAAGAACTCAAAAAAATACCTACATTGTGCAAAAAATACCTATGTGCAGCTACAGTAGGACGACCTTTCAACTTTTACAAATCTTTATGTACTTTAGAAAGACAATAAAAGGTGGCCAAATTACAATTACCTACATTAAATGTCCTTTCAACATCATTTTTAGTAATATATCCTAACCTGCAACCTTTTTGTAACAGTAACTAATATTCACAGATGTTGACCTGAAATATAAATAAATACAAAATATATACTATATATGCAGGATAATTTATGTATGACATAGATGCACAATTTGGTATTCTAATAGGCTTGTAGATATGAGTATGTCATGTATTTGCTTGATTAAATAACAGATAGAAGTTTATTATTCATCACAGATTTATTTACGGTGCATTTCTGCATCTATGTTATACATAAATTATACTGTATACATAGTACATATTTTATATTTATTTATACTTATTTATGTGTCACTAAACAATGTTAATTGGTTTCCTATGGGATTAATTGCATGCAATCAATGTAATTGGAAACCTTATTTAAGGTTTGAATTGTTTGTCGGGTTGTATTCTGAGGAAGTTGCGGACAAAAACGTACTGTTTGATTCTCCAGCGTTAAAGTTTTAATTTTGGTTTGTTGTGCTATAAATAAATTATTTTCGGGTCAACGGCTGTCCAGTGTTCTTATTTTGGTTTTGAGTTATGGTTTGGGCACTTTTCCTTTTTTGCCTTCAATATTCACAGATGGCATTATTATAAATACCTATGTTACTTTTTTCATAAATAATTACGTTGTCAAGATGTTCATAACACATTTTTGCATATTGTGTACAACTTATCACCACAATTTTGCCACCTTTATCTGCAGGTTTAATTACTGAATTCTTATTTCTACTCAAATCCAACAAGGCTTGCCATTCATTCTTGATCATATTACAACTGCTAGCACTTCTATTAAAATTGTTACGTAACTGTTGAACATCAAAATTAAAAGCAGCTGAAATGTTTGTATAGTAACGTTAGTAAAGAGTGGTACAAATGTAATTTTATTGGCCACACTATCAGTAGTTAATAAACAATATGCAGTATTACATGTATCATCATTTCCAGAGGGACACAAATAAAAACTTTCTTTAGAAGAAGAAACATCAGATTCACTCTACGCCATATAATACTTACTTTCATTGCTACCATCAAAAACCAAGAAAGATGAAGTTTCCATATGCTGTATGCCCTGCATAACTACTACCTACTGCTTCACTGATGTGAAGAAATCAATAAAATTGAGATGATAAGACCTTTGGCAAAGCTAATTTGGTGAGGACCCAGTGTTAAGACATTTTCAATGACTGGATTAATGACATCTGTGATACTTTGTTTTAGGGTTTTTCCTTTGAGGCTAATGAGAATAATAAGTCTGTATTTACCATGTTCTCGATCTAGGCAACCACTCTGTTATTGATGATATTATAAATAATGGTTATTTTCCAGTATTTCAGAATGCAGTTTGTAGAGAGGCCTAGATTAAAGAGGTTAAGCAGAGATCCGGATAGTCCATATTTGGTACTGATAATCAGGAGACCCAGCATGTTATCAGGACTTGGTAAGGTGCTCTTTGCTTTTCAGAAGGATGATTTAACTTGTTCCATAGTAATTAAACAGATGGCTGGGACTGCTGAATCTGTGGAATAGTTATATCTCTAGGTGAAGTACAAACTGCATCAAATTTATTATCTAGGATATTAACTATCTCCATTGGGCTAGAGTAGGAAGTATTACTGCAGACTAGCTCTGATCATAGCTATGCTTTAGTTATTAGTTTCCTACCATATTGAAAAATATTTGCAGATTCTTTTGGCTTAGGTAACAATTTTAAGTTCACATTCAGCTTTAAGCTTCATAATAATACCCTTAATTTCTTTGCTAGTTTGCTTAAGCATGCTCTTAGGGTAAATAAAATGGGAACCCTTAAAGCATTGAGTGATTTTCCTTTCCTGTTTAATTGTTTATTTATACAGGTATTGCACCGTAAGTTTTTTTTAAATTCCCTATTATGTTTGGAGTGGATAGGCACTGCCCTCTGATTACAGCCATTTACGTGAGAGCTGAGATAGATTTAACAATGACATCCATCAGAGGAGGATTATAGTAGAATTCATTTAAGTCATCAAGTAATTGAAAGTTTGATCTTGAGAAGTCTCTAAAAACATAAGCAGTAGAAGGTGAAGTACCACCAGTGTTTCAAAGGAAATGTTACTGATTTACGGTCAGATCTGATAACATAATGTTAGTGCGCATGGGACTATACAAGAAAGGGACATATTGTGAGGACAAATCAAGGGTATGTGGGTATCTACTAGGATGGTTAATTATTTATATCAAGGAAGCAGTGGACATGTCAACCACTGGCCATATAACTGGTCCAGTTTATTGAAGGATATTTCACTTCCTTCAATATAAAGGTGCTAGCATAAATGGGGATTTCAGTTAAGACATTTGAGTAGCTGTCGTGGTCCATAGGGGGCATAGAGAGTATTTTAAAGCTGTGAGATGGTAATTGGTCTTATTTAAGGTGATCTGGACATATAAGAGTTTAGGTGTTAGGATCCTAAAGTATCAGTCAAGAGTTGATGGCATCCATAACACATACTAATATGCCTCTACAATTGGAAGTAGCTATAAAGACATGATAAGTGCAAAAGGCTGACTAAATAATTACTTTTAAAACATGTCTTTATAATTAGACATACACAAGAAGTTCTATATCATATGAGAGAATTGCACAAATTCCGAAACACTCATAACACCGAACGTACCAGACCTCAAAGTGCTTTTTCTGAGATCGTGGTACAGTGAAGGATGGGATATTTGCCCTTTTCCCACTGTAGTGTGATCTCGGAGTTGGAATATATATTTAGCGTGAGGTGTGGGGGCACAGACCCCCAAAATAGGAAGTTTGAGGTCCAGTATGTTCGATATTATGAGCGTTCGCAATTTGTACGATTCGCTCATATCATATAGACCCTATACAAGAACCTGCTTTATTAACCTGAACACCAGAAGCTTGAGTTTCTCATGATGTCTCTTGCTTAAATCATGTTATATTCATGAGTGGTTATGAATTTAAAAGAAAGTGCTTTTTGCAGCAGCTATGTCTCTATACTTCCCTGACATGAGATGTAGCCCTCTCAACTCCTGATGTATAAATACACTGATGGCAAGGTTACACAGACTCTGACAAACTATATTTAGAGAGACAGTCTGCATTTTTGAGTGTCTCACACTGGAAAGCACAAGCAGGATTCAGCTGCAACCAAATTCATTTTGCACAGATGAATGACAATTAAATGAAAGACACCCCATATTTGAATATGTTCAAGGAAGGCCACAAATGTTGGTATTTTTTGCAAACACTCCTATCATTCAGTGAAGCTACCTTAAAGTGTTCTGAATTAGACATTACTATGTTGGAATATGCAGCACACTATCTCTTCCTAAAAAACATTCCTGCAGCAGCAGCAACAGCAGGAGGAAAAGCTTAAGCAGAATGTGAACACCTTTGTTTGAGAGATGCGCACCATCCTTTGTCAGCCATCTTGCCCAATCTGACACTTGCTGGATGCCCTCAGAATGACATAAGCTACACAGTCAGTTATTAAAGCCAGTTATCCTCTCTTTGAATCTCAGCATCATTTTGGGCGAAGGCAAAATAGCACTCAAGACTGAGCTCTTCCCTGCCTTGGATGCATGCATGTCATGATCTGTCATATTCTTCTGGGACTGCATTTAACACCATTTAATCCTACATCAGCCGCTGCCAAGTCATATTAGTCTGTATACAGGGATCTGAGATCCTTTGTTACATCCCACTTCCTGGGTCCAGAAAGGCATTGCCAATCTATTTTCATTCAGCCCAGTGAAGCTGGTATCTATATGCCTGGAAATAGTGTCACCTTAGTAAAGCATTGCCATGGGTTGACACAGTCTCAGTGAGATATGGACTAGCAGCTTGCACATTTGTGAGTCTTATAGCTATGTGTACTGGCTAATGGTGTGTGTGCTGTAGGTATTTTTGAAACAACTTCAGTGAAAATTTATGTAGTGTAGGTGCTTTTTGTTGTACATGCATTGTGTTTATAGAATGGGCTTTGAGGTGAGATGGTAGCTTCCATGTTCAACAAATGCTTACACCTATCACATAGTGAATAATTGTGAAGTAGCAATAGATGGTTTTCAGTACTCCTGAGGCAGTTGCCACACTGCCTTAAAACATCTAGTGCTATCTGGCCGGAAGGAGTAAGAGATAACTGAGATTCCATAATGGCCAGTGCACTCAAAATGGTATTAGAAAACAGGATAGCTTAATAACCTACTCTCTGTGTAATGCAAAAATGAGTAATAGATACAACTAGGAAGTGGATACAAGATACAGGAATAAGAAAATGACTAGAACATCTGGACGCAATAAGTAATAGTGGGAGTGGATAGTAACAACAATCTGCAGCAACAGTGAGACAATCAGGAACAACGTGCAAATGTAAAACGGACAGTCTAACCTAATAGTGTCAGGCATAGTGAAAGTAGAGTAATCAGAGCAAGGAGCGTTGCAACATCAGCATTGATCAAAAGTAAGATGGAGTGCAATCAACGGCTGAAATATTAGGCTGAATAGGTATCCAGCCAACTAGTAGTAGCAATGAGCGGCAAACAGTCTAACCCAAAGGCTCCAGGTGCAGTAACTGCAGAGCAGTAACACAGAATAGTAGCAAGAGCAGTATCTGTAAAGCAGATAGATACAATACAGCAACAGCACAGGTGCATAGGATCATAGATTAATACTAGGCAAACTGCCCTTGTGGGGCATTTTAAGCCTGGCCCATTAACCCATGTGAGAGTCAAACCCTGTACGTTGTGACTAAAAGGTAAACACCTTAAGCATTATGCCAACCCTCCCACCATTAAGTAGAGCAGTCAACAAGAGCAGGAAACTTATATCCGATCTTATGATACAATAGCCTTTACTGCAGTACTGCAGAGCATTAGCTTTAAATGCTGTAACAGTAGAACAATCAATAATAATTGGTAACAAGCACTTATTCAACAATATCAATGATCAAAAAGTGCAATGAATAATTTGGTTTCTAGAAGCCTAGTATTACTAATTGGCAACTGTGCATAATTATCTGAAATAGTACTAGGAGTAATGCAATTGCCTTAGGTGTTTTCATAAATGAACAACAATGCAACACCAACAAGACTCACTGCAATATTACTTAACACAGTAGTCAGTAGAACAGCAGTGCTAATTGTAGTGATGATATGATACAAGCAGTCAAAGTGCAAACAGTAAATTAATAAGCAGATGACAGATTCCTCTGTATGTAGTAATACAGTAGTAGTACCATCTGTGAGGTTGGTAAACAGACAGTTTCTGGTCAACATAATAATAAACAGTACTAAAATGTAAGTAGACAGTTTGTTTTTGCATAGACAAATAAACAACATATGATTATAACTTACATTACCTGTGAAATATGCGTGTTTGAGTGCTGTCAGTCAGTCTGACAAAAATAGAGAATCCCAGGATTCAGAAAAGGTTCACTATTAGCAATAATTACCTATTGCAAGTAGCTGAATTATCACAATGGTGAGAAAGTGTGATTCAGGAGCAGCTATGGCTATTATGAGAAAGACCTCATTATCATCTCCTTAGCATGTCTCTGAATCATACACTAGGCAATACTAGTGCTGTCAAACCTAATATTGGTAGTGTTCACCCTTACATCCATTTCATCAGGTTGGCAAAGGCACCCTCTACTCACTCACGCAGGTACCTGCATACATGGACAGACACACATACAGACACACACACACACACACACACACACACACACACACACACACACACACACACACACACACACACACACTCTCAAGCACACAAAAACTAACACACCTTTTAGCTTGCATGTCTTTTTATGGTGTTCGTTTTCCTCCAACTGTAACATTTTATGTGGCTAAGCAATTCTCCGAATCACTTTTCAGTGTAAATTGGGAGTTATTGGCATTTCTAGGGTAGAGCACCTGACTTATTAGCAGTAGGTATTCTCCCAGACTGCTGTATTATCCAGCAGCTAGCCAGCAAGTCTGCCTTCTGCACTGTGGCTCCTACTAGTGGGAAACCTCAGTTGGTGCTGGGGTGGGCTCTAAGAATTAAAAAGTCTTACCCCAAGGGGAACAATGGATGCATTATGGCTTTCCCCTCATAGTAAGCCTGAATCCCAGGCAATGAGTTTCACCAGAATATGGTATGCCAAGAAATGCAGATTTGTTAAATAAGCACAGTATTAAAACTTGGATTAAATTAATAAGGCAATAAAGCAATAATCATACAAATCTGTTACAAATGCTATGGCTAAGAAATAAGCATCGAGGTAGTTAACATGGTTAAGCAGTGTGCCAAGACAAGCTTAATAATAAAATCTGCAACAAATATTGTAATTTGTCTTCGAGCTCAGCAAAAATTGTTGTCATGTATGTAATCAGACTCCCCATACTTCAGTAGGACAAAACAGGTGGATGGTCACAGAGCCATCACATGCCATAATATCTTCCCCAGTGTAACTATCCATCAGCTCCTGAGCTGCAAGGCTTAGGTTTATGCTATTAGAAACTTAATGTAATGCAATATTGCTTATTCAGCAGCACCATTATATTAGCAATCTATGGTGACATTTCTAAATATCTTTGTCAAAAGCTGCATTTCATGTTCTAACTTTGGAACTGTAAAGCAAGACAAATGATCATTAAAACTTGCAGTCAGCCCAGAGTTGTAGTAATTATTACGCAGTGTGGAAATTTCAATTCTGAATTTTTCATTGGGTTATAGAGATTATAGGCTGTGTTTATGATGCATGCTGCATATCAGATCTTCACATCATCACCATTTATAAGTATCTCTATGTAAGTCAAGGAAATCAAACATAAAAGAGAAACGGCATTCTTACTTTTTACCACTTGTCACTTTTTCACTGCATTTCAGACAGCTGTCTTGATTTAGCAAGCAGCTGGAGGGCTTGTAACACATTCAGTAAGCTGGGCAACAGAGCAGGCTGCCTAAATTAATCATTTGTAACCACCATCTGACCTGAAGCTACATCACTTTATACTCAGTAGGTGCTTTTTGTTTGCAACTGATTTAGACATACAGCTGATACTAGCTAATGTTATAGAGAAGCATTACTGAGGAACAACAGCAAGCCAAGACTGTTATGGAAAAACTAATTTGTTGGACTGCAGGAGATGTACATTAAACAATACTACCCAGGTACTTTCTTAATCTGAAAATCAACCATGCCTTTTAAAAACAGAAAAAAAGTTGAAATATTCAGTAGTGCAAACTACCTGCAGACCATCTTGTTGGAAATATGTTTAATACAGACATTAGGTAAGTTGAACAGCAGTAGCAGTGCAGAACTGATACATAATATCCTTTGACTCATGATTCCCTCATTAATTGCACTATAGTACCAGTCTTATGATGAATTACTCACTCAACCATTATATAATGCAAGAAACAACAGTTTTGAGATACAATAGTATTTCCCTTTATTCTATCTGACAAAATTACCAGCTCACTGGTATTTCCTTTAATTCCATATGATATAATTGCAAATAACTTCTAAGTTGCATTCTAGTGACATTTTATGATGAGGGATATAATCAGGTCCTTAGTACTGACACCAAAACATATTAAGAAAACACATTATTTTATAAATGGCAAAATAAGCGAACACTGTTATATGGCACAAGTAGGCAGCAATTTCAACACTACAGTGGATACATTGCATTGTTAGCAGTCCATGATAACTGGCTGATGCATTGCGTGCATGACATAGCAGTCCGATAACCTGAAAAACAAATATGCTATATCCAATAACTGAATCAGAAAGAGTGGTTTCTGATTAGGTATAGGAAGGGGCTCAACTAGGCTTGTTAGGAATTTGTATACTTCTTCTTTCAGCTTTTCTCAGTTAAGGGTCGCCACAGCTGATCACCTGTCCACTCATGATTGGTAGTGGAGTTTTACAGTGTTAAATTGCCAGCCCGGCACCCAACCTTCCACAGAAGGCACACACTCACACCTAGGGCCAATTTAGAGTGTCCAATCCACCTACAGCATGTCTTTGGGATGTGGGAGGGAACCAGAGCACCCAGAGGAAACCCACGCGACCACAGGGAGGACATGCAGACTTCGCACAGAAAGCACCCCAGCCAAGGATTGAACTGGAGGACCTCTTGCTGTGAGGCGGCAATGCTAATGGCTGCACCACCACGGCCAATTTGTATACAATTACCTGATTTAATTATAGCAAAAGGTTGTAAGACATACAGTTAGATTTCTAGCCTAAGGGTTTAAAAGGACACATTTTAGTAGTACTGTGAGAAAATATCACATTCTACCTGAGCAGAACTGAGGGAAAGGAAATTCACTGAAAATTTCCAATTTTACCTGAACTACATACACAAAAGTATCTACTCTCTCCTATTCTGGACTAATTCAGCCCATATAGAAATGCCATAGGAAAAGATAACTGACTAGCTTAGCTAGATTACTGTCTTCCACTAATTACTGGAGCTTCCAATAGAAATGTATCCATCAATCAATCCATTTCACATGCCATTTGCAGATTCATCATCAAGAATATATTTCCGAAAATCATGCAGAAAAATAATAAGACTGGAGCAAACTGTAATAGGTCAAAAAAGTTTAGCTGATGACACAGCTACTCTGTCTGTAATAAGGAATTGAAAAGTGGCAGAAAGGGAGTATGATACCATACACGTAAAAAATAAAGGTGCATATTGAAATGCGGAAACAAAGAATGATAGGCCATACAACAGAAAATATAAACTGCTAAATATCAGTGCTCTGCCCTGATCCACCAGATTCCCCACATGGAGAGTATCGGCTGCTTGCAAAACCACTGTGAAGCAACTAAAGAAAGACTCCTTTTGTTTTTGGCACTTTATCATCAAAATGGCTTTTGATGTCAATATTTCTTCTGCTGGTTTCTGATTCCCATGTATATCTAGAAAGCAAGGACAATAGCATTGTGATGAAAAAGATAATATGTGATCAAGTGGAGATCTGTAGTGTAACCTAATAAAATCATTAAAACACAATCTTTACTTAAAAAAAAGTCATGTGTGCAATGCAGTTGTACATTTCCATTCATTAAGAATGGGGGGGGGGGTGCAAAAAAGGTTAGAAAGCAAGTGGAATTGCTGTAGTAAAAAAAACATTGTCTGCTCTCGGAAGCAAACAATGTTATTTATGGCAGTGAGGTTTGTTGGAAAGAATAGATACTGGACTTATGAAAATTCACTCTGTATGGACACAGTTTTAATATGGATCAGTTTGAACTACTGAAGTGGAAAACACTTCAAAGTTAGACATATAAACTAGAAATGCTAGTGTGGAGTGATTCTTTTTTTTTTTTTTTGGTTAAATCAGAACCATCAGTTTATTTTGGCTAAGTCTCTTGTTTCATTGAAAACTGTTTAAGTTAGCGAGGTCTTAGAACTTGCCAGCAATGAGAGTTTTTTCTCCAGGTATTTATTTATTTATTTATTTCATTTCATTTCATTTCATTTGTTAATCAGGATAGTCCAGCAGAGCACAAGTCAATGTTCACCAGAGGCCAAAGGAGAAAAGGTGTATAGCTGCAATACGGAAAGTAACATATGCAATGAGAAGCACAATACAAACACTAAACATTAAATGTATGAAATAACAACGTTGTAAATGGACAAAAAGTGATTTTGTTTTTCATGTATTTATTTATTGTTATATGCAGTTCATAAGACAGGGAGCAAGTCGTTAAGTAAGGTAAGGGCAATCAGAAAGATGATATACAGTATGAGGGAGAGTATGTTGTAATGGTTAGTGAAAGGAAGGGCTGTACAGTCACCAAGTGAGAAATTCTGAATGAAAAGGTGATGATTTATGAAAACAAGTAAATAGTGTCATGTGGAAGGACAGCTCTAGGCAGAGGTAAAGGATGTCTTTAGTTTGTGAAGGAATGTAATCCTATTTGCCTCATTTCTAAGGTTTGTGGGCATGAAGTTTTATCATTTTGTTACTTTTACAGGAAAAACGGGACTCTTTGTAGTGGTTGTTATTTCTGAGTATATTAAACAGATTGTGCACTTGTGATCTAAAAGGTCTAAGGGGACATTATTTGGAACTGATAGATGAGAGGGTTGGACATTTGGTAGGTCTGTGATACTGGTCGTGATTTTTTTTTAATTGATTACACTTCAGCTCATGTTTCAGCCCTAGTTAGTTAATAGTAATAGTAATGTGGTACAATGATGAGCCCTGTTATAGAATGTTTCTGCCCTAGCTAGTTAACAGTAACAGTAATGTGGTACAATGATGAGTCCTTTTATAGAATGTTTCAGCCCTAGTTAGTTAATAGTAATAGTAATGTGGTACAATGATGAGTCCTTTTATAGAAAGTTTCAGCCCTAGTTAGTTAATAGTAATAGTAATGTGGTACAATGATGAGTCCTTTTATAGAATGTTTCAGCCCTAGTTATTTAATACTAATAGTAATGAGGTGCAATGATGAGTCCTGTTACAGAACGTTTCAGCCCTAATTAGTTATTAGTAATAGTAATGTGGTACAATGATGAGCCCTATTATAGAATATTTCAGCCCTAGTTAGTTAATAGCAATGTGGTACAATGATGAGTCCTGTTATAGAAAGTTTCAGTCCTAGTTAGTTAATAGTAATAGTAATGTGGTACAGTGATGAGCCCTGTTAAAGAATGTTTCAGCTCTAGTTAGTTAATAGTAATAGTAATGTGGTACAATGATGAGTTCTGTATAGATTGTTTCAGCCCTAGTTAGTTAATAGTAATAGTAATGTGGCACAATGATGAGTCCTGTTATGGAATGTTTGAGCCCTGGTTAGTTAATAGTAATAGTAATGTGGTACAATGATGAGTCCTGTTATGGAATGTTTGAGCCCTGGTTAGTTAATAGTAATAGTAATGTGGTACAATGATGAGTCCTGTTAGGGAATGTTTGATCCCTGGTTAGTTAATAGTAATAGTAATGTGGTACAATCATGATGAGTCCTGTTAGCGAATGTTTGAGCCCTGGTTAGTTAATAGTAATAGTAATGTGGTACAATGATGAGTCCTGTTATGGAATGTTTGAGCCCTAGTTAGTTAATAGTAATAGTAATGTGGTACAATGATGAGTCCTGTTAGGGAATGTTTGAGCCCTGGTTAGTTAATAGTAATAGTAATGTGGTACAATCATGATGAGTCCTGTTATAGAATGTTTCAGCCCTAGTTATTTAATAGTAATGTGGTACAGTGATGAGTCATGTTATAGAATGTTTCAGTCCTAGTTAGTTAATAGTAAAAGTAATGTGGTACAATGATGAGTTCTGTATAGATTGTTTCAGCCCTAGTTAGTTAATAGTAATAGTAATGTGGTACAATGATGAGTCCTGCATAGAATGTTTCAGCCTTAGTTAGTTAGTAGTAATAGTAATGTGGTACAATGATGAGCCCTGTTATAGAATGATTCAGCCCTAGTTAGTTAACAGTAATAGTAATGTGGTAGAATGATGAGTCCTCTTATGGAATGTTTGAGCCCTAGTTAGTTAATGGTAATAGTAATGTGGTACAATGATGAGTCCTGGTATAGAATGTTTCAGCCCTAATTAGTTAATAGTAATAGTAATGTGGTACAATGATGAGCCCTGTTATAGAATGATTCAGCCCTAGTTAGTTAACAGTAATAGTAATGTGGTACAATGATGAGTCCTGTTATGGAATGTTTGAGCCCTAGTTAGTTAGTAGTAATAGTAATGTGGTACAATGATGAGTCCTGGTATAGAATGTTTCAGCCCTAATTAGTTAATAGTAATAGTAATGTGATACAATGATGAGTCCTGTTAAAGATCTTGAAGTTAGTGTTCTTAGAGATGGGAAAAATAATCGCTGTTCTGGCCGTTCAACATTCTGTGGGTTCAGTATTTCCGTGTCAGTGTAAGAGCATTCGCTCTTTTGAAGTCTCAACATTGCAATATAGACTCAGAAATGCCATAGGTAAAGATATCCTCATGGCTCAGCTAGAGTATGTCTTCCATTAATTACTATAGTTTCTAATAGACCTGTATCCATCATTCAGTCCATTTCAAATGCCATTTGCAGATATATGTCTCTCCCCTGAAATGAACCCCACTGGAAAACCATTGTAAAAAGCTAACTGGCTACCTGTAAAACAATATGCTTATTTTTTCTTGCTTCTCATCTCTTTTAACTTAGTAAGAATTATAGCTTCCCTCCACTACCTTACAGACTATTCAGAGATGCTCCAACATACAACTGTAGACATCTTAATTACTCATGTCTTCTCCTCTAATCCCCCCTAAACTAGACTTTGCCGCACAGACCATGCTTTTTCAGCCCTTTGTCACACACTGTGGAAGTCTCTCTTTTCTTTTTTTTAAGACCCTTCCACTGTCCCCATTTTCCATTCATAAATAAAAACATATTTCAAGACTTTAGGAAAACGCATCTGCTATCTTTCTGGTCATATAACTTAATCACTTCATTCCCTTCTTCCATCTCCATACCCTGCTCTGTTTCTTTTTTTTTTTATTGTGATTCTTTCATCATGAGAACTCTGATTTCCATTCTATATGCAATGCATGTATGTATTGTTTTTTTCACTCACTCTGCATATAATGTCATTTATTTATTGCCTTTATTCCCTCAAGCCAAGTATGATATTCACATTATATATAAAATACGTAAGTAATTGCATCTTGTCATTCACTCTGTATATAATGTCTTGTAACTATTGTGTTTACCCTGGGCTGAGAATGAAATATTTCAGTTGGATCAGTGCTCTATCCTGGTTGACAAATTCAAAATAAATAAATAAGTGAAGGTCAGGAGTTAAGGGTGGCTTCAACCTCCTCCCAATCCCCACATACATGTACAATACAACTTTGATGTATACTATCCAAAGAATACTAGAGTACATTCATACCTGACTACCAACTAAGCAAGTATTCTTATACACTTTTATAATATGTGCAATCTGACTGATTTCTAAATTATAATATCCTCAATAAGTCATGGTGTACAAATGGAATTATTTCTAGAACAATCTGACCCTAAACAATTTCATTTCTACACACCAGCCTAAACATTTCAGAAAATTTGTATGGGAATATAGGTTGTCAAATAACTGAAGGTTTGCACACAGTGTACATTTTTTTAATGAAGAAGCTGAAAAATCTAGTGCTATGTTTTGCAATAGGATCATGTGATGATATAATCAGTAATGAGCAATTTTGTTATTTCATACTGTAGTTCTTTAATCTACACCTTGAATAATGTGAATAGTGTGATTTTCCTATTTAAGGTAGAGTAATGCTTTTCAAGGATTGGTATGAATAATGTGAAAATAATCTCTGTGGCTTAGGACATGTAAAGACAAATTTGTAAATATAAAACATGTTCTTTTAAGAGGAGATGTGGAAAGAACTGAACTATGGTGTACATTGTCAAGGAAACCTTTACATTTTTAGGTACTTTTCCGTTATCAGGGCAAAACACATTTTGTCATTCTGTATGGTTCTGACTGCTGCGATTATTGTCAAAAATACCATGCATAATGAATTTAAGTTTAAGCAGTGTCTTTTGGGAAATCCAAGCAAAACTTTTCCATTATTGGGGTAACATGCAATTATCACACAGCGGTTATCCCTGCAGCGGTGGTGTTGACAGATTTCCCTTCTTTAACTGTGCAGAATTGTAGAGGTCTGGCCTTCATGTGAATGTTTTTGCCTTACTCCCACTTCTTCTTGCCGATTCTAAGCAGTGCTGCTCACAGTGCATCATTTAACATGCTATTTAAAGATATCAAGCAGTCATATAACATATGTGGCTAAAATGGGAAAAGCACTCAAACAGGGACTGAAATCTTTAACTTGTACTTCAAGGGTGAAAAAAATCACGATTCTTTTTGTCCCTAGGTCTACCAATCTGCATATACAATTAACAGTATTAGGGAGTTATTGGGCTATCAACCAGTTGTGTTTTATAATGCGAGTGGGAAACAGTGCCTGAAAAACTGCCATTAGTCCTTTCTTTTACCTTTTTTCTCATTTGAAATGTGTTGTCAGAAAAAGTAAAGGCTATACCCACAGCGATCATTGTGACCGCATGCTACGATTCCAACTCCTCATTACAGCTGTTGCCCTGATAATGGAAAAGTACCCATTTTTAACCTTGTCTTGAAGAAAAATACTCAGCTCTTCAAGAGACAACCCTTTATCCTTATTTTTTCTAGTCTTGAATGGAGTTTATTTAGGTAAATAGGGTTAAGGTAAAGAATGAAACATTAGGACGGAGTAGCAGTAAAGCAGCCTTAAAGAATATTTAGTTTTTTTCACATTTTAAAAGGGCTTCACATTGAGTTTTATTATCATGACAAGATGAGTTACAATGAGGTAAAAGGAATCCATATTCAAGTACATCACGTGCTTAAATGAAGATGCCTTTATTGTCTTCAGTGCAGCTGTACCTGGAAAGAAAGGAAGGATACATTACCAGGTGATAATCACTTTTAATAAGATTATGAGGAGGCAGTTTTTGTTTTATTTTTGCGTGAATTAAAAGAGAGGAGGAAGAAGTATTTGTGGCCAAATATTATGAAAAGTTTTGCTAAAAATATTACTGGTGAAGAGCATGCAGGAGTCGATGATGACGATGATGACGATGATGATGATGACAATGACGGTGATGGTGATGATGATGATGATGACGACGATGATAATGATGATGATGATGGTGATGATGATGACGACGATGATGACGATGATGATGATGGTGATGATGATGATGATGATGACGATGATGATGTAAGGCTGAGGAGTTAGCATAGACCATGAGATCTATGCTAAATACAAGAGTCATATTTCAGAGCATGTTTAGTTTGTATTTATGGCAATAAAGTATTCAAATTTAAAGTATTGTCTTCAACTTGCTGCTTACTCCTTAACACATTCAGTATCTAAAAGAATAGTTTTCTGTTGTAGTGTGTATGCACAGAGAGTAAAGTGCAGCTGAATGTCCTTGCTTTCACTGTCTTCATTTTATATGGGTTATTATACTGCTTGTCTATCACTGTAAACCAAAGCACTTTTGTTCACCAGACAACATTTATAAGTTTCTGAAAATTCAAAATCTATTTTTCTTGGTGGAATAATTGACGCTAAATCACAAAACACATTAATACATTGATATTGAAATAGAAAAGCTAGTATAATGGGGGGAGAAGCAGACAGATGTGTGACAAATTTCCAAGAAAAAAGAACGCCAGTGAGTAATCAGTGACAATCACTTTTATGCAGTATTAACAAGATATTTTCACTAGCCTAATTGTCTTCATTAGTTTAGTAGAAAGATCATCTAATATTTATTCATTCAGCTGATACAGTTTAAAAAATACTATTTTTACCTCTAGTTATACAGACAAATTGATGAATCATCAACTTATTAATGCCATAATCAACACATATTATTATCAACAACAAGTAGTTTAGTTTAAACTATTCAAAATATGCACATTATTGTGACAAACTGGAGCACACAAATTCCAACTAAACATCCACAACTTAAAAGGATGAGCAGCAAAGTAACAAAAGAACAGTCATTGCCTAGCAGTTTAAGCAAGGCAGAAAGAAACATGTTGTCATTTGACAAAAATATAGGCTATTTTTTTATAACACCATGTTCTGTCACTATGGCAGATTATTGCTTCTCTATCCCTAATAACAATAAATATGGCACTTATTTATGGGACATGTAGTTAATTTGTACTGTTTAAGTATAAGAGCTTCACCCAATATAACCTTTTACCAAGTTTGACAACGGAAGTTAAAAATGTGTTGTCTGGCTAAATAAGTAAACAAGGTTACTACAAGCTAATAAATCCTTCACAATTATCGTAACAAAAATGATGCAAGCACCATTGCCAAAAATTATAGTCAATATACTTCCAAATGCATTCCTAATGTAAGCAAATGTTAAATCATTTGCAACCATCATATGTTCAAAATCTGCTTAACTACAATCTAATGATAGAGGAATGGATCAGTATACAAGTAATTAGAGAATTTATTCAAAAACCCTTACTCATACCAGAGAAAAATAATAAAAAATACCTAAGTTGTGAAAATATTTTACTAAGATTTTCTTTAAGAATAAACAAACAATAATTTCTGGCATACGTATAATATACAAATGGAATATAAGAAAGTATTAAAAAGGTTTTGTAGGAAACACTTATTTTAGAAATAGTATGATATTTTTCTGGAAAGAGATAAAGAACTCATGTTGAAATCTATATTTAAAACTATCAAAGTTCCCTTTTGGAAAATGTTTTCCTGGAAATGTATCCATAGAGCTTTTTACACTTTCTAGAATTTCTAAAATAAAAGTCTAACGATGTAATTTGTTGGAGATATAGAATGCAGGCAAAGGCAGTGTGGAAATATATGAATTTGTTGTTTTAACAACTTACTGGAATAACATCTGTTGTTTTGGTCAAGTGGTATGAATAGATAATTTTGTCCTAAATAAGGAATTAGTATTTTTAATGCGCCATAACCTTGCATTAAATGTGATCAAAATAATTTTGTCTGGTCCCCCTGAACAATTGCAGACAATACAGAAAAAAATCTGGAAAACAAACATTTTTTTTCTGCAATTACTGTGCTGTTTTGCAGAACAGGAAATTGCAACATTAAAATATGCCTAAGAAAAAAACAATCCTGCTGCAGAAAAACAGTGTGGAGACTTGTAGGGACTGGTAGAAAAAATACTTTATTCAAACCAATCAGTTAAGCACTGTTATTTTAGTGTTTTTTACAAAGAGTTCATCAGAACTGACTTTACCACAAATAAAAAACTCTTTAAATAACATCGGTAAAACAGTCATGTGCTGCAAAACACCAATGAATGGCAACGAACAAAATGAGATCAATTAGCCACTTAAAAACTTTAGCTTAACAGCTGAACTAATTGAAACAGCCTCATTAAGCCTTGGTATTGTAGTTGCATGTAATTTAAGTTGCTATTCTAACTCTCTTTTAAAAAAATGTGCATCAGTAACAAAACCTCTGTCATCTTTTACAACCTGATCAAAACTAAAAATTAAGAACAATGATCTTGGTTTGTGTTAATATGCCTATATACAACACTCATAGTTTTTTTGTTCCTTCCATCAAGCAGATGATCATAAACTCAAGGTTTAAAATGTCTTCCTGTCACCCCCAGATAAAAAGTAGGACAATTCACAAAGTGCTAAATATATGACTCCTGCTTAAACAATTATAAAAAAAAATGAATAAATACAATTTGCTAAACTTGAACCTGATTTATTTTTTTAATATGTGGGTGGAAGAACAAAAGCCACAACTATACATACCTGCAACTTTTTCAGTAAAAAAAAAACCCTTTGCTAAAGTTAGCAGCACTTTCAAGAAGCTGCTTAAAGGAGCTGTCCCTCTTGACAACAAACAACGGCTTATCACACAGACAGGCTAGGAGGGAACTGTCCATTCTGAAAACACTTCAGTTTCTAAGCACACATTCTTTTATGGTCTTGGTATCACCTATATAAATAATGACACACATTCTACTAAATTTCCCCTTTACAATTCCAGTCATCATATCATCATTTTATACTAACTCCGCAGAGGCAGAATGAGATAAAATAGGTTTACAAAAACATTGTGTCTTTTAACACATACCTCTGATTTCATACCCTCTATGAAGTCAAGGGGGTAACCATGTCATAAAAACATGTCAGTTAAAATTTCAGTTTGTGATATAAAAGTAACATCATTTGAAATCATCCTTGCAAGATTAATCATTTGCCCTTTGACAAAAGATTTCTTCTGCACCAAGGGGTGCCAACTTTGAAAATGCAAATACATATTTGCATATTACATATTGGATGGCACAGTAGTGGAGCGGTAGCATTGTCACCTCACAGCAAGAGATTCTCCAGTTCAATTCTTGGCTGGGGTACCTATTGTGCAGAGTCTGAATTTCCTCCCTGCATTTTTGTGGGTTTCCTCTGGGTGTTCCAGTTTCCTCCCAAGTTGCAAAGACATGCATCTGGAGCATTTCTCCCTGGGCCTCCAATAAAAATTGGCTTTGTTCCAAGTTGGACTTTCCCGGTTAACAAATGTTAAATAAATAAAATATTGGAAAAAGTATTTTATCAAAACACATTGTATTCATATCGTTCACTGACTAAATTTTTAATCACTTGTACAGCTAAGTAATTGATCTTGTCAAAATCAAAATACCACGTGAACTTTAAGAATTCACAAGTGTTATTAATATAATCTAAAAGTCTGTTAACTTAGACTCAGTATCTTGCCATAAAATATGACTTCATGGAGGGTATGAAATCAGAGGTATGTGTTAAAAGACACAATGTTTTTTATAAACCTATTTGATCTCATTCTGCCTCTGCGGAGTTAGTATAAAATGATGATATGATGACTGGAATTGTAAAGGGGAAATTTAGTAGAATGTGTGTCATTATTTATATAGGTGATACCAAGACCATAAAAGAATGTGTGCTTAGAAACTGAAGTGTTTTCAGAATGGACAGTTCCCTCCTAGCTTGTCTGTGTGATAAGCCGTTGTTTGTTGTCAGGAGGGACAGCTCCTTTAAGCAGCTTCTTGAAAGTGCTGCTAACTTTAGCAAAGGGATTTTTTTTCAATGAAAATGTTGCAGGTATGTATAGTTGTGGCTTTTGTTCTTCCACCCACATATTTAAAAAATAAATCAGGTTCAGGTTAATCAAATTGTATTTATTAATGTTTTTAATAATTGTTTAAGCAGGAGTCATATATTTAGCACTGTGTGACTTCTGTCCTGCTTTATATGTGGGGATGACAGGACGAGATTTTAAAACTTAAGCTTATGAGCATCTGCTTGATGTAAGGAACAAGAAAACTTATGAATGCCTTATATAGGCATATTAACACAAACCCAAATCATTGTTTTACATTTTTAGTTGTTGATCAGGTTGTAAAAGATGACACAGGTTTTGTTATTGATGCACATTTGTTCAAAAGAGAGTTAGAATGGCAACTTAAATTAGATGCAACAACAATACCCAGACTTAATGAAGCTATTTAAATTAGTTCAGTTCTTCAGCTAAAGTTTTTAAGTGGCTAATCGATCTCATTTAGTTTATTGGCATTCACTGGTGATTTTTCAGAACATGGCTGTTTTATCTTTGTTATTTAAAGATTTTTTTTTTTTAATGTATGTTGAAGTCAGTTCTGATGAAGTCGTTGTAAAAAATAGGATGAAAGTGATTAACTGTTTTGGTTGAATAAATTATTTCTTCTACTAGTCTCTACAAGTCTCCACATCATTTTACTGCAGCAGAATTGTTTTTTCATGGGTTTGTTCAGTGGCGGCTGGTGACTTCAAATCAAAGGGGGGCTGCAGGAGACAGCTGAATGGGTGGGGTCAATGGGAAAGGGTGCAGCCAACTAGAAAGGGGAGGAGCTATGCTCAAAACCACAAAAACTAAATATACTGCACTGGGTGCCAAACCGTCATTATGAGAGTCCAATCAAGACAAGATGAAGTGTAGAAGAATAAAAATATTTCAATGCATTGGCTGCATGACAGCTTAATATCTAGATGGAAACAAAAAAGGTTGTGAGGCATGAAAAAATAAATTACTTTTTTTTAAATACATTAATGGAATGCCAGTCAAAATCAAGTATAAGAAAAGCAAGCAGCACTCAACTCAAACCACTTCTTGCACTGCAGTTCTAATTATAATTTATATTCAGCTTTATTAAAGTACCAAGTAACATGCTGAAAGTAGAAATCTCTGATGCCCCCACTTGTAAAAATGTTCCTTGTCCAAAAAAACCTGCTGCCTGACATCTACTTGTTTCATAGGGAAAACATGATCAAAGTAAAAAATGAAAAGCAAACAAGAAATGAGCTCAAGATACATTGCCTAAAAGGATTACTGTACAGGTTATGGACCACACTAAAAGGATTACTGTACAGGTTATGGACCACACAATTGGCATTCTGTTTACGGGTAAAGCCTGCAGAGATGACTGGAAGTCTCCAAGTGTAATGAGACTCTTAAAATAATGTAATCCTGTCCTTTATTGCAAATACTGGCATATGCATTTCAATACCCAAGGCTTATACATTATCTAGATAAGTATTCTCTACATGGCAACAGAAAGGCGTTCACTGTTGGCAATTCTTTAACAGTATGCTTATTAAATCTTACTTGCATCTTGCAATCTCAGCCAAGCTTACCTAATGGTCATTAAAGTATTGCTACTTAAACACAGAGCAACAGACACTTTGAGTAATAAGCATAAATCAACAGTACAAAAAATATGACAGAAACCAGACCATTCTGTAAAAATCAAGGACAGATGAAAAGCCACTCTAGTACTTGTGTCTACCTTGGACGGGGGGATACTCTGCACATTTACACTGCATAACTACTCCTTGCCTTGCTTTGACACATCCAGAGTCACTACATGGGGGAGTGGGGTGCAACACGTATGTCACAGTTTGAAATGTCTCTGGCTGACTTGTGATGTTCCTGACACATTTGTCATACCTCTCAACCTCAGAGCAAGAAATCTGGACAAAGCCATACAAAGAAATGGGCAAAGGCCCAAAAATAAGGACAATTTTTAAAATATTGCTCTTATAAACTTAGAAAGATAATAGAGGTCTTGCATTAGTATGAATTTTCTGAATGGTATGAAATCTGAAACTCAAATGTCTGTCATTATTTTCTAACTTCAGTCTTTAATGATTTGTCACTAATTTGCCAAAACAACACAATTTTATGAAAAATGGACCACAGATGTGATGTAAAAATATAAAATAGCAACACAATACAGCTGGGAACCTGTCAAAGAAGGGATAATTTAATATTAGTACTGCTAACTTGAGCAGCTGACAAAATAAAATAATCTACATGCATTTCTGAAATAAAAGTAATCTAACTGATTATTACAGTTATTTCTTAATTATAAACCCTCCATGTTTTCTTCCAAAATTGCTATTTTGCAGAGGGATCATTAGGGGAAGAGCAACATTTTGAGCCAAAATCAGGGACAGTTGAGATGTTTGGCTATGCCTAATTCTATAAAGCAATTTATTTGCATGTAACTCTCAACCTGTTAATGCAATAAATCTGGACAAGGCCAAATATATTGGGGGAACATATAAACATTACTAAAAATTGCTCTTGTATAAACCGAGACAGTTGATAGAACAGGTCTTACTTTAGCATGCATTTTTCTGAAGGTTATGAAGTCTGAAACTCAGTGTGTCATTATTTAGTGACTTAATTCCTAAATGATTTGCCAGAAAACCACAAATTTTATGAGGAACAAACCAAAAATAAGAAGCAAAAAATCTATTCATTCTTTGAAAATCTGGACAGTTGGGAGGTATGGTTCAGCTGGGGCTGCCTAAGCTTGCCGCCCTTCCCCCCTCACAAAACCATGGTCGAATGGAGCCTCCCCCTGCAGCCATTCCAATGATCCATTACTTGGCTATTTCACAACATTTACCATAAACACTAGCGTGCATACTGATTTACTTCTATGATGATTTGAACTTCATTTGAAAGTTTTATTTTGCATTTTACAGCACAAACACTAAGACATCTGCTAAACAAACTTGGCATTAAAACTTCTCTGCCATTGAAACTCACATTCATTGAAACAACATTGAAACCCACATTCAAAGAAAATACATTTTACCCGTGGCAGATAAAGATTAATTCTGGGCTGTTTTCAAATCATAGGCCCCTTGCATATGAAACATACATGTGCTCTTTGATACACCTTTCTATTGCTTTGAACATTTTTCCAGTAAACAATGAAACAAAATGCATGCACCAATGACAAAACTGCCCAATTCAGAACATTTCCATCATAAAAGTCTACTCAAACTTCTACAGTCCACTATTATAAGTAAATATGCACAATTCTACAGTCCACCATTATCAGTAAATATGCACAATCTCTGAAGTAGTAAAAAAGTCATCCAAATAATTCCACATTAAATAAATCTGTAATGAAGAGGTTGCTGCTAGCAATCACCTTTATATTTCATGGTTTCATCAAAAAATAAAGTGTCTGATGCCCCTGAGGAATAAATTGCCTAAATTACATTAAAAATAAGCTAATAATATTGCAATAGGAAATGGATGGCAAACTGATAACAAGCTCATAGTTAGTATCTTAACTTTCAGTACGGCAGCATTCACCCCTTATGGGAGTAGAACCAACAACCTTCTGCATCAAAAGCAAGTACACAACCTGTTGTGCTATTAGCAATGTGAGCTGACTTAGCATAATCAGCAATAAACTTCTCTTCCCCTGCAGCTCTCAGCTCCTTGTAAAATCTATTCAATACTCAACTGCATCTCAACTTCGCAGCACAAGAAATCTGGAAAAAGCCAAATTTATTGGGGTGGTTCAAAAGGGCAAAAACCAGGGACACATTAACCATTGCTTGTATAATCTTGGAAAGCTGCTAGAATAAAATGCTGTGTTACCACCATACATTTTACTGCCAAGGTCCCTGTGCAAAACAGTCAGAACAACATACCACTATGCCTAATCACCTGCTTTGTGAAAAAAACAGTCAGAACAACATACCACTAAATCAGCTGCTTTGTGAAAGAGAGGAAGACTGAAACTTAAATGGCTATCATTTAATAAATTCAGTTCTCACCATAGCTGTCAACCTCTTAGCACAAAACACCTGGACAAACCCAGTAATGAGGGAATACAGCCCTCAGACATATTCAGTGAATTCAGTTCTTGCCATAGCTGTCAACCTTAGCACAAAAAACCTGGACAAAGCCAATAACAGGGTAATACAGTCCCAAAAATAAGGACAAATTTCAAATAGTCATCTTATAAACTTAGAAAATTGCTATAATAAAAGGTTGTGTTACTATATATTTATTTATTTATTTTAAAAATAAAATAAAAATAAATAGAAAATTGCTATAATAAAAGGTTGTGTTACTATATAGTTATTGCCAGAATAAAAAGTTGTTTTACTATGTATTTTCTGAAGAATATGAAGTCTGAAATTCAAATGCCTGTCAATTTTACTTCTGATGGAACAAAAACAATTTTCAGCAGAGGCCCAGGGAGAAATACTGTAGACACATGTCTTTGTAAAATGGCAGGACACCAGAGCAAATCCACACAAACACAGGGATAAGATGCAGACTCCACACAAAAGGCACCCCAGCCAAGAATCAAACCAGAAAACCTATAGCTGTGAGGCAACAATACTGCCACTGCACCATCAGATATGTAAGGAATTAAACATTCAGAAACCTGAAGTCTGAAATTCATATGCCTGCCAATTTTATTTAACATTTGTTAATCAGGACAGTCTGACTTGAAACAAAAAAACAATTTTCAGCAGAGGCCCAGGAAGAAATAATGCAGACATGTCTTTGTAACATGGGAGGACACAAAAGCAAACCCACACAAACACAGGGAGAAGATACAGACCCCACAAAGACGGCACCTCAGCCAAGAATCAAACCTGAGAACCTGCAGCTGTGAGGCAACAATGCTACCACTGCACCATCAAATATCAAGCATTGCAGCATTTACAAACCACAGATATTATGAGGAACAGATCAGATCAAATATGAGGCAAAAATCTGCAATTTTTTTTACAAATGGTGATGGGTAGGGAATTCACCTCTTTAACACCTGCATACAAGGTACAGGGTTCAAGCCTGAGGTATTCCCTACCACACCACCATGAGTCTAACCACCAGTATATTGCACCACACACACCTCTTGTAGCAAACCACCATACATCCACACACTTACCTGTAGTAAATCTTTCCCTGTAGCAAACCACCATAAATCCAACTGCTAAGACAATCTGCACATGCTCCAGACTGTTTCAGCAGCAGTCCGGACTAGTGTGCATGCACGAAAGTCTGTCATTTTTTTAATTTTCTTTTTTTCTTTTTACTTCTTTACTTTTCTTTATTTTACAGTTGAGGGGGCTGCAGGCCGGCAGTCCAATAGCACGGGCCGCCCCTGGGTTTGTTCAGTCTTTCTGTGGTTTTCCTAGTTTGTGTTTTGTCATTAAAAATATGTCTGCCTTTGCATACCAACTCTACTGAGTTCAACTACTGGTTAAAACTATAGCACTTATTAGAAAACTGTGAAGAGTAATTCTTCTATTTCTTTCCTTTTTGAACTTATTTGATGAATTACCTAATGTATTTACATTATGAATGAACAGAGCAGAGTCTAGGAAATTTACATACTAAACACATTATGCAAATATTGCAAATAATTATCATTTTTTATTTTTATTTAAGTTTTTATTTTGTGTTTTTTTTTCTATATTTAAAATTAGTATGAGATCTTAAGCTGTCCCCCCTGCTACCAGTATCCATAGGTGTCCCTCAAGGATCCATCCTTGGCCCACTATTGTTCTCAATATTCACCAACCAAATCAATTCCTCCTCACTCACAGCGTCAGTAGTACAATATGCAGATGACACCACCCTTATAAGTGCCACTTCCACCTTAAAGGAACTGCAAATCCTCACCCAAAACACTTTTACTTTAGCCGAAACATGGTTCACAAACATCAAACTTATTCTTAACCCCAAAAAAACTAAATTAATTATTTTTGGCCCAGGTCATGCTCCCCCCCAGCAACACTTTCACCATTCACTCCAAAGATAACATTCAAATCACTCCAACCACACATACTAAAATGTTAGGTGTAGAAATAGACAATAACCTCAAATTTGACATCCATATAGCACAAACAATTAAGAAAGTTAATAAAAAACTAGGACTTCTCTATAGGAACAAACACTTTATAACTAAACAAACCAAAGCTACTATTGCAAGAACTCATCTCTTATCCATCCTTCTCTATGCCTCTCCCATCCTTACTAATCTCCACCAGAGTGATCGGAACAAAATGGAATCTTGTTATAACAAAATAGCCAAGTTCACTACTGAAACCTCATACAAATTCCACCACTGTCTCATCCTTAACCAACTCAATTGGTTCAAGCTACCTAAACTACTTCTGTTTAATCAACTTTCAATAGCGCATAATCTCTTCTACCTTCTAGAAACTCCCCTGCACTTCAAAATATAATTAACCCCCACATCCCTACCAGAGCCTTATGATCTAGTTCTCAGAATCTATTAAGTATTATAAGACACAAAAATGATGCTGGCAAATCTCTCTTTGCCTGCACTATTGCCAAAATCTGGAACTCACTACCTAGCCAAATAACGTCCACTACCTCCACTATTCAATTTAAGAAACTCCTGAGAACCCACTTCTCAAACAATTGGCTTTGTTCATGCTACTCCCCAGGTTAATTTGCACCAGTACCATGTTCAAGGATTCTACTAAAGGTCCCCTAATTCCTTTCACTGTAAAGCTTAATAATCAATGGTTATTTCTGTAACAAAATATTGAGAGTACTCATAATTTAGAAAGACAAGAAAAAAAAATGTTTTCTTGTGATTATATTTTTATATTCTATATAAACCCTACTACTAGAATGCTGTATGCTTACTTTACTAAAGGAATTGTTAGTCTATACATAACGTATGTTTCTATGGAACCTATATCTCTGAATGATATTCTTGTGTAATTTCTTTATGACATGCTATTGGAACTTTTCTTCCCGGGCCTCCACTGAAAATGGATGTGTGTCCAGTCAGACTTTCCCGGTTAACAAATGTAAAATAAAAATAAAAATAAATAAATAAATCTTAAGAATCCCTTTTTGTGTCTGTTAATGGATATTTGGGAACATTTCTGATAAATACATTTTCTGTATCTACTAATTATCAAAAGTTAACAAAAGATATCATATAAAAAAAACCCAGTTGCAGCAGGAAATATATATGCAGAAAATGAAGTACATTAGTTTTAAAGCCAGTGTTGGTGACCCTGAAATCATTAATGCTCATAAAAGCCATTATTCAGACAAAATGCTCCCATATTAAGACTGAAAAGCATTATAGCTCTGTATACCTAGTCTGTGTCAACCAGTTTGATACTTGACAGCCAAATTTCAACTTACCTAGTGGTTGCCCTGCAATTACTCTTGAATTTGCTCCAGCCACAGCAGCTCTTGCATTTCTTTCACTCATGTATTGTACGAAAGCATAGCCTTTGTGTACCGAGCATCCAACTATCTTGCCATATTTGGCAAATATTGCTTCAATGTCTGCTTTCTTGACAATAGCTGTGTTCAGATTTCCAATAAAGACTCTGGAATTGATGGACCTTGGATCATTCTTATTGGTGACATTGCTTGTTTGTGTTTTCCCAGTCATCGTAGTTCACCCTTTTATGCCTAAAGAAATAAAACAGAAAGAAAATCATAAAGTATCTATTCAAAGCAGCACTAGAAACTGATTTATTTTCAAAACCAATCTGAAGAATAAAACATCAATTTAAATACAAATACTTCAAGAACAGAAAGATTTATCAGTGTAAAATAATACTTAAATGCACAAAAAAGTAGAGGACAGATGCAATTTATTACAAACAGACATCAAGAATTCAAGGCCAGAAAGAATACATACATAACAACTGCATGTATTTCTCCTGTTGCTCTACATTAGGCAACAAAACAAATTTTTTCTACCTTATCAAGTAATTATGTTGTTGATTCTGGTAGAAAGTATCGTCAAAAATAATACATTCCTAATGCAAATGTATTTAGACTGGAAATGAGCTAAGAAAAACAAAGACATTTTAATAAACAATGGAATTTCAGCAACATAAAGATTAATGTTATTGACAAATACATGAAATCACTAATAGTTTCCCACATATGTGGTTTCCTTCTAGAATGCAGGTTTTAAATAGCACAGCCATGTATTTGACATGTTTTCTTGTAGTTCACAGGCATGCATCCAGTACAGTTTATTGTTGTAGTACTACTGGTATAATCTGTGACAATTTACAATTGTTAAAATATATTTAAGTATGTTACATGCTAAACTGAAACTGAATTGTATGTTTTCAAAATATGTTAATACTGCATCAAAGTATTTTCTGTATAACAAAACAGATGTACCTCTTCTAAATACCATCCAAAGATGAAAAACATGTTCCTTAACAATGCTTATGACTAAAAAATATGTTATAATTTAGTAATATTTCTGCAGTATAAAAGTAATCTTTATATTAGATAGCTTCTTGGAAATCTTTGACATATTATGTAATATATGATTTATACTAAACAAAAATATAAATGGATGCCTGCAGAGTAATGTGCCAAGTTATATAACAAGTAGACAAGTAATTTATTTCTCAAAATAAACAAATGCGCATGCACATAGATGTAGATGCTTACCTGAGCTTATGCAAGCACACACACACACACACACACACACACACACACACACACACACACACACACACACACACACACACACACACACACACACACACACACACACATTCAAATACGCATACCTTGTATTGAAATTCCTATTTTGCAGACTTGCATGGGCATTTTAGATGCACCTAAAAACAGAAAATGAATGCAAACATTTGACTTACTAACAGAGCTATCATTCAATAACATCCCCTGAACAGTCTTATATTAACCGCATTATAGGTTCCTACGTGTCATATTTGATTCAAAATTGTCTAACAATTTCCATTATGAAAATAGGTTCAAATGTTTATTTAGAAGTGTGGTCTCAGTTATTTTGTTGTGTAAATCAGTCTCCTTTTCCTGGTCTAAAACATGGAGATTCCTCTCTTTTTCTATTAGAGAATTTTACTGTCTACCAACTCAGCCTTGGATAAATCCAAACCCAGTTCTTAGAACTACTGAAAGTTTCAGCTTGTCTAACAACAAAACATACTGGAGCATTGTTGTGGGGATTTCATGTTGATACCCAGGATATGTGCACACTGTACCCAGTATTGAATGAATAATTTAGTTGTAGCACAGGAGGATATTAAAATAACCACTAGGTATTCACATTAGTAGGTATTATGAAGATGAGGCCCATACCTGCGGAAATATTTCATGTTAAACCTCAAATTTCTACTAACTCAGAAACTGGGGAGATTATGCAAAAGTCACTGAGGGCCTATGTAACACTCAACTGTTTGCAGGAAATAAAAAATGGAGAACACTGTGAGAGTTCAATGCTAGAAATTCAATTTTTTGCAAGGTGGTGCAGGATTTATAATATTAAAATATGTATCAGAGGATTCAGCAACAAGAAAACTTCACTTCAAAGTTTTTCCCAGAGATAGTCTTCCATTGTTTGAAAAAGTTGCTCACTTGAAAGCTTATAGATCTAGTAGCTTTAAACTGGCCAAAGAGAGTACAGGCAGTGATCAATTGTTTTTACTGCATGCTTCCCAACAAGGAGAATAAAAAACAGGGAATGCCCTGTTGTACCTTTTAAAGAGTAGGAAATTCATCAAGAAAACAGTGTTAATAAGCAAGTGGTTGTCATCTTTGAGAATACCTTTGATTTATCTACTGTTCTTACCTATGGCAAACTGTGAAGCTCTATGATTTCTACTAATGTGTGTCACCACCATTTAAGCACTGTAAAGACCTGTATAACAACCCCATAGCAAGTAAGCCCATGAATGTCTAATTATTTGGAGCCACCTTTCATCATCATTATATCTGTTACCTGACAAGTCCCTAGGGATCTGTCTGAGGAGAACACAGATTATAAGGGGGAACCTCATGGAGAAAAAGTGCAAATTATTATATTTGTGGATGACTGCATGTTAGTTCTAGCAAACCCTGGCAAAAAAAAGTCTCTATCATGCCATGGGGATTGCAGAAATTTGACAGTATTTCCAGCGGCTATGTCAGTTTAACTAAAGCGGTTATGTTCGAACTTAATGGCCAACTTCAGCCTAGAAAAAGTTATCCTCACCCTTTCCTATTGTATGTTGCTTAGCATATCCTAAATATTCAAAAGTAATTTTCGACAGATGGTATGCTTAACTTAATAATTTGTTTGCAGAAGCTGTTTGTGTTCAAGCATGGAGGAAACTACTGTTGATAGTATTTGGTAAAGCTGCTGCACTTAGTATGATGTTAGGCCCAGTGCTTTATGACATTGCATGGCATATTCTTCTATTAACCTTGATTTGTCAGTTTCATTGAGGGAAGAAAAGTGCATGTGCCTCCACAATGGTTGATTTGAAGAGATTGTAAGCTTTGTGGGGTATGGCTGATTGAGAACTTTTCTCCAAGTTTTCATCCTGCAAATATTTATAAAGGTAATGCAT
>NC_056731.1:1682302445-1682324945 GCF_019279795.1 Protopterus annectens | reverse complement strand
ACACTGTTTTGGGGAGTTGCTCCCTTTTTCAACATTATATGAGTATGGATGTAATATACATAGGTTTAGGGTCAAGTTCGGAGCTTGCACTCCATGTTGATGATGCAGGAAGTTTGTTCCCCTTAAAAAACAGTTTTGATCTCTACTGTTTGAGCAAATGTCATGGTACAGTTTTGCTAAGATGTGATTTCCACCAATGATTCTGAGCAATCCCATTTTGTCCTTACATAGTAGAAGCATTTCAACAAGAGTTTGATATATTTGTTTCGATTAAAGTAGATCACGCGTATATATCTTTACAATGAAGTTCCATTGCATGCTTAGTATAATAAAATAACATTTCAAGACCATTATTAATAACCCACTGCCAACAGTTTGTGGTGCATACTCTTCTGGTAAGATTTTACTGCTTGATTGTCTGGTGTGAGTCAGATCTTGTATTACTTCATGAACCACAAATTATTCTATCTCTTACAAAAAAATCATGTAGCTGTCCCAAATTCAGTGTTTGGCTCTGTTCTTCAGCTGGATAAAAAATATATATATATCGCCTCTGCATAACATTGAGGTCTTGAAAAATACATAAATGGTAAATTCTTTCATTGCTGTTTTTTTCTGTTCAATAAAAAACAAATGGATGCAATTACTGTTTGGCATCTTACCCACCAACGTGCAAGAATGCAACACACTGCACCATTTCATTTGTTTCACATAACCAACTTGCAGTCAGACATAAGTCAGATTTCTAAATCCAAAATTTCCACTTTTCAGCCAAATATCCTTCCTGTCAATGAATCCCAGAAGGGTATAGATTAGACATTTGTTCCTGGGCTGCCACAGTGGTGCAACAGTTAGTGTTGCCACCTCACAGCAAGAGGTTCTCCGGTTCGATTCTCGGCTGGGGTACCTTCTGTGTGGAGTCTGCATGTCCTCCCTGTGGTTGCGTGGGTTTTCTCTGGTTGCTCTGGTTTCCTCCCACATCCCAAAGACATGCTGTAGGTGGATTGGACACTCTAAATTGGCCCTAGGTGTGAGTGCATGCATGTGTGTGCCTTCTGTGGAAGGTTGGGCACCAGGCTGGCAACTCAACACCGTAAAGCTTCACTGCCAATCATGAGCAGACAGGTGATCCGCTGTGGTGACCCCTAACCAGGAAAAGCTGAAAGAAGAAGATAGATTAGACATTTTTTCCACTGGTATATTCACTTTAACATATCAAAACATAGAAACTTTTGAAAAAAATACACTTATTCACTTCTGCAGATTTATTTTATTAACTGTGGCAGGTATTTCATCACTCTGACACCATGTAATGTCACACACACACATAGTACATGTATTCTATCCTCTATGAAATCTACAGTCTAATTAAAATCTCTGAAATAGCTGTGTTCCTCTGATATATATATATATATATATATATATATATATATATATATATATATATATATATTATTGCAACTATGCCTTTAGTCCTGATGCTACATACTGATACATAAAAATTACTGCATAGTTAATACTTTAGCTTTCCCATTCTTTCTATCATCAGGGATTCACATATGAACCAGTTCTAGTCTCTCACTTTAGAAAGCTAAAAGATAAAAAAATACTAATGTAAGAAAGCTGTTAAAGGTGGTGAATGATTTTGTAGTTCCAGATCTCTTCTGAGTCCATAGCTGTCAACCTTCCCTCTCCAAAATGAGGAACACTATCTCTCATAATGAGGAACAATTGGGTAAACTGCGGAACATCTACTAACAGCTTATTAACACCTTCAAGTAAGAAGGACATAGATTGGTTAAAATGTGTTATTTTCACTAATAGAAAAGTTGTTTAAATGAATTAATATGATTCAGTTCTATTTTCCATGGATATCAGTTAAAAAATCCTAACACTGAATGTGTGACAGGTTTTTAAAATGTGGACCTTTGAGGAACATTTAAGACCACAAATGAGGAAGATTCCTTGTAATATTGTACACTTGAGAGGTATGTTCTGTTACCCTTTCCCTGATATTGCAGGGATAAGAACTCCAGAGATGCCAATAGTCCTATAAATGCTTTGTATCAAACATACTACATCTGGGATCCAGTCACTATCCAGAGGCCTTTCTTGCTGGCTGGTTGTTTACTTTTAGGTTCCAAGATAAAACTTCTTCCAGGATCCTTTTCACTTCACTTCACCTGTAGTTACAGCTAAAGGTGCACACTTCATTTGTCTGTTTTTGCTTCACAGGTATACTCTACTGCATTTTATACAATTAATTTTATCTGGCACATTTTCAACTATTCATTTTGTTCCTGCATAACAAGCAGGCAGTATTAAATAGGCAAAAGAGCTTGTGTGTCATTTCGGATAAAATGATGGAGCTGAGTAAGGATATGAAATTAGTACCATGAAGGGAGGTCCATCTACACTTAGGGAAAGGTTTGCTTCTTCTTACCTAAGAATTTAAAATGCTCTAAAATGAAGTTAAGTTTGCTAAAGACACTGAAAGCAAAGTTAAGAGCAGAGGATATGACATGAAAAGAGGTACCTACAGAGTGAGGTTAGAGTAGCAGTTTAGAAGTGCAGCATGAATGCTCAAGCTTAGCAGGAATAAGTAGATGACGTGTGATACAAATCCAGAATGTTCTTTGCAAGGACTGCAACTTATGTTCCCCCAATGAGGGCAAGAACTGACAGACTTGATTACTTAAGGGTCTAGCTATTTTTATTAAAAAGGACAGTGTCAATAGTTATTACTGCTAGAATCATAATCAGCTTATAGGTGAAGAAGGCCTTTTCCCTGATTACAGTAGTATGGGATTTAAGCATTTATAGACTAGAATGTAAGTAAGAAGACTTTAACTCTGTGATGCATTGTGTGTATCTGTCTCGGTATTGCTTTTATAGTTACAGGGAGATCACATTAGGTAGGTATGTAAGGTTGGGAAATATCATTCCTTGAAACGCCACACGTTTGATAATGTGTTATAAGATGCCAAGAATAAGAACAATTGTAACACTAGTTGTTGGGCGTCGAAGGAGAAAACAGCAGTCTTAAGATACAGAATACAAACTTCACTAGGTGGGAATTCGGCCAAAGTCAGTCCATGTCAACGTTTAGACAGGTAAACAAGTCAGAGGTCTCCTTTCAGTGCAGGTGAATAACATACATGGGAACAGTACACATCACAAGCAACTATCACATATACCCCCCCAGTGAAATACTTGGGTCTATATTATATAACCGAACCATTAAAATGTCGACTCACCTTTGATTGACCCCTATTTCTCAAAACTGCCCAACGTCGAACCCTCAAATCATTGATTTCTTTCCAAGGGAAAGAAATCAGTAGCCCAAACACACACACACACTGCATTACAACAAACACTATTAAAGTGGGGGGGGGGGGCTTTGCCCCCATACCCCTCAATGTGGGGGGGATGTGCCCCCCACCCCCCTAACTAAATATACTAACTCTGAGATTGCGCTACAGTTGGGGAAAGGGCAGATTTAAAAGAACAGCCAACCAATTTGGCCATTCAATGTTGTGCAGCTTCAAAAAATAAGGGTCGATCAAATGTGAGTTGACATTTTAATGGTTCATTTATAAAATATAGACCCAAATACTTATGATGCATGCACAATGGCTGGAAAACTACCAACAGGATCACAGTGCATCATAATGACCTCTGAGCTCCTTCTGCCATTGCATCACTGCCATCCTGCTGTAGATGTCACCATCCCAAGGTTGGTTAACATCTGTCCATGTACTGTGCACTGCATGGGCTGTTCCAATGTGGTTTATGTCCTGTTGTTAACCTTCCTTTATATTTCAGTAAAATACTGAAAAGTTTCACTGTTTTGACAGTTTGATATCTAATGGTCAGCAGTTTTGTCCATCAGGTCTGTCCCTTTGGGGTACCAGTCAGCTTGTATTCCTCATGTCCAGCTGCTTCACCATTGAATTAAAGCCAATTTCCTTTACATGACTACTTTGCAAGGCTGTTTACCACTCTAACAGTCTGTGACACTGCTAGCACTCTTGACTGCTGTCGATCTAGGTAATCGATGTGTTCTTGACATTCTTACGATACAGTAACCTGTTTTTACCCACTGTTAGCATTGTCCATCTGATGTCTTCTGCCTAATAATCTGCGTGCCACTGTTGCATTAACTGATGCTTTATATGTTTCCCTTGCCAACCTGCTTCACAGAAATAAGGACTATTGCATATTTATAGCAGTGTTTACAGTAAGTATAATGAGTGTCTATAAAAAGAAAAAATGAAAACCACAATGTGTCCTTGCAGTATAAGTTGAGTGGAACATGCACTTCATTAATGTACTTCATTCATCAGTGTATAAATGCATTCAGTGGAAGAAAACCAAAATCACTTTGATGACATGCAGATAAAGGAAGTAATTGCGTCCCTATATATATATATATATATATATATATATATATATATATATATATATTGTAGAAGTAAAGCAACTGACTTGTTTGGCTTATGATAGTCCTGGGTGACTTTACCCCAGAATACAGAAGGCTGTGACAGCTTTCAAAAAAGGAAAAAAAATCTTTATCGTTCATGCGCATCATAAATTCTCATGATATCTTGCCTCACTCATGCTGAGAATTTCTGTAACATGCATAAAATGATTTTGTTGTCTCGATTTAAAAGAATAGTTTGGCATTTTGGAGCTGAATACAAAAGCAAATGATGTACTGTCTTTATGTTGAAGTCAGACATAATGATAACCGTAACTCTGCAGTAGTTCACCAGTCCTTCTGCCGGGTCACATCCAGAGCTAATGTGTTGAGCTCAGCTAATGATCATGTCCAATTACATTCTCTCTCTCTCTCTTTCACTCTCTTTCATCTTACTTTAACTATCTTGTCTCATCTCATCTCATTTAAGGTATTCTTTTCCTGTCTCTCATTAAATACCCAGAGGTTACTCCTAAGGGCTATCGTAAACTGCTCAAATATTACCTCCCTAAAGAGGTAAGCACAATAATTGTTGTAGTTTACATGAAAATAGTGCCTTTCATAATAGTCTCATAAAAGTCACAGTTATAGAATCCTTTCATGTTATACATCAAAAGAAATCACATTTTCATACCCACTTCAATTATATATCACAAAAAATTGCATTTCTTACTCATGTCATGGTGAAACTGCCATGCTATGTTATCTTGCTTCATGTAATAGAAATGTATGTGCTTTTAAATAATTTTAAAATGTTCCCACAATGTATAGTATACTGTAATATGAAGTCCTAGAACATCCTCATAGCATTTATTTCATTCACAAGGTCTAAACTGGCAAGTACTATGGTTATAAAAGGAGTATCCTGGAGGGCTAAATACAGCATGTTGGCTCCTCAGATAGTGGTTCACCTGCACAGAAGATCTGGAAGTGTGGAGTGAGCAGAAAAGCTGTGTCTGGGAGTGGCCTACAGCCTAGGACTTTTCTATAGTTTAAAAGATAACCTGGATCTAACCTTGATGGACTATATTGACTGAACACTGTTACAAATTAACCGTTTGTTTTATTTTGAAACTACAAATCCAAGCAGGCTGTTATTTTAATTTGTGGATATTGAATAAGCCTGATTTTTTACATATATGTCCTGCCCTATGTTTCTTTTTGGAATGTAGCAATCTAAAACTATATGTCTCTCTCTCTCTCTCTCTCTATATATATATATATATATATATATATACATATATACATATATATATATATATATATATATATATATATATATACATATATACATATATATATATATATATATTCGTGTGCTAATATCAATATATAAGCATGAATCGACTTAATAAGAGATTTATATACAGCAGTCTAACTATAAAATATATATCATCATTGTAAGTCAGTCTAGTGTGACTATTTTTCATTTGACAGCAGTATAGTAGGACTGATTTTTTTTCTTGGCCTTTATGTTTAATTCATGAAAATGCAGTACAGGAGTATAAATAGCTCAAAAATATTACAAAGAAAGGTAATTTAAAAAAGGATGCTATTATACCTGACCAACATGGATGATAGGGAGAAGAAATAAAAACATATAAGCTTTTTGAAAATGCTGAACTTACAGAAAAAATATAGTATGATAGCTGTTGTCATATAAGCCATGTTTATTTAAGAAATATGGCTATGCTGTCAACAGCAGCTGAATAAAACATAATAAAGAATGCTATTTTCTGGTCTCTAAAGGTATACTGCATCATAAAAGATATACTATAAAAACTGAAACAGGTGGACAAATACAATTCTTCTTTCATTTAACTGTAAACAACCGGAATGCTTAAAAACATACTTGTATTCCATCAAAAATTGCAAAGGGAAAATGTTAACAATGTAAACCAGACATGGTGTATAAGAGGCATTTGCTGTTTATTTTTTATGAATACGTATATCTATCTATCTATATATGTATCTATTTATCTATATCTACCTGTATATATATATATATATATATATATATATATGTGACCCAGTAATAGCTCTTGGATACTAACGATATTATTTGACTAAACGAGCTAGCAGCTATACACATTGTTCTGTAATCTGTTTAGTGACAGATCAAATATTAAAATATTAGAATAACATGAAAATGCTTCTAATGAACAGCAAGATACAAACACATGAATTTTAATATATTACAAAAAATCATGTGACATTGCGTTGTTTGTATTATGTGTGATTTTAGACTTGAATAATGTTTAACATTGCTAGCACAAGAACAATGTGATTGTTTTTAATCAATTGAGATATATTAATCTATCAGACTTGAGATGCTGGTAATACTTAGCCACACGCTGTAAGTATAGTGTATGTTTTAGTTTTAGATATATTTTAGTAGTCTCAACACATTATAGATACAGCCAGTCATTTAATGTTATGTAGAGACAAGGGTAGGTACACATCTAGCAAATCACTTTTACTATATATATTTTTGCACAGAAAGCTTTTAGTCGTTTGATATAGAAGTTCTCTTTTGCAACAGTGGAGGCTTTAATTGCCTAATTGAATTTGTCTAATGAATCTGTTAATGATGTGATCAGAGAATACAGCCTGTGCTATTTAAACCATTGTATCACATTTGTTATTTGATCACTTTTTTCATGCTTTTGGAATAAAAGTGTATCCTGAATAGTTAATTTTTGCTGATATATATATATATATATATAGATATATATATATATATATATATATATATATATATATATATATATATATATATATGTATAGATAGATGGTACTAACGTATTATCGCAACCAGATTTTCATGCTACGATAACTGATGTAAAATTGAAGGATGGATGTTTGGGTTTGCCCTGTAAGGTCTGTCTAATTTGTGTTTTACAAGTAAGGTCAAACATTTTTAAGTTTTAATGGAAGGCTGGGTTGTAAACAGAGGGCTTGGGAAAGCAGTCATCATTTCGCTGCTGCTTCTTCACCGACTGCGGTGGCTTTACTGGAGAACCTAGCTGCAGTGTCTGTGCCCTTTTACATACAATACAGGGTAATCCAAAAAAAAAAAAAAAACTCGAATGAAGAATGTTGAAACTATTTTGCAGTACTGCCATTTTTTCTACTTGAAAATCCCCTCGATTTTCTTTGCTTCCTATCAGATGTTCAAAACCTGCAGCTAGTTTCTCCAGTCAAGCCACTGATGTTAGATTTTATCAGTTTTCTGCAAACTTACTTACTTCTTTTTGTGTAAGAACCGTAGCTTGCAAGCTATGCCTCATACAAGACATCCAGAAAAAGAAGAAGGTGATATGCTGCTATTGCAAATGACATGTTTGTCGTCTTTGGAATCTGCCATAATTTTATTCTGCCCTGCTTCTTCTTATTATTTTCCATGAAGTTAGCGCGGTAAAGGAGGATGCTACCAAGGAAGAGGACTTTGGCCATTAGTCCAGTTCCTCTGTCATAACCAAAGTGCTACAAAAAGTGGATTGGACTTCACACACCCCTTTTTACTTTAGTAAACAGTTGTTTTGCGAGAATATCAGGAACTACATGGGGTTAAAAATCTGGCTGCGTTAATATGTAAGTACCAGATAGATATATAATATATATGTACATATACACACACATCTATCTATACATTTATGTCTGTCTCTCTAAATATATATTTATATCTATCTCTCTCTCTCTCTCTCTCTATATATATATATATATATATATATATATATATATATATGTGTGTGTGCGTGTGCGTGTGTGTATGTGTGTGTGTGTGTGCATTTTACTTAATATCAACTCCTTCTGAAGCATTAAACACCACACTATAATCACTGCTCTGAAAAACAGAATTTTATCCACACCAAGTTAGTGCCAATTCCCATCTTATCTGCTCAAACTAGTGAGCACTAAAAGATCAGACTGCTAGCTCTTTACATTAGACTACAAAAACTTGAGTTATCTCTGTTTCATATCTTCCTGCCTGTTTAATGTACAATTCAGAACAGAGATGGAAGGTCAGTCCATTTGTTTCCCTTTTGCTGCAGGCCTCATAATTGCCTTATGCTCTCAGATAATGAACTCTTATTCAATACAAAAAGGCTGTTTGTGTGAGAGGCAAAAAATTAATAAATATGGAGGCCTCACCCTCACAAAAAAATAGAAAAAGCAAAGAAAAAACAGACTGTGAGCACCACATAGATCTGTCAGACCTACACCAGCCCACATTAAAAAGTCTTATGCTAAGAATTCAGAAAAGCATCGTCCAAGTCTCTTAGACCCATGATTAGGACTCAGCAAAAATCCAGCACCACAACAACTCCAGGCACACATTCAGCAAAAATACACCATGCCACTCTACAAGTAGAAATGTTTTAGTGATCAGTGACTCTCCCTCTCTCTCTCTCTCTCTCTATATATATATATATATATATATATATATATACTATATAAATACACATATATATATATATATATATATATATATATATATATATATATATATATATATATATATATATGCATAGTGTCAGACAGACTGATTCTGTACTCACTAGGCTGGATAAAGGCATAGTAATAATGAGTTGGCTTTACGATTACCAGGATCCCTAATATCTCTAGAACACTTAAGACCCTTTCCCCTAACAGGTACAACTATGTCTTGGTGGTGACTCACCTGGGGGTGAATGATTTGAGATGAAAAACCATGAGGGACATGTAGAGAGATTTCTTCATGCATGTCACTAATGCAGGCGATACTCTTGTCCTGAGTGGAGCAGAATCCAACTTATGGACATTCCAACATAATTAACATATTAAATCCAAAACAGGATCACATTAATTTGCTTCTGCTTAATGTCAGCTATCACAACAACAAATACCTGACTTTTTGGTTCTCCTACATTTGGAACATATCCATATATGTGTTATTAATGAAACTTGGTTTTAATACTCAGCAAGCACTCCATTTATACCTAAGCTTTTCACCTACCATGGCTTTAGACCTGATGGCAACTGTGGTGATGCCTCCATATTTGTTAGGGATCATATCACATATTGAGAGATTCTCGGTGACACATATTTGAAACTCACTGATGTCAAAATTAGTCTAAACAGGGGCAGCTATGAGTTTTTAGATATAGGACATATTCCCTGAAAATAATGTAAAGTTGCTGTATGTAATTGATAAAGTCTCCATAAACAAGTAGTCCATTATTTTGATATTCTTTAACTAACACCAATAAACTGGAGTACCTATACTGCCAATGTAGAATACACACAACAGGTCTTAGATTTAATTAGCAAAAGCTCCCTGGGCCTGAATGTTAATGATCTCACTAGAGGGCACAATAATTTTGAGATGGTACTTAATGGATATAGCTTCTTCACATATTTTTCCCATGTTATCTTCTTCTCTGGTTAAGTCAGATGATAAACCAGATCTCTTCACCTTCCAAATCTCTAAACCCACTGAAACTAGTATCGTTAAATTCTATGTTGAAGTTTCAAAATTTAGTTATAGCAGCATCATGCGATGGCAGGTAGCTTCACAAAGGAAATCTATTCCCACTTAGATAAATGTACATAACTGGCTGCCTCAACCAGATCTAAATATAATTGGATTATAAAAAAAACAAATAATCGTGAGGGTCCACCAAGATGAATAAGTTCTATGATAAAAGGGAAACAAAACTTGTTAAAGGATACAACTAATTAAAAAAAAAACCCTCTTATCAAGGATAGCATCAGAAAAATGAAAAAAAAACTTGAAATACACTGTTAGGTTTACTGAATCAGGCTATGAACTTGGGTTAGCATCTGAAGCTAAGGATAGCTGTAAATCCTATTTTAGCTGTGTTTAGAAAATAAGAAATACCCAGCATTGCTCTGAATTTACTCATAATGACTCCACCTACTCTGATCCAAAAGGCATTGCCAACAGACTAGCAAACAACTTCAGTATGAATTTTACCCCAGCAATAGCTATGCAAAGCCCACTTAATCCCTCAGACTTCCCATAATCAATAAAGGACATGCACTGAAGGTGCTCTTCAAGACTAAAAATGCTTCCTCCGTGGGACCAGATAATATACCTGGCTATCTAATAAACAGTACTAAATAAGCTCTGGAGGAACCACTTCTTAAACTATATAACTGGAGTTTTGTCACTAGATTTGCCCTTAGGGATTTGGGTGTAAGGGTGGCTCCACCACATAGCCCAAGAATTATAGGCCCATCAGCCAGGAAAGTCTTATTTGCATCTAAATCAGAAGAGTTAATTGTCCACTTATATTCAGCATTGATTAGGCCAATTACTGAATACAATACCCCTTTTGGGATGTACCTTACTAAACATTAAACAAGTAGAACAATTCCAAATTTCCTAGCTAAGGAGATCACTTAAAAAAAAACTACCAGAAAAAAAAATTAGAAGCACTGTCCCTTTACTCAGTATCTTACAGAATTTTGAAGGGAGATCTATACCTTGCCTTCCATGCCATTACAGACCAACTTGACCTGGACTTCTTGTATATCTCCACAAATCAAACAGTCCCACAAATACCAGAGCCAGAAATCTAAATTTTTTAATAGCAAACACATAAAACATGGGGGGGTGGGGGTGATAGGTTTATTATACAGTGCCTTCCTCACCTCTGGAATGCAGTCCTGTTGCCAATCACACAGTTCCCACTTAGATAAATGTACATAACTGGCTGCATCAACCAGATCTAAATATAATGGGATAATAAAAAGCAAATAATCATGAGGGTCCACCAAGTTGAATAAGTTCTATGATAAAAGGAAAAAAAATGTTAAAGGATACAGCTAATCAAAAAAACACATTATATCTCTTCAAATGAGAAACAAGTAATTGGATGACTATTCAGAAACTTATCCCTAGCTTGGTTGGCCTAATCATCCCTGAAAAGGAAGATACTACAGTCTAAGGGTCAGCACTTGCAAGGTGTAAATGGTCACAAAACTCAATTGCCTTGTATATCCCATGATTGTAAAACCTAAGCCTAGAAATGGCCTACACTACTATTACAATTCTTAATTTGTAACATTTAAAAACATGTATGAATTATATAAGATATTGCAAATATACTGGCAAACAGATTCAGTGCTAACTTTACCCCTCTCTCCCTTCCAAAGGACAAATCACAATACCAGTAGATTGCCAGGCACCTAGTATTACTGGTGCACAGGTAAAAACAGCACTGTCCAAGGCCAAGAATACAGCGTCTATGGGATCTGACAGTATCCCTGGCTGTGTTCTTCATGAACTACAGAGTGAACTGGCACTTCACCTGTGTGCCCTGTTCTATCACAGCCTCACCTCAGGCTTTGTCCCTACTGAATGGCACACTGCTAATTCATCCCTCTCCACAAAAAAGGAGTGACTATAGACCCCTGGGAACAATCGTCTCATTAGCCTGATGAGTCTGATATGCAAAGTTATGGAACGCATCATCATGGACCTAATAAACAAGGATATGGGGAATCTCCAAACTCTGGATCCTACACATTTTGGTTTTGTGAAGGGTAGATCATGCCTGCTCAACTTAGTTGACTTCTTTGAGTCAGTCACCAGAGCTGTGGGTGAAGATAAGGTGGTTCATACAGCCTACCTTGATCTGGCCAAGGCTTTTGATACCATTCCCCACTCAAGAATCATAGAAAAACTTACAAAGCTAGGCATCAACCCCTATATCACTAGGTGGGTTGCAAACTGGCTCACAGATGGAACCCACAGTGTGAAAGTAGCTGACTCCAAGTCAGACTGCCGACCAGTCATGAGTGGAGTCCCACAGGGTTTGGTCCTGGGTCCTCTCCTATTTGGTATGTACTCCTCTGAAGTCCAGGCCAACATGCAAGGACTTTGGCTGACAAAGTTTGCAGATGATTGCAAGTTGGGAGCTATTATTAACTCCCCAAGTGATGCTGACATCCTACAGAAAGGCGTGAATGAGACCAATGACTGGTGTCAGAACCATGGCTTTGCGTTCAGTATCAAAAAATGTGTCTTCATCCCCTTTGGGAAAAACCCGGTTCCCTTGAATTACCACATTGATGGTAGTCGACTGAACACAGAAGGCGCTATAAGAGATCTGGGAACACAGGTTGACAGCAACCTCTCTTTTAAACACCATGTTGCCACTGTGGTCAGAAAGTCCTTCTATGTGACACATCTCATTACTAAGGGTTTTGCATCCAGGAAGAAAGAGGCCATTGTCTCCCTCTACTCTTCCCTCATTAGGCCAGTCATTGAGTACAATGTCCCATTTGGCATGTACCTCACTAGACACCTGCAACAACTGGAGAGGCTGCAAAAGTACCTCACAAAGAGGATCCTAGGCCTTAAACACTTGTCCTATATGGACAGACTCAAAAAACTTCAACTGTTTTCTGTCTCATATCGCCTACTTAGAGGCGATCTCTGCTTGACTTACAAAGCCATGTCTGACCCGGCTCTGTTAGAAATGCTACATCTAAAGAAATCTCTATCCCTCCACACCACATGCGCCAGAGACCTCAACCTCATTTCCACAATCAACAGAACATGCTGGAGGGACAGGTTCATAACCCATAGACTGCACATGCTATGGAATAGACTTCCCATACATGTCAAGCAGAGCACCTCACTGGTCCTCTTCAAGAGAAATCTTGATGAGTGGATGGGAAATAGAAAATTCAGCCCGGGGATCACTTTAATGGCTTTACTCGACAGAGGCACTAGGAAGTAAGGTTGGTTGGCACGATGCCAGGGTAATCCTATGGGCTAGACTTGTAAAGGCTCCAGGGCCATTAGCCTAGTACACACATATGAACCTATGAACCTAAGTGCATCAGTTCCTGTGCTTACATCTTGTATTATTACTAGCTCTTAAGATCTACTGACCAGTGAACCCATACCCTTAAAAGCTTAGTTTTTAATCCTATAGCAGCAGAGAAGACTTTCAGAAAGCTTGATCTTACAAGCTGGAATGAAATTCTAAATAATAATGGCTAAATATTAAATCAGCTATTACTGTAGAAAGAAATGAAAGGCTTTGCACGTGGCTTGTCAATGTTAGTTGCAAGGACAAAGGCTGACATCAAGTACCATTTTCACTCACCTCTGCTTATTTTTCACTTCATGATTGACTCACTCAAATAATTTTCTCTGTTATTGTAAAAAAGTAGTTTAATACTTTATGTATAATTCAAAATTGTTAGAAAAGAGCATTGACGGAGCATTTTATGCATCTCTGTGCCATGTCATGGCTGAAAAGTGTGCCAAAACTAAGGTTTAGGTTAGTAGACAAATGCATAAATAAATATATAAAAAATACATCCATGTGTGCATATAAATTATTTTGTCAGACTTGGCCTCAGTTCTCAATACCGCAATGATACTTGAATATGGGTATGCGTTATTGAAATTTTACATTTTACAAATATACCCCCCACACTGTTTACACACAGTCTTTGAAGGGAATCTTTTTTATGTTCAGAATGGGCTCATGCAGTTTGATTGTAAGATCTGTCCTGAGCTCCAAGGTTTCCTAAATTGCTTTATGAGATTTGCTTTACAGAAGTACAGCTCCAGAACTGGCTGCATTTATTATGGTAGAGTAATCTGGACTTTTTTTTCTTATGAGAAATATCACTTTAAGTTTTGTTTATGACATTCTGTGCTTGATTTACTTCACTGACCCCTGACTATAGATCTACAAAAGATTTTCTTCAGAGATCAAGTGAAATCATTGCCTGTCACAGATGTTTTCACTTATTCCATGACTGTGTGACCATGAAGTAAGTCACATGAGCCCGTAAGGCCTCCTTACATGGGGCTGGAACATTTTCCTCATTTTTGTGGTGTCTTGATGCTTGTAGTGGATTCAGTTTACTGATTTGATGTTAGTGTTCTTGGTTGGAATGGCTTTTTTCTGTTGACATGTATCCAGTTATGATTAGGTCTTCAGAGCCTATCACATTTGGCCCAATGGCCAGGCTAGGCACATCATCTGATTTCTCCTGTAATGCAAAGACTTCCATGAATGTTCAATTACTTCAGTGCCAGAGACCTGTGATTATGATCATTTGTTAGAATCTTGTTGGATTTTGTGTGTGAGTGTGTGTGTGTGTGTGTGTGTGTGTGTGTGTGTGTGTGTGTGTGTGTGTGTGTGTGTGTGTGTGTGTGTCTGTCTGTGGAGGGGTTCAGTTGCCAGTGTATGTACCAACAGGGTAAACACTACCACAGTCAAGTCAGACAGTAGCTCCATTACAAATGCGTGATTCAGAGAAATGCTAGCTAATAATGAGGTCTTTCTCATCACAGTCATATTTCACCATCATATAAATTAATCTACCAGAGGTAGGCAATTTATGTGCATGGTGACGATATTTCAGAGTGAGAGCAAAAATGTCCTTGTTTCTTTGACCTATTTTCTTTTCTCAATCTTTCCTCATCTTTGCTATTCAGATATGTCTCCTGGCTCTATTTTATGTACAAATTTGGTTGTGTGGATTTACTGCAGAGAAATCTGTTATGCTTTTCATTTCACTGACTATAATTCTGACATGTTGAAAATAGATGTTATGCAGAGCTGTTTCTGGTTACTTCTAAGATGATGCACCTTCCTCCTTACCATTTCTTCCCACCTTTTTTTTTCTTTCCCCAGCTGCATCACAAACTTTATAAATGTAGATTTTTGTGATTATTTGATACAGCTTTGGTAAACCAACTTCACTGAAGAAGAGGTAACAGTTTTACATTTATTTTACTTAAAGAAATGCAAATAAACGGTAATAATAATTATGGGGTCTATATCACTTCAGCGAAGTGGCACCTCAACGAGTGGCATTTCATCGGAAATGTCATTTATTGAATTCTGTTGCACCTCCCACCCCCACTAATTATATATACCAACTCTGAGACCGCACTACAGTGGTCAAGGGCAAATTTCCCAATCCTCACTGTACCATGATCTCAGTATGAACAGTTCGACAATTCAAAGATTCAAAGATTCAGAGAAAACTTTACTGTCATTTAAGAAACACAAGTGCAACCTAAATGAAATTTCAGGTATCAGCACATCATCAGAGTACAGAGGCAATTTAAGTATGAAAAAGATAAGACACAATGTATACACAGCTATTCTAATGATTAATACACATGAAAAATACTCCTTATAACCTATTTCTAGTTAGATAAAACTGCCCATATATATATATAAACCTAAGCATATGAACAAATAATACTGTACACAGAAAAAGATAAGAAAAGGCAGTTTGTTAATATTGTACATGAGGAATTATTGCAATTGCACTTTTAAGAGAAAGATATTGCACTTTTGTAAGATTATATTAACTATAGTGAATTAAATAATTCATGGCATGTTCAATGTAAGTGCACTGAAAATGCCATTCGCTGAACTGATTTTTCGCTGAACTGATAGAGACCCATAATTCTGATATCTTTTCTTGATGGTCATTAGAATTGTTCTTTGGAATGCATTATTTGTATATAGCATTATATTAGAAAGAAGGATATCCCAAAGGGCTTCTTAATGTAAAATAATAATTAGTTACTTATTTATAACATATAAAGACATGAATTCATACAGCGATAGATATCCTCATGCATGAAACTGCTTGGTCATATTACAAGTCTCTCTAAAACCTTTCTCATTAGATCTATTGAGAAAATAACATATTTTCCTAGAATGGATCTCCATTTCATCCTTGCAGGTACCTATTTAGCTAGCGTCTGTTTAAATGAGAATGGATATTTGATATCTGTAATGTAAGTTTTCCAAAATCTGAACATCGTCACTGAAGAAAGGAAGACCATTTGGCTTTAGCCACTTCGTGCCTTCCTGTCTATCTTTGAAAAATGGGAAATGACTAAGAATCACTCCAGCCTCCAAACTGACAGATGAGAACAATGGCCAAATGGGAACTTCAGAGAGGAACAGGACAAAGACTCCGAATGCCTTTCCAAATATTTCTGTCTCACATAGAGGTGTTTTTTTTATAAACAAAATACATCTTTATTAAATTATCACATATGACATAGGCAATTTTACAACTGTGTAATGAAAAATAAACCATATTAATACAACTTTAGTTGTAAACATTATACATCACAGACCCTGTGGAAACAACTATAATTGCAAACATTGTGCATCCTTTATAATATCTAGTCACTGTCATTTAAGTATTAGCACATAAGGGTATTTTGAACATTTTTAAAAACTACAAGATTTTTATCTATACCAAGTTTAAAACTGAAGAAAGGCACATTAAGCTTACTGATCCTCGCTATCGAATTGCAATTATTTACTCGTAAGTTGAACCTTACGATATTGTTTAATACTGAAAGGAAAGACAGACCACAGAGCAACCATGGGCCATACAGAAGGAGCACTTTTAATCCACTACAGATTATAGCAGCAGAATGTATAACACCTATTTAAACTCTGAGAAATATGGCTTGGTGTCTCAGAATGAGAATAGCATCTCTTATAGAGAGATTGACTTATTCTTAAAAGACCTATTTTACTAAGAAGTGGCTACCAAATAAGTCTTTGACTTCTTAAGTGTAGACTAACCTAAAATTCCAACTATTTTTGGTACAGCCAAGAGAAAGGACCCCCCCCCCCCATGAAGTCCCATTATAGCTGCCAAATGTACACAACTTACCTTCTGGTCACCTACTTCAGTTTAAAATTAAAACATTCATACAATCAACACTCCTACACATGGAGAAACTACTGGGATATTGTTGAGAAACTAAAGAATGATGACCTAATTATTGTAACAATTGATGCCACTGATTTGTTCTCAGTCATCCTTCATTCTGTGAGGATGGAGTGGTTTAAACAAGCTGTTTGCACTTGAACTTTCTTCCTTTCTACCCATGAAACTAAAATAGTGGTGGAATTAATGAAGATGGTGCTGAAAAGTAACTATATTTACTTTAAAGGGGAATTTTACCAAGACCTACATGGTATGCCATGTTTAAGTGAATTTAGTCTTATGGCTGTGGGAGGATATATTTGTGTTTAATTCTGTTTAAACCAAATGCATGATCCTTTCCATTGGATTCCTTTATGGTATTTGCATCTTATAGAAAGGAAGTAAGGACCAGTTACAGGGGGTTCATTAAGTCCTTGGACACTACCACTACCTACTTCAGATTTGTTCACCACCTTTCCAAAGAAGAAATACATTTTTGGATGTAACAATACTAAAAGGTATGATGAACAAGACCATTGTCTCAATAATATACAGAAAACCCAGCTTTTCAAACACCTAGCTGTACTGCACAATAAATCACCCATACATCCAAAAAATCAGTTCAGTGAATGGAGAGTTTGTTAAGTTGGCCAGGATCACATCAAACTATATAGTTTGTTCACTAAGTAAACTGAAAAACTCTCTCTGATATTTGTGGAGAGAAGATACCCTTAATGTGGTCAATGAGATCCGACAAGAAATTATTCCAGTGTGGGGTACAAAATATATGCCACTGCTTGGCAGGGGGCAATGAACTCGGACAGCATGTTAACCAAACCCCCAAAGTTAAGGATGTTGAAAAAGTGATGATCCTGAATTATGGCTATGAATCGGGGTAACAAAAAAATTATGAGTAACAACTAGAAAATATTCACTCATTACCCAGAGGTGGGAGAAAAAGCTGGGGATGAACTCACTTTTGTATACAAAAATGGAAAAAACATCCAGTTAATTTTAAAAAATAAATAAAACAAGAATGTGCTATTAGGAAAAAGATGCAAACGTATAAGTATTGATTCTACCAACAATGTAAACTGTTCTCTGAGGGAGAGAGGATCATCCTAAGGACAAGACAGACAATGATTACATTTACCCAACATTTTAATTGTAGTAGAAAAGATGCTGTCTATCTTGCAACATGTAATATATGCACTTCCTTCTGTGTAGGAAGGAAAAATGACACCACCACAAAAAGGAGACCGATGCATTGTATAGGCATACTACAAACTGCCACGCTGTTGGTTTCCATTTTTGTATTCTTAAGTAGTTCCCACTGACTCCAGAGATGGAACTTGTGAACTGTGCCTTGAAGTGCATGAACTAGCATGACAACTGGATGTAGATACCATCAACTGACCCGGGTTACAATATTTTGGCCCTGTGCTGATGTCTAGAGCTGCTAATCTATGAGAGTATTTACAGGATTGTTTTGTAATATTTAATTTAAATCAGAACTTAGTTGAACCTTTACTCAGAAAATGTTTTATAAGCCTAATACCTATTACAAATGCATTTTGTGATTTAAAAGATGTTTTTATTGTTTAAACAGTTATAAATCTTTGAATTATTTATTATGCACTATTAGTATTCCAGCTTTAAGACTTTGATCATTTGAGTTCTACTCCTTTAATGATTGAAATGTGTTACTAGCTCTAATGAAATCCAGTTTTCTTTGACGAAAGTGCTTAACTTTTTTTTTTATTTTGCAGATAAAATATTATTGTTTACAGCCTTCCTGTGGATCCTTAATGTAAACTTGTGGTCATTCTTTTGTTTTGTTATTCTTTGCCATCTTTCTAATATACTTAGCTTTACATTTACACCTTCCTTACACTCTGACTCCATCCTCTCCTTAGCTTCACAATTGTACCACTTTCAGTTTTAGTTTTACATTTTTTCTATTGTATAAAATTGCCTATTTTGTAACTGGTCCTTTTCTGTCCATGCTTCTGCTGAAAAGGGGCTACCAGAGCCCAGTTGGACTATACCAGTAAAACAAAATAAAAGACAATTGATACATAAACAACATTTATATTGTCTATACTCCAGCTGAAACACTGCATAAATATTCAAATCTTTTGTATAACTTTGCTTTTGTATTTCTTACTAAATATATTAGTGTTTCATATTATTATATATAATATGCCTAAGACTGTATTTAAGTCTATACTGTATACAACTGAATGTATTTTTTCTTTTTTCTTTTACCTTAAGGGAACTTTTCTTCCTAGCCCTTCACTGAAAAAGGGGGAAGTTATGAACCCTGTCTGCCCATCCCAATTAACAAACAAACAAAATAAAAGAAAGAAAGAAAGAAAGACTGGATACTAAAGTCAAAGCTGGTCAATGTAGTATAACCAAAATTAGAAAAAGGTTTAATGTGCTGCACTCCACAGTGTCAAAGAATGACCATTAGATCACATAAAATAAGTGAGATCGGATATGTTATCATTGAGCAATGTAATAACAGACCATACTATAGCGTTCAAAACAGGCAATCTGATATATGTCAAGAAAATCCAAAGATTCATGATGAGCATGACAGAGGCACTAAGAAATGTGAACTTTATCCTACAGAATACTTATAGCTGAACTGTATAGAACTTATCAGGGTTGATCTGATTCTGATATGTATAAAAAAAGCATAGAGGAAATGAGATATATGGCCAAATTAACATAAGGGAAAGGCAACTACAAAGACAGTGGTGTTTAAGAACACAACAGTAACTGGGTGGGAAACATTTCTGTCTGACACACAAGAGACAGAGCTGTGGTCTCTTTTCAAGTTTTAATATGCAGTTGAAAGCAGAATACAAGTAAAACACAGTGTAAAGAACACAAATCACAGTATACAAAATAGAAAAACGCAATAAAGTAATACAAAAGACAACAAATAAAAAGCAAACTAACCTTTCCCTCACAGCAAACTGTAGCAGTCTGGGTGAGCCTTTTCATGATCAGGAAATGTATTGTTTAGACCTCAGGCATTGAGGAGAGCCACCCTACTATGGCTCATATTTCAAGAGCGATATGTTAGTTACTTTGCAATGCCCATCAGTTGGACACTTCCTAAAAAGCACTGGAGAAAACAAAAAATCTAGCTAGTATGCTAAACGTTTGAACAAGAGGTGCAGATCATCCCTAGTAAAGCAATGTGGACTGTAGAACATCTCATCTCAAGCTGACACATTCTGTATTCCCCCTGGAATGACACAAGCTACTTAAGCAATTATTGAAAGTAATTATCTTTTATTTATATCTGGGCATCATTTGAAGTGAAGAGAAGATTCCATCCTTCACTAGTGTCTTACCTGTACTGGTAACATGCTGACCATAACCTAATTGCTGTTATAGGTTCTGTAAAATTTTTTCTTATAAATCATTCAACACTTGTATGTATATAATTTCTGTGTGTTACTTTATACTGAAAATAGAATGGAATTTATTTAATAAGAGAGTGTAATTGTTTTATACCTATGGCAGTTATACTCTATAATATCTGTATTAACAGTGTACTCCTGCCAACTATGATTTTTTTTTTAGTTTGCCAATAATACAGAAGTGCTCATTGTGTTCACGTATTTATAGCTAATTTATGAAAATGCAGCAATACAGAGTAGAAAGAGTTCTTGCTTTCTTGCATTTATTTCTAATTTATGGAAATGTAATAGTGGGAAATAGAAAAAAACGTCTAAATATTACAAAGCAATGTACTTTGAGAGGAGTGCTATTATATGAGAACATTTCTAGAGGCAATACAAAGAAGAAAACAAATCATATAACCTTTATCAGAATGGTGAATATACAGAACAGAAATAAAATAAATGCAGTATGATTTTTTTTCTGCCAGAAATCTGTATTTATTTAAGAAATATGGCTATTCTGTCAGTAGCACCTACACAAAACAAAAGAAATAAGTAAGGCTTTTGCTGAAAGTCTAAATGCATATTATATCATAAAAGACAAGTATGTTATAAAAGCTGTGATGCTGTGATTACAAGACTGGTGGGACAAATATACTTTCTATTACCTTCACAATTCTCATTGCTAGAAAATGGTTGAAGGAACAGAAACTTTTATTTACATGTATCCATGCAGTGTTTAAAGGAAAAATAAGAAATCAAATGTGAATGTACATTTCTGCTAAAGTATATCACACTGTTACAAGTATTTGCTAGTGACCATGCGCGTATATAAAGTAAAATTATTTTTTCAAAGAATCCAATAAGGCAAATAAATCTGTAGAGACCAGGCTCCAGTTTCAAGAAACCAGTTTTATTGTAGTCAGACCGACACACACAAGTGCTTTCACAATCAGCTTCCTCAGGTGAATCCTCTGATTAGATAAAACACCTATTTTATAGCAATAAAAATATCACATGACTTGTAATATTTAATTTAAAGTGACATCTGCATTTCATGAAATAATCCTTCCAGTAAAGTGCATATGCAGTACTCATATATATAAATATAAATACTCATATAAGTTCATACAGAATTATCAAAACAATCATACACAAAACCTACAAATCATATACATATGTCTAAAACTCATTAAAACATTAAAATTCATTTAAAATTCATCTACATAGGGGTCGTGCTTTTAAAATAGAGACCTATATATATATATATATATATATATATATATATATATATAAGGAAGTTGATTGTGAAAGCGCTTGTGTGTGTAGGTCTGACTGCAATAAAACTGGTTTCTTGAAACTGGAGCCTGGTCTCTACAGATTAATTTGCCTTATTGGATTCTTTGGATTTATTCTCTATCACAGTAGAGACCCCCTGGAATTTGTTGGTTTGTGCTGTAGTAAAATTATTTTTTGTCTAAGCATTTTACTTTGTCAAGTATTGTTGTAGCATGTAACAGTACAGTGTTGTCACTACTTTGGAAAACATATCTTTTAAAACGTGAGCCTGGAAATGGCCTGTTATGATAATTAATACATATAATGAGCCTATAAGTGTCTACTACAAGCACTTGCATGCTATTAGCTCACAACACACTTGCTCACTGCCACTTGCTTGAAAAGGTAAGTGCTCTAACTCCTAGTAGCTTGATCTTACTTAATGATTTAGTCCTCCCAACATCCAGCCCTCTTAAACTGTATAGCCATGCCACAGCCAAAATTCTAACCCTAAACTAAATTTTAATTCCCTAATCCTCAAACTCCCTGAATACTCTCTTAACGTAAAATTTGAATCCCTTCCCT
>NC_056731.1:1682244945-1682297445 GCF_019279795.1 Protopterus annectens | reverse complement strand
AAGTAACTTGATTATTTTTGATATTAGCTAATATCTTACTGTATTTTTCTTTAAACTGCAATGTTTTCATTAATTGTCATATCATTACTATTCTATGTATGCACATTTACTATTCTGTGCATGTACATTTATTATTTTTTGATTAACTGTTATATCATTACTAATCTATGTAAGTATGTAAATTTATTGTGCACATTTTGTATAACTGCCTTCTACTCATTCTCTAAAATGGAGCATTTCTCCCAGGGCCTCCTCTGAAAATGGGATCTGTGCCGAGTCAGACTTTCCCAGTAAATATAATGAATCAATCAATTGATCAATCAATCAATTAATATTTCTGAAACGTGATAGTTTGCCTGTTGTAACTCTGGACAATTAACTGTTACCAGGGGAAATATATATACATATATATGGATTGACTTCAGAAGCTCGAAAGACTGAAATCTCAAATTTCAGTATCTTAAGCCCAAGAACTTGAATCCACAAAACAATGAAAACTAAAAACCGTGAAATTCAAAATCTCGAATACCGTAAGTTCAGTTTTACTACACACACACACACACACACACACACACACACACACACACACACACACACACACACACACACCATCCATCACACAAACACACACAATCACTCTACTACATAAATGCAGCCCTGCACCCCCATGCAGGTGACTGCACGCCCACACTCCCCCTACTTAAATATTCTCACTCCGAGGTCGCTCTACATACAAACACACACAAAACACCACCATACAGGCTGCAGTCTCCTCGCACACACACACATCACAGCAACAAAACACACTGACGCACACCATAGCCCCTACCCAAACCCCTTAACACACACACACACTTACCTGAATACATAATCACAGTGGAACTTTAGAAGAGCGAAATTCAAAACCTCAGGTATTCGAGGTTTTTAATTTCATGCTTCTAAACTTTTGCTATTATGTGGATTCAGCTTCTTGGGCTCAAGATACTGAAATTCGAGATTTCAGTATTTCTAGCTTCTGAAGGGAACCCATATATATATATATATATACATATATATACATATATATATATATATATATATATATATATATTGTCTGAAATTGTTGTATCTCTGAAATTTCCCCTGCTCTGAGATTCAGTGATCTCAGAGTTTGTAAAAGAAGCAGGGGTATATGGGAGGACAGGGAGCATGCTCTCACAAAAAAAAAAAAAAAAAAAAAAGAAAAAGTCTTTAATCAGTAACAACAAGTTTTGTACACTGATGATTACCTGCAGGATCACATTTAATTTTTCAGAGCTTCTGGTCTGTCAGTGTTGAGTCTCTAACTTATAGAGTGCCCCCCTGTCTGTTAAGAATTTTATTAATTTCCATACTAATGACCATGCAATATATCCGGATGATACTTTTATATATTGTCTAGCCTCTGGCTAACTGGCTTTTACCTCACATGCTCTCACTCAGAGCTTTAGGTAACACATGCCTTTCTTTTATCCTAAAGCACTGTAGAAGGTACCTTTAGATCTTAAACTTCTACAACTGTTTTCATGTCCCCACCTTAGAAGATAATAAACTACATTAGAAACTGATTTGGAAAACGTGGTGTGGTTATTTGGTGGTGCAGGGTAAATGATGTTTCTGGAGTCTCTTCATGGCCTGTGCACATTAAAATGTGAACTTTTCCTTGTGTGTTAGCAGTATCCTCAGGATTTCATCAACATCAGAATGAGCACAATGTCTTCCAGTGCAGTCTTAACAGCAGTAATTAAAACCTGACCAAATTTCTTTTGTATACACACTCATGAAATACTTTCAAGACTCTGAGGGTAAATGGTAAATTTCTTCCACCAATGTCCCTTTCCCAGATTTGCACTAATGTTAACACTACTTAGTCACCATTAATATAATGCAAATGTACTCCACTACCTGTTCTAAAAATAAGCCAATCTTTAAATATTCAACAGATAGCAATTAGCTCTGAGAAGACACCTATCCCAGGACAGACATCACATTGTTGTAGGTTACAGTAAAATGAATGAACCATTAATCTAAAGAGTATTTCTCTGTCAAATTCATTTTTCTGTAGGAGGGAAAATGTAATGACATCTATTGATGGTGTTCATTCATTCATTTCTATGGAAGTAATCATAGCTTATACCATCTATATAAGTAAGTGTAGCAGGGCCATTAGAGTGTGTGTGTGTGTGTGTGTGTGTGTGTGTGTGTGTGTGTGTGTGTGTGTGTGTGCATGTGTCTGTCTGTTTGAGTGTGTGTGTGGGTGTGTGTGTGTGTGTGTGTGTGTGTGTGTGTGTGTGTGTGCGTATGTGGCCGTGCATGTACTCATGCACATCTGGGGCTAACTATGTTACCACAATGCATAGGCTGGTAGGTAGGACATTGGCATGGTCAGGTCTGGCAGTACAGTGTTTAATTGAGAAAAATGGTAATGAGTCAGTAAAGGAAGTGCATCTTTGTGAGGCTTTACCTGGTCCCTAAACTGGAAGTTTTCTTTATCGTGCTAAATGACCAACACACACAGGCTAGTTAAAATAGGTAGAGAGAATCTCCTGTGTCCTTGGAATCAGTATTTTTCACTCCTGTAACTTTCTGAATTAAAAATCAATCCCTCTGTTTATATATTCAACAACAGTATTTCCCATAGCTTTACTACGACTTTTAGAAGATGCCTTCCTCTTTCCACAGTTATAGTCTTCTGGGATGAGGAGGGAGAGAGAATTCCAGCAAACTGCTACAAAAGTAAGGCATCATCTTCACGTGACCTAACCAGAATATTAAAGCAGCAGAAATTGCAACAGTCCACAAATTTGTAGGGAAAAGGTTTTTAGTTTCACTTCTAAAGTGTCATACTATTTCACACATCAAACATAGTTATGCACCATTTATACATTTTCTCTGGCATATTGTGTTTTATTGAAAAGACATATATGAAGCAGTGTGTTTCCTTCTATTTTTAAACAATTATTTTCACACATTTCCTTAAATTTGATGCAGATCTAATGCACTAGCTCATTTTCATGCATTTTCCATTTTAAAAAGTGCTTTTTCCCAGTTTAATATAGTTATCCACAAATACGGTATACTGATGTGTAGTGAACAGAATATATGTGTGTGAATGAGAGGGAGGATAGAGGAATGGTGAGGATGCAAGGAGTAGAGGTGGCGAAGGTGGATGAGTTTAAATACTTGGGATCAATAGTTCAGAGTAATGGTGGGTGTGGAAGAGAGGCGAAGAAGAGAGTATAGGCAGGATGGAGTGGGTGGGGAAGAGTGTCAGGAGTGATTTGTGACAGACGAGTACCAGTAAGAGTGAAAGGGAAGGTCTACAAGAGGGTTGTTAGACCAGCTATGTTATATGGGTTGGAGACAGTGGCATTGACAAAAAGGCAGGAGTTACAGATGGATGTGGCAGAGTTAAAGATGTTAAGATTTGCACTGGGTTTGACAAGGGTGGACAGGATTAGGAATAAGTATATTAGAGGGTCAACCCAGGATGGAAGGTTTGGAGACAAAGCCAGAGAGGCAAGATTATGTTGGTTTGGACATGTGCTGAGGAGTGATGCTGAGTATATTGGGAAAACGATGCTAAGGATGAAGCTACCAGGTAACAGGAAAAGAGGAAGGCCTAAAATAAGGTTTATGGATGTGGTGAGAGAGGACATGCAGGTAGTTGGTGTGACAGAGCAAGATGCAGAGGATAAGAAGAAATGGAAACAGATGATCCGCTGTGGTGACCCCTAACAGGAACAGCCGAAAGAAGATGATGATGATTATGATGTGTAGTGAACAGAATGGAACTAACAATGTAAATTACATTTGGACTTTTCTTTTTGGAGTATGGCATAATTAATTTGAGAGCTTTGTTATTTATGCTTTTTATACAGTGCTTTTATCATATATATATCAAGTAAATGAAATTAATGTATGTTTATTTAGGATTTTGTGTGATTATAAACTTGAAAAATATTTTTTGTTATACCTGTTTGTTAAAATTACATGAAAATCATAATTTACAGAATCTGAGATGTGAATAGCCTGAACAACAATTACACAGAAGAATGCCTACAGACCATGGCATGTCAGTATATGTAGTGCATTCAGATTTTAAAAAGGTATTACTAAGACTTCCACAAAACAAAAACTGAAACAGAAAATAGACAGCATGTATGTATGTATGTATATATATATATATATATATATATATATATATATATATATATATATATATATATATATATATATGGTAAAGTGGAAAAAAATCAAAACATCTTCTTGGTTTGACTCTGCACTTCTTTGCATCCTAAAGTTCCCATTCCCCTAGGTACTGAAACATTATATCCTTCATAAATGACATATGTTTGTCATTAACTTCTTGAAATTTCACATTTAAATACTATTCTTTCTTTTCTCATCTGTACCTCCTTCCCACTTTTGTGAAGCACAATCCTAAGTGCTCCTCTGAAGAGAGTTGGTATTAATCTTTCCCTCCAAGATTTTTAAAGAGTCTTTATAAGTTGCTTTCCTAGTACATTTATTATTTGTTTAGTCTGGTATACCTACAGGTAGATTACATGAAATTGTCCAACATGAACTAATCAAGATACAATACATAAAGGAGAACAATTGAATCATTGTTTTCCATAAGAAATCTCTGCCAGTGCTGTTTCTAATTGTGAACTGGCAGTTGTTCCTTTGTTTTGGAGGTTCTCCCTTCTTTGAGTCGGTGTGACATTGTTAGCTGGACTGTTTGATTTATTGAGGTATACGAGTTCTTGGACTACTGGATCCCTTATGTCCCTAAAAGCTAGACGCAGGCTACTCCTACAGATTCTATATGAAAATGAGCATAAAGATAAAGCCATCAGTCTGTCTTTGTAGCTCAAATCTTTTACCCCTGATGTTTTTAATTGCAAGGTCTTGGGTAGTTTCCAATTGCTTGATATGCTTAGTACGGTACATTCCAAAAGGGGCATTGTACTCATTGATGGAACTAATCAATGCAGAGTGAAAAGGAGGTAAGAACTTTTTTTTTTTATCCGGAAGAAGAAAATACCTTTTGTTATGGCCTGCACAAGGTAAAAGAATTTCTGAATTCCCACTGCAACATGGTCAAATGTAAGGGAGCTGTCCACTTGTGCTCAGGTCTCGTACAATCTTTTTTTATTTTAAAGTTATGTGTTATCTATGCTGTAAGTTGGAGCTAGGAAGTATTTTTTACCAGATTCTAGAATGTTACATTTTTTGGCATTGAGCATTGCTGCTGGAATGCATGGATATCAGAGGGTGATTTGACAATGAAACTAAAATGTATGAAATTATTTAGAGACTTCACTCCTCACCGATTTGTTAGAAAACAAATTTTATTAGGAACAGACCAAAAATATGAGGCAAAAATCTGAACGTTCTGTGAAATCTTGACAGTTGAGAGGTATGGTAAGTGGAGATGTCAGAATTCGATGCCAAGCAGCACATGTCTCAGCACAGATTTCTACAGAACTCTGCTGATCACATTTATACTTTAGAGGAAGCACCTCCTTACTCTTACTGCATGAGACCTGTCTCTAAACCAGTTAGCTATCTACCTATCCACATAAAGGTCAGTTTGGTGCTACTTTGACTTACTTATTATAATTACATGTGATATGGTATTGCATGCCACAGTAAGGTGAAAGTATGCGGTGTGGATAGCTTATCTACAGTCTACAACACAAAATCTCCCCTCTAAGATGTTCATAAGGTTTCTTTAGACAACATCTACTGCTGAGAGTTGAGTCTGGTAAGATTTTTGATATCATAGTTAATTAGGTCATTTATAATGTAAGACTTGTTAGGCCGATGTGTCAGCAGTTTCCAAGGTAGATGGTGGGGCCACTCTTGTGGAGTGCCATTAAAACAGCTGTGTGCCACTCCCAGGGGACAAATTAAGTTACTATGCTCAGGTTGAAGGGGCTGAGGACTGGGTTAGGCAATAACTTGCTTAGGCTATTAATAAGACCACTGGATATGTTGTTAGGACCTATGGATGAGATATTCTTCATTTTGTAGAGTTCCTTCATTAAATCTTCTTTGTGATGTTTGATTGATGTTTGATGGGTCAATTCCATCAGGGATAAATGAGGTTTGGCAACAGACCAAGTTGTCCTGGGACAGCTTCAAGAGGTGTTAGACTGATATATTAGTGGGAGTTAAGTGGGTTGGGGAGGTGAAAGGGTTAAATGGAGGATTGGGAGGAAATAAGATAAGGATGGGGAGGGGCTTAAGGAGTTTAGACAAGTGTAGCTGGGTAAGTAATCACATTTTGGCATGAACTTGCTACAGGGCAAGTTTATGTCTAGGATGACCTTTGATATGGTTTGGACAGTAGGCCTTTGAGTAATGCTAGTATGTACGGGGGTAATGTATGCGCTATACAATCCTTTTTGACGCAGTAAGGGAACAAGGCTTTAAGTTTTTTGCAGGTTGGATTTTATACAAGGCAGGGGTTTCTGGTAGGTGAAGGTGGATGGCTGGTTTGTTGGCTAGATGACTGAGTTACTGGGAGGCTACACCCAGATCAAGGCAGAGCAGTTGTTTTATTAGTTTTCTATGGGTGGCAGGCAGTTAACTGTCCTTTTCCTGAGTGAGTTTAGTAAAGCACTAACAGTCGATGGGGGAGGGCACACTTTCTGACTTCTTGCATAGAGGCACCATTCCCTAAATAACTATATAAAGATAAAATAGATAAATAAACATTTAGATAAATAATATAATAAAGGGTAAGTATTTGTTATGAGCACAGGCTTATTCCTTGTTTCAATGCAGGATATTCATTGTGTTTTGCTGATCAGGAAGGGTTTAGCAGAGGTGTGCATTCAGGTGATAAACAATAATGGGCTACTCAGGGTTTTTGTAGGGTAAACTATGCATGACGGAGTTGGGTGCAGGGCTTAAGCAGCTGCACAAAGATTCAGGCAGCTGTATTGTTTAGTTTGTCCCATTGTACAGCATGTGTCTATGAAAATTATGTCATGCATGCCTATTACTTGGGGCCATAGTCCTACAGCTGCTGTCACTGCTTTGAGTTTACATGCATACTCTGGTATCTTCCAGTCAGTTATTTTCAGTAACATTTTATGCTATTCAATGACTTCTTAAAGGAATAGTGTAAATGCCATGGAACAGACTTTCAAAGCATTTTTACTGCTGCTTCTTGGTAGAATGGTTAAGCTGCACTGTTTTGTAAAGCCTGAATTGTACTAATTTGACTCATCTCCCATTCCCCTTCATACCTAACTTCATTAGTTTAAGTGCTAGGGGTAATTTGAGCTGATACCTGCTGTGATTGACAGTGCAGAGCAGGGGAGCTTGATGCATGTTTCCTGGTTTTAGCTTTTACTGCCTTTGTTTGATCCTCTTATCTTAGTTTGTAAGCAGTACATTTAAATTTGTCCAATTTGTTAGTCCTTGCATTTAGAGGTAGAGGATATCTATATTTTCTCTCTTGCAGATGGGGGTTTTGATTGCTGGAGCCAGCATGAGGAACGCTGCTGCTGTAATTTGGAATAAGTGGGTATAATATATTACTTTGTCCTTTTCTTTGTACATGGTGGTGTGATCGGTGTACCAGTTGGAGAGCTACACAGTGACTTTGCAGATGATGGAAGCAGTGGTGATTGAGGAAGTTACACATGAGGAGCACAAGTGGGCAACAGTTACTGGCTGAAGTAAGTGGATTTCAAAGTTGTTGAATTGTGGTAGAGGCTTTGCATTGCTAGTCAGAGAAGGGCAGGCATTTGAGTTTTGGATTTCAAGGTTAATCTGTTGTACAGTCTGTTCTATTAACCATTTTAGTATGTTAGATCAATACTGGAAAGTTGTCTCTCTTAGCTATTGGTCAAAGATAAGGGGATCTCAATGGTAATGGATTCTGCTATGGTCAAAGCTTGGGTTCCTGCAGTGGGCATGATGAGGATACAGGTAATTCATTTTATTTAGTGCTCATTAAGACACATCACTGTTAGTGGGGTTCAGGTAGCTGGGGTGGAGTCACACCAATCTTAAGATCATAGGAAGTTACTATGCCACTGGCTCTGGGGTGATTACAAGCTAAGTTTGGCTCTTATTTCTGGGGTAGCAGTTATTTTTCTTTTCCAAGGGGATATGATTCATAACATAAGACAAAAAAAGGGGGGGGGGGGGCTGGTCCCATACTTTGATACAGAGTTTGGCAAATGCTTGATGGTGGTGGCGGGGGGCCTTATCAGTGCCTTCATGTTAAGTAATTCTTGGTATGTGTGCACATAGAATGTATTGTTTATTTCTTTTCTTTGCAGATTGCTGAAGTGCAGAAGGCATCATGCAGTGGCCTGAAAAGTGGATCTGAAAGGTGATGCTTTTTGATGGGATGGTTGTTCTTACCAGTGGAACAGGGCACAATGAGGGTCCAAGTAATAACCTTGTTAGGTGCTTAATAGGCTGTGTGGTTTGGGAGTACTGGGGTACTGATGTTAGGGGGTAGTAGTATGGCATTGGGAATTGTGAATAATTAATAAGGTTGAAGTTCTTAGTGGTTCACTACCTACATAGGAAGGGATTTAGGGGTTGAATTCCAGTAGGTTGTGAACCACGTAGTGGGGGTGCTTGCTTGGCATCAGCAGAGTGGTTATGATTTGGATGCAGGGCTTTGGAGCACCTGCTATAATAAGGCCTATGGTGTTGCTTCACCATAGAGATTCAAAAGTAACACAAGAAAAGAAAAGCTTTGGTGTGGAGTCATACCCGAAGTTGCAGGTCGCTCAGCTTACTTGGATCTTTTTGACTGAGAGATAAACAGGATGGTACATTGTTTACCATTGTGGTGCATAGGGATAGGTTTCAGATCCATTTGTTCATATGGAATAGCATTTGTTTATAAATGGGGCAGGAGGTGTTGGGTTATGGACTGTATTGGGGGGGGGATGGTTTGCTGTTGGATAGCAGCGAGGTTGCAGTTAATGACATGATTCCAGGTGCTCATTCGGGCGAGTAAGTTTGTATGGCTTAAGATTACTGTGGCTTCAGGGATGCTCGAGGCAAAGTAGGGGGATGGTACAGCAGGAGTTTAGTTAGCAGCAAAGGGAGTTTTAAGGTAGAACCTAGCTGGGATGGATTTAACAGCTGAGGTTGGGTTGATTTTGAGATCATCAGGTAATGACATTTCCGGTAATTTTAACATGGTAAGTACGCAGTTAGGCATATCAGTTTTGGGTGGAGTTTTGGGGTGCATTTACAGTTATCTATGCAGGTCATGGTGTTGGTAGAGGGACCATGATCTGATGTGCTGATGGAAAGTTGTCATATTTCACAGGGCGTGGTAGCTATTGGTGATGTTACATTCTAGGTTAGGGTTTATGAGTACCACAAGAACCATTTCTTATGCTGGAGGGAATTTGATAGGTAGGGTTGCTGGAAGCATTACAGGTATGAGGGTGTTTTGTGTATACTGTGGGAGCAGGGTGCTTTGTTAGGTCGGTGATAGAGCGTTTAAGCAAGGCATGTTTTGGAGTTGTACAGAAGTCGGCCAGGTCCTATTTCTTTTAGTTCAGCCAGGATGGGCTTTAGCTGGTACTGATTTGGAGGGGGTTTAAGGTTATGTAGATATTAGCTGTTTCTAGCAATCAGGAGCATAGTATTGTACTATCGTGACTTTGTTGGGATTTCATTGGTGTGATGGGTCAGCTTGGGTTGATTTGGGTAGAGGGACAGATGTTGAATACTGTAAGAAGGGTTTTCTTTGACTGGGTGCAGACTTGAGTTTAAGGGGTTATAGTTTCAGTGGCCTTTCTCATGGCTATAGGTTGGCATTTCAGAAAGGTTGAGTCATGGTTAGTGGCTTGAAGGAAGTTTACTAAAAGGTAATGTATTTTCTGGAGTGGATGTTCCAGTGTAGTATAGTGGGGTCATGGGTAATCCTACTTTATTTAGTTTCATTAAGGCATGTTTCAGTGCTGGTATATCAAGGTGTGGGGTTGTTGATGGGGTGCTAAGGTACTTTACAAATGGGTACACCAAATGATGTTTGGCTTAACCCTTCCCTTTATGGGAGTTAGTTGGTTTATGAAGTGAGATGGGACACTGCTTCATAAGTAAACAATGAATGGTAAAGTAAGTGAGCAGAAATATGGACGCTGCTTACTGGGGCAAGATGAGCAGGTACACTGTCCTGATTAACATTGCAAGGATGTTTATGTAGTGTTTAGAATCAGCTATACTATGTCCAGTTGTAATTAATACATTTTGGTGATCAAAGCTATGTTATGGAAGTTTTAATAAAGGTCGTCAGATGTCATTTGGTGTGATGTGTTTATTGAAGGGGACCATGACAAATGGGCTTGGAATAGATGTCCTAGGCATTCTGACAATTGAGGTATCATAGTTAAATTGCTTGATAATTCACTCATTCAAGCATGGCACCGTGTGTGTGTGTGTGTGCCTGAATCTACATTTGTATTATGTATGCAGTCAGTCCTTCATTTGTTAACTCGGAGACTAAACTAGCCCACAGGACTATTTTCAGGTATGACCCAGACCATGCAAATATTGCATCCAATGACTAGCTGTAAAAATAGAAACAAAGGTTGTAAAATAAATGAGAAAAAATGTAGTAGCAGAAGCAAGTTGTTATAATAAGGTATATAAGTATATATACAGAAACATCAGAAGTGATAGCAGGTGAATAACTTGTACATCTGTACAAAATTTGTTCAGGAATATGTTTGTACATGCAGTTCTTCATCTTTCAACTACCTCTCATAAAAACATTTGACTAAGAATTGCTTACAAGTGACCAAGATACTTATCCCTGACAAGCATGGTATAAAACATTCTCATCTCTAAACTGATTCACTCCTACTCAAACATATATGGAACTCTTATAACTCTTCTGTCAGATTAAACATTGTGCAAAGTACAGTTGTCTAAGCTGAACTTACCATAACAGTAAATGTTCGAATGATTACTGCTGCAGTAGTCTATATGTTGCCCATATAGACTAGCACATTACAATGTTAAATTTATCTTTTACTTTTTCTTTAGCCAAGATGTTTTACTTCTTTGTATCTAATATACATTGTAGTTGTTACAAATATCACACTGCATCTAACTCAGGTCATAGATGAATAAGGGTTATGGACAAACATTGCCTTGAAATGATAAAAAGTACATACATATATTAAAGGACAGCTGCAATACTTGGATGACTTCCAATTGATTTATAAAATTAATAAACAGTGAGGAGTAGCTAAGGGATAAACCCTTTGCAAGTAATGACCTAGAAAAGTCTGACAATGTTCTGTTCTTGCCATCTAGTCCATAGTGCTCTGTGAATATGTGGATGAATGGCCACGTTACAAACTTGCCCTCTGATCTGGGCAACATTATTAAAATAAGCATCAGACATAATAGCCATTCACAAATGAGTCTGCCAGTTAATGCTGAGGACTAAAGCTCTAAGCTGCTAATGAGCTACTTCTTGTGCCCACGGGAAAGGGTTTGTTCCTTTCCTTTCTGCCTACTGTGTGGCTATCAGCAAGTCACTTAACTGGACAATTCTCAGTTGTGTCCAGCAAGCGTACTCACTCAGCAAACAGGCAACAGAAAATGTGTGATATTAGCAATCATACTCTATTTACATTGATCCCCATGATAGAAGCTTGTCAAATGCGTGGCAATATTATTTCTCTTATGATGCTTGTCAAAATTAGGAAGACAACCCATGCAACCAACACAAGTAGTAGAAACGAGTTTTTTAAAGACATTTCCAGTATGGGTTTGAATTTTCCTCTACCGTTGAGAGACAATTCCCAGACCCGGAATGGCACCAAACGACAAGCCAGCATGAACAGAGGCAGGAGCACCACCAGATACAAACGCAAGTTCGACGAGGACACGACCAATACATACACGATAAAGAAAGCATTTCAGCAAGTAAGACGCTAGTTAAGAATTTATCCACACATGAAATTTCTGAATTTCAATTGAAAGTACTTGAGAAGGGGTTATCTTTCATACCCACTTCTGATACTGATATTACTGACATTGTTTATGATTTAAAGATGTTTACTAGGAATTTATCATTGAAGTATATGTTTCAGCAAACACATGTTAATGATAATAATAACTTTTCTTTTAAGAAACCAAACACTTTTATACCCAAGCAAACAGCTCTGATTAATGCTTTTGAGCAGTTATGTTTATCAGAAATTTATAAAACATATGATGAGCAGAGGTTTAGTTCTAATAGGAAGAAATATTATAATTTAGATAGAAATGAATATACAGCCCTGAAGCAGTTAGAAAATGATTTTAGTCTGGTTATTAGGCCAGCAGATAAAGGAGGGCAAGTAGTGTTATTAGATAGAGTTACATATGATGATTTAATGTATGAAATGTTAAATGATGTTAGTTTTTATCAAATTATTACACAAGCGCAAGTTACTCGAATGATTTGTTCTGTCACTGAGAGAATAAAAACCATGGCAGAAACGCATATTATAACAGAAGATTTATGTAAGTATTTTTTAGTTAGTAATCCCATCACTCCCATCATTCAAGGCCTACCCAAACTACATAAACACTCCAGTAGGCCGCCAATGAGACCAATAGTCTCTGGGAATGGCTGGAGTACAGAGCCTATTTCAATCTTTCTAGAGAAAAAATTGAGACCTTTGATAGACACATCTGCATACATTTTAAAGGATACTGAACACTTTTTAAGTGATTTGTATGCATATACTAAAGAAAATGTATTAAATGACAATTTTATGTTTGTGACATTAGATGTAGTCTCTTTGTTTACTGCAATTCCCAATGGTTTGGGGTTACAAGATTTAAAAACATTTATGCAAATGAAGAATGTGTTTGATTCAGATAGAATCTATTTATTGCAACGTTTAATGAGTATTGTACTTGAAAACAATATTTTTATCTTTAGAAATCATATTTATTGGCAAAGAAATGGAGTAGCGATGGGTAGTGCATGTTCTAACAGCTATGCCAATGCGGTTATGTCTGTTTGGGAGTCAAGATATCTTTTAAATGGTCCTTTTAAACATTTAGTTATGTTTTATAGAAGATTTGTGGACGACCTTTTCATTTTATGGAAGGGCAATAAGACTGAGCTGTCTGAATTTATTGTTTATCTTAATGAAACCTCACAATTTTTGAAATTTACATTGAATTATTCTGATAAAGTGATTAGTTTTTTAGATGTCTGTATAGAAAAAGATGATTTGAATATTTTGTCTACTAGGTTATATAGGAAGAAATGTCATGCAAATAAACTTTTAAGTAGAGATAGCATGCATCCTAGGCATATATTCAAAAACGTAGCTCAGAATCAATTTTATAGGGTTTCAAGATTATGTGATAGAGAAGATGAATTTAAGAAACAAATGGGTATAGTAGGTAGTGAATTAATAGCAAGAGGCTATGATCATGACTTGGTTACTGACAGTGCTACAGTTGTTAAAAGTCTTAGAAATACTAGAGCTAAACCATATTTCTCGGAGAGAATGGCTAAGGATAAATGTAAACACGAATCTAATTTAAAAGTTTGTGTTACCTATTCTAGAGATGTTAATAAATATACAGATATAATCAATAAGCACTGGAATATATTAATTACAGATGATCAAATTAATAAAATAGTAGGGAAGATACCTCAATTCACATTTAAGAACAAAAAGAATTTGAAGAGAAGATTATGTACACCTAGAGATGAAATGTATCTGAATCAAGTTGTAGGTACAGGGCCTTGTGGTAACTGCACATTTTGTAGATATATAAATAAAGAAAAATTTTTAAAACACCCTGATACTGGACATATTTATGATATCAGGGTTAGTGCAACATGTGACACTTGTCATGTTATATATTTAGCTAATTGTGTAATCTGTAATAAATTTTATATAGGTAAGACAGATCGTACATTGAAAGAAAGAATTAGAGAACATGTATATCATATTAGGAAAGGTATGCGCACAAATGCATTAGCGAAGCATATTTTAGATGTGGGCGAGCGTCATAGTTTTCAATTTTTAGTAGTTAGTAGGACATACGATAGTTCTAGGGGAGGAGACATTAGAGCCAAAATGGAAGAAATAGAAGCAAAATGGATTGTGATGCTTAGGGCAAACTATGGCCATGGTCTCAACGATACAGTCCCCTTGAAACCTATGCTTAGAAAAAGGTGTTTACGTAGGTAAATACATGAATAAAATATGTTTTATTTATTGTATTTATTATATGTATTTATATGTGATTTAAGCATACTGTTTTATATCTAACTTCATATTTATTCAGATATGCATAGATAATTTATATATATATTTATTGTTAGATTTTGTGTATATATATTTTTTAGTTTATTAAAGGGTATGTCTTTTTAAATATTATTGAAAGTCATGTGATATAGATGAATTGTTATATAAGGTGTTTTTTATCTAGTTCTTTATACACCTGATGAAGCTTGATGTGAAAGCGCTTGTGTGAGATTAAATCAGTAATGCATACGTATTGGATTTCATTGCGTCTTTTTTGAAAAAGATTTTAGAGACTCTGGAGCCTTACCTCAGCAGTTTTTTTCTTCTGTTCTACAATTTTGTGTTTTTTCTGCAGAGGTATTTGGTGTTTGCTGGGCTTGTTTTCATTGCATTAAAATTAGGAAGATGGCAAAGGTTTCACATGCACTATTCTTTTTGCAAGGCTTTGAGAATCCATAGAGATATAACTGGTAACACAGAAACATGAAGAAACTGCAGAAAGTTGAGCTTTGACTCAGACATTTCACTACCCTGTCATACAGATATTTCAAAGAATGAAAGAGTATTGCATTTGACCAAGAACTGGGGAAATATATACATTAAAAGAAATATTTCAACTCTGTTATTCTTTTCCCACCTATTTCTTAACACAGATCTTCCACTATCGATGATTAAACCATTCTGAGTAACTGGTGTAAAACATAAGTTTGTTAGAGAAGTCTACATCCCAGAATCACATTTTAACAATCTAAACTCCTTGAAAATTCAAGTCCCAGAGCTGTTTTACATTATACAGATGCAAAAATAATTCTTTTTGTATACACTATTAAAGATTTTTCTCTTTTCCCCATTATGTGGCTGTGGTGTTATTGTATAATTAAATCCACCGTGTGTGATATAGTTGTGCTTTCAGCTTGAAAAAAAATTCTTTAACCCTGATGTCGCCTGCCATTTCAGCAAGTTCATTTTTTGAGGGTGACTTATTCAGTTAATGTTCCCAGGTTATATACTATCTATATACATAGTGGATTCCCTGTTTTAGAAAGAGATACAGATATAGCAAAACAGCATATCTTTTGTAATAACAGCAGTAATATAATCCATGTTTATCTTGACCATCTAGATTTTATTAAGAGCTAATTTGGCAAACCTTGCTTTTCAAATGGAGCATTACACTTATAGATTGAGTCAAAAATGAAGGCCGATACTGCTTATTTCTTGTTTTTCAAATATTTCACAGCTGTGTAGGGATACAATCATGCAAGTGTAGTGTACATACCTCTATCTGCAGACACTGAAGATAAGAACAAAGATCCTGGGATCTAAAAATTTGGATATCTAATGCATTTGTGTGCATACCTTTCCTAATATGATATACTAAAAAAAACACAAGGTTTTACACTTCCAGTAGGGATGCAAACACTACTCAGAAACATGGGTTTAATAGACAGAAAGTGACAAAAAATGATGGAAAAATATAAGCACAACATCAAGCAGATACTGCATATACCACACAAGGTCATTTATTTTTGCTTCAGGAAAAGGAACATGTTAAATGTATGTCCTCTTTCTTGAAATGGTTTTTACCACTAGCATATCGGTCTTGTAGTCTGTTTTTCTGTGTATTGGACATCTAAAATAATCATGTGTAATGAGGGAGAATTCAGAACATTGTGGGAAGACGTAAATCAAGCTTGAAAATAGCCACATCATGTGCAGGGATAAATTAGGCCTGAAAATAGGATCATTCTCCAAAATATACACAGTTGACAGGTCTAGTGGTACAATGAATCACGATTCTATATTTCATTCAATTTTTGAAAATGTAGCTAGAGAACATATTATGTTATGCAACTACTGCTCTATTGCCAATAAGAATCATGTTTCCCAAAAACTATGATGATTAAAATTCTAAACCTCACTCAAATCTGATTTATGGGTTGACTGTTTATTTTGTTAGTATTAACGATCCAAAGCTATCATACTAGTTGCAAGAAATGAATTGGGTATAACAGGAAACTGTATGGCAAAACAGAGCATTTTTAGTTTGGAAAGAAGTCTCTTTCTGTTTGTGCACTTTCAGGTAGAATCATCTTGCAGGAAACATTCATTAGTTTTACAGATCAATGTTTGGTTCGGTTACCTTTTGCAAGTAGTACAACATTTTGAGATAGGACTTCATTTATAACTCATACTGTGACCTGGGTGTCTTAACATGGTCTCCTTGCTTTGCCAGTTGTTGTGAACAATATTGTTCTTTCTGTTACAACAACAAATAATGTACTTTTCTGTGAAACCTCTGTTCCTGTATTTATTTAGCATGGCAGGCACCATTCACAAACTGATCTCTTCACTGTGATATCATATAGATAACATCACATGTCAGCATTTTTCTGGAGTACCTAGCCTTGTAATAATAACTAGTAAGATTGTACTAGATTAAATCTTCTGCATGTTCAGAGTAAATTGCTTAGTGGAAGAATATTCCACCTGCTTCTGCAGCTATGCTTGTTTTATATCTCCATTGGTAAACTGCTACCTCTGTTAGACATGTGAACAAGTCTCATAGGTGATGGCAACAGGCAGTGTAACACTGGTGTTAACTTTAAAATCTATACAAGCATTAATAACTTTTGTTTTCCTTTTTTTTAGCATAAGAGCAACATGTGCATCTCACTCACTTCATCTGACCTTAATCAGTATATCACGTTACTTTCCATCTTTTGCAGTTCCTGTTCTCCTGAGGCCTGGACATGTATGGTTGTGGATGATCCTTGTTGGCTTTGGTATTGGTATTTTGTTCTAGAACAGTATTTCCCCGCACATCATGCAGAATGTCACTGTCATTTGCAAATACTTCTGCTAAATCATCCAGCACCAGTGACAATTTTTTTTGTCTCTGCACTATTGCCACTATTTTGTGACGGCACATTTAGCATCTGTTTGGTACACTAGACTGTTTCAATTTTTTTTTTAATATTCATTCACTGCCAGACACTGCTGAGCCTTCTCTACTATGTGTATATATCTCTGAGCCAGAAACACTATCAGTGTTAATTATCACATGCAAAATAGTTGTTTTACACTTTCTGTTTCCATAGCCGGCACTTATTTTACCACTTTTCCATGTTCACACTTATGCTAGATTGCCTATTTACGGTTATTTCTGCAATCATCAACTTTATTTAAGAATCACAACAAAAACATAAACTGTTTTATACATAAGTAAAAGAAATCTTATTAACTGTATTCAACAACACTTGGTTGCTATTCAAGGAAATATGTATTTCACCTGTCTCCATTCATTAGTACCTGGTTTAGTGTTGCATCTTTCCTTGGCAGAGGTTTTTGCAATATTTTTTCTAGTTATGTTTGACACGTTATCAGACTGTTGCTTTTAAAACTGACAATGCATTGTATTTCCTGCAGTCTCTCTCTCTCACACACACACACACACACACACACACACACACACACACACACACACACACACACACACACACACACACACACACACATACTTTCATTTCACTTTTGATTTCTCTTAATAAGCATTCTGCCTTCACAAATATTCTGACCTTAAAAAACTTGCAGGCTCTTTTCTCCAAATGATTTTGATGCGCATTTTTTTATAAAATCAAACCATGCAGCAACCTGTACTTTTCAGCATCTTTCACATTAAGCAACATTGCAATTTTCTTTTCATTTTCACTATTATTCAGTGCAGAGTAAAATCGAGTTTCTCAAAATAAGTTGCACAATCCTCCAAAGTTATATCAAAAGCACTTACTTTTTTAGTGCAGCCTATCATTCCGTGTCTCTTTTTTGATAAAGTGCATCATTTTCATTGATTAGACCATTATACTGCACCAATATTACTGCATAAAATGGCTTTAGGTAAAGTTACTCTAAGAGTTAATGCTTATGCCAAATTTACTCTGTATAATGTTTTTTTTTGTTTTGTTCTTTTTTTTTTTTTTTTTTTGCAGGTAGGCAAAGCAAGATTCTTTTTGTGTATAATTTACCTGACACAGTTTTGAGCTGTTTGCACATAAATATTCAATATAAATAATTTCTTAGCTTACTTGTGTAAAAAGAAATCACTTTGTATTGCCCTCATTTTTCACCTGTTTATTACTCATACAACTATACTTCTGCATCTGTCTTTGCACTGCTACAAGTTTCTGTCTTGCTTGTTCTACCGTACTGCATTATTTTTGTTTTCCCCTCATTTTCAGCTGGGAAGCCAGCAAATGCCTCAGCATGCATGTCCTTACCTCATTTGCAATTTGATTATTTTGCCAATAGACCACTGTACTTAGTTATCCTACAAATAATGCAAAGGCTAATATGCCATTTGTTTGATCAGTCATTGCTACAGATGCATACATAACGACATAAACGCACAAAAGCAAAAAGGTAACTGCTCTGAACTAAAGACCTTCACTTTGTAGAAGAGGACCACCCCCGCAACTTGGTATTCAAATGCTTATCCTGTCTGCAGGACACGTCATCAACCAGCTGGCAAGTGTTTATGCAGCTTTTACAAAGCCTGTTTGCCTGTATACCCATGATCAACAGTAATAGCTTCTCCCACCTCTTTACCAAAGCCTGTGTCCTAATATTGGCATGCACATTAATGGGAGAGATGGTGCTGTGATTCCTGGATCTTTGTCACGTCTAGCATTCTTAGGAATATCATTACTTGTACAATCATCAAAGAATTATGTTGCTGCTTCATTGCCAAGCAACCACTGAACATCAGCCGCATCACTTCCACTGCCACCTTATTCAACACTTGCCATCTGCTCTCATATACATTTAATGTCCCATTCCAACTTCTGTTATCTAAGGGGTTTGTATACATACCTCTTGCTATCCTTATTAATTAGACCATTCATACCTATTTTCTTCCCTTGCTTCCATCTTCAGTTGTATAGTTCAGAAAGTTCCATAAAACTCTCAGGTTTCTTATCAAATCTACTTTGTCACAGTTATTTTTCTGCATTACTACTAATCTGGGTTAATATTTTCCTTATTTTTTTTGTCCCAACCCTAAGATCAGATAATGTTCTGCTTTGCATTCTTTGTGCCAACTAAATCATTCCTATAAAAATTTTAACTTCATCCTTGGGTATGTCTATGACATCAATTTTGATATCCAACTCTCTGATTTTTTCTATCTTATCACTCAGATAATAATTACCTCTTACCCATCTGTACCTTGCTTTTTAATGCCTACTCCATCAAACAGTCTATTCTCACATCTTCTTGTTTCTCCATACTCCCAGTGGGGAGTGATTCTAGAATTTACTATAATAATGAGTTGTGCGGGGGGTACAGGGGGCAACACCTCTTCTGTGGGGGATATGTGGTACAGCTCCATGAAAAAGCCATCTTTTATACTGAGCTGCACAAGTCCAGTAGTAGAAACTGAGATTTTTAATCAAAATTCTTCTGACACAGTTAAATTTATGTTTTTTTTAAAGCATTAGTCTGGTTTAGTCAACATTATTTTATCTGCCTTTTTAGTTGTTTCTTCCATACTGGAAAGGAACATAGCTCTTAAGAACATAAAACAACAAAACAAACAGGAAACAACACTTGTAGCCACTTAGATGGAAACTTTTAATATGAGTTGAGCGCTTTTGTCAGAACAATGTCCAACTTCATCAGAACAACGTCGTTCTGATGAAGTTGGACATTGTTCTGATGAAAGTACTCAACTCATATTAAAAATTTACATGGAAGTGGCTGCAGGTGTTGTTTCCCACTCATTTTGTTGTTTTATCCATTTTAGTTGTGTTTGCATTTACTTTAAGAACATAAAGCATAAACAATATCTACCTTTACTTGGGGAAATGCACTTCAAATGACTATTCCAGATCTGTCAGATAGAGGCCATAGATTCCTTCCTCAAGTACAAATGTCAATCACATTACTTTCTTAGGTCATTTTTTGTTAATCTGGCTATCTTAATCCATTTCTGAGAACTTGCGTAACATACAGACATGAGCTGCAAGGAGTGGCTTCAACCATATTAGAATGCCTTATTTGTATTTATTATATATTTTTTATTCATTCTTTGCTGACCAGGCTGTTTCCATTAAGGTCGCAACCTCTTTTTAAGGGAGATACAAAGTGGTACATATACGAAGCTAAATTTGGAAGTAGATGATATGATGGTATGGAGGAGGCTGGGCTGGACATCCTATGAATCCAAGAGACAAGATGGAAGGGAAAAGCAGCAAAGCCACTTTGCTTGGGATCCTGAGTATACTACTCAGGAGGAGAACACACTAGAAATGGTGTGGGAATTGTGGTGAGAGAGAGTCTTTAGATGCCAGTGATAGATGTATTTTTAAGGGAGATACAAAGTGGCATCTATACAAAGCTAAATTTTGAAGTAGAAGATATGATGGTATGGAGGAGACTGGACTGGACATCCTATGAATCCAAGAGAGAAGATGGAGGGGCAAAGCAGCAATGCCACTTTGCTTGGGATCCTGAGTATACTACTCAGGAGGAGAACACGCTAGAAATGGTGTGTGAATTGTGGTGAGAGAGAGGCTTTAGATGCCAGTGACAGATGTCATCAGAATTAATGACAGACTCATGGCAATCAGACTCCAGTCTAATTATAAGACAGTATTCATAATCTCAGCCTATGCCCCACAGCACAGCTGAGATAGTGAAGAGAAGAGTGTATTCAGACAGCAGTTGCAGGACATACAAGGTAAAAAAAGGACAATGGGAACTGGTGTTGATAATGGGTGACCTGAATGCACCTATTGGGACAGACAGACAGAACAGGCTATGAGGACTACCTGGGTCCACATGAGTGGGAGTAACAGGAATGAAAAAGGAGAGGCTATTCTAGAGTTTTGTCTGGCAAATGACTTGATAATAGCCAACAAATGGCTCAGAAAGTGATACAGTTACAAGATCACATACAAGAGTGGCCAAAATTCAACTCAGGCAAACTTCCTTCTAGCAAGAAAGAGGAATGGGGTAGAATCAGCTATTGGAAAGACATCCCTGATGAAACAGTCCACCCACAACATAAACACCTGGTTGCATAATTCAGCTGGAAGCATTGGTCAGAGAAGGCACTAAGTGGTCAGAGAAGGCACTAAGTGGTCAGAGAAGGCACTAAGGTAAACATAAACTAGGCTGAAGACCTGGAATTTGACTGTTGTTCAAGGAATTACTCAGGGCTCTAGCAGCCCAAGAAGAGGAGGAAATAGGTGGAGTTTAAGAAGAATGGCAGTACCTCAAAACAGCATGTGTGTTGACTACAGAACAGATATGTGGCTGAGCCAGGTATGGAAATAAGGTATATAAGGAAAGCTGGTGGTGGACTGTAGAAGTTCAGTAAGTCATCAAAAGAATGAAGGAATTCAGGAAAAAGTAGGAGATAGAAAATATGGACCATGCTAGGAAGGACTACTGGTTATCTAACAAAGAGGCTAAGAAAGGAGTAGAAATTGCAAAGAGCAGGACATCAGAGGCATGCTATCATTTTCTGGAATGTGACTCAGTAGGTGTCCCAAAGAAACTATATCAGGTTGCAAGCAAAGACAGAAAGCTAAAGTTCATTAAACTATTCAGGCATATCCAAAGGGCAGTTTCAGGTCTACACTCCAGTCCAGCTGGTGAATCTGGGAATCTTGAGGGAATGTTACAATTGCCTTATGTACACAGGCAACCCTCTCCTCCTTCCAACAAACTCAAATGTATGTGAGAGATGCAACTATACAGCCATACTGGAGGCCAAGCTCTCTCAACCCAAGACTGGAACAGCCAGTCAGGAGGAGAAGGGAACCACTCTCACCACGCAACCAGTCTCACATAGACCAGTCGTATCTGCACCAACAAACAGGACACATAAACACACAGAAACATATTCAGAGGCTCTAAATAAAAATCTGCCAAAGCAGCAGAGACGTCCAAAGCAGATTTCCAAGCAATCACTACCCCACAACAATATTCATGCATCACATACTTCACAAAGTCTGTGTGCCACACAATCGCAGCCCTTAAGGCTAAATAACACACCAAATACACTAGTAATAGGAGACTCTATTGTCAGGCACACTGACATACCACTCACCAGACTGAACAAGGAGACGGTCACTGTAAGCTGCCTGTCGGGTGCCAGGATCCGCCACATAACACAAGCACTCAGGTCACTCCAAAGCAAGTACAAATATGACTCTGTCATTGTCCATGTTGATGTGAATGACCTGAGACGTACCACCCTGGACTACATGAAAAGAGACATAGTGGAGCTCTCTAATCATGTAGCCCAGGCTGGTATGACCCTGACCCTGAGTAGCATCTTGCCCTCACCTCACCAAGAATGATGCCACAGTATAAAGACAAAATGATCAATTTTAACAATTGGCTAAACTAGTGGTGTCATTCAAAGGGGATCCAGTGTCTGTCAGCCTGGGATGACATGCTCGACAAGCCACTTTGCTTCGCTAGAGACGGCTTGCACCTGTCACCCTTGGGCTTTCAAATACTGTTTAAGGCTCTTGCCACCCCCATAGTACCTTTTTTAGGCAAGGCTCAAAAGGTAAAGCCACCTCCATAGACAACACAAGAAACAAAAAACTGAGGGTAATGCTACTCAGTGCCAGAAGTCTAAACCTCAAAATGCACACACTCGAGGCACTCCTCAGTATGGAGAAATTCGATATCTGTGCAGTAACAGAAACCTGGTTCAAGGCTCCAGAGAGCACCCCAGCACTACCAGGCTATAACTCATACCATACCTTTTGGCCCCAGAACCCGGACTGAAATACAAAACGCGGGGGGTGTATCCATCTTCATCAAGGATACCCACACCTCCAGGTTAGTGGCACTGCACGAGGCCTTGGAGACCATCCATGTGCAACTAACAGTGGGCAAAACTGCTTTTCAGTTTGTAGCTTGCTACAGATCACCCATCTTGTCTCAGGACCCCCACTTGACATTCCTGAGAACATTGGAGAATATGAAGATCTCACCAAACACCATGATACTGGATGATTTCAAGTAACCAAACATTGACTGGGAAAACTATTCAAGTCCCAACTCCTTTGCCCAATGTTTCCTGGAGTTTATAAACTCAAATGCCCTGGAAAAACTGGTCACCACTCCCTCAAGAGGTGACAACATATTGGACCTGGTCATCACCAACATGAGGGCTCATGTTCCACACCAGAGATATACCCCTCGTTGGTAAGATCAGACCATAAACTAATCACACTGGACATCCACATCCCGACCCCACCCCCAGCCAAGGAAACCACTGTGAAAAATTTCTCAAAAGCAAACTTCACACTTCTCAAGACAGAGGTGGAATGTTTCAAAGCCCTCGGGCTAATGGAAAATGCTGCCCAAACCGCAGAATCCTTTACAAATGTATTCTATGAGCACCTAGAGGAATGCATGGATCAAGCCATCCAAAGTAAAACCAAGACTCACTTCTCCAAAAAGAGGAGACCAGTCTGGTAGACCCCGGCTATAACTAAGCTATACAACAGATGGAGGAAACTACTACATGATGGAGCAAAATCCCAAAAAGAGAAGGCATCCCTGATCAGTATTAGCAAGAAACTACGATCCCTCATTAAATCATCCAAGGCCAGCTTTGAAAGAAAAATCACCAAAGACTCTAAAGATAATCACAAGGCCTTCTTTAGCTATGTCAAGAATCTAGGTGGCAACTCTCAGATCTGCTCTGAGTTGGTTCAAAATGGCAAAAAATACACTGAACCCACTGACATTGCCAACATCCTGGCTGACAGGTTCAGTGCAAACTTTACCCCCCCACCCCCAAAAGGGCCCATGTCCATCCCAGAAGAATGTAGACCCCCAGACATCACAGACACACAGGTGAAAAAAGCCCTCTCCAAAGCCAAAAACACAGCATTAATGGGACCGGATGGTATCCCAGGCTGCATCTTACACAAGCTCCAAAAAGAACTAAACCCTCATATAAATTCACTGTTCAAACTCAGCCTTCCTACAGGATATGTACCCAAATAATGGCATACAGCAACAGTTATCCTGCTCCACAAAGATGGCACCACAACGGATCCTGAGAACTATCGCCCTATAAGCCTGACTAGCCTGGTCTGCAAGGCTATGGAGTGCATCATCATGGATCTCATAAACATAGACATTGGGAACCTCCAGACACTGGACCCTACCCAACTCGGCTTTGTTAAAGGCAGATCTTGCCTCTTAAACCTAGTAGACTTCTTTGAAACAGTTGTCAAGGCCATAAACGAGGGAAAGGTAGTTCACACAGCCTACCTAGACCTCGCAAAGGCCTTCAACACAATACCCCACTCTGGCATTATAGATAAGCTTACCAGCTTGAACATTAACCCTTATGTCATGATATGGATTGCAAACTGGCTCATGGATAGAACTCACATGGTCAGAGTTGCGGGTGCCATGTCCGACTCCAAACCGGTTATAAGTGGCGTCCCACAGGGCTCAGTCCTGGGACCCTTCTTGTTCGGTACATACTTTTCTGAGGTACAGGCAAGCACGAGAGGACTACGGCTGACCAAGTTTGCAGATGATTGCAAACTGGGAGCCATAATCAACTCTCCGGCTGACACAGACATCCTCCAGAAGGGTCTTATGGAGATGAATACCTGGTGTCAGAACCATGGCCTCAAGCTAAATGCCAAAAAGTGCATAGTCATCCCTTTTGGGAAAAACAAAGTGCCCACGAACTACCACATAGGTGGTAATCCACTAAGTACGGAAGATGTAATTGGGGATCTGGGTACCCAAGTAGATAGCAGCCTCTCCTTTGATAATCGCATTGCCAAAGTGGTTAGAAAAACCTTCTATATAGCCCACATAATCACGAAAGGGTTCACATCTAGATCAAGAGAGGTCATTGTGCCCCTCTACTCATCGCTCATCAGGCCCATAATAGAGTACAATGCCCCATTTGGGATGTACCTTATCCAACACCTGCAACAGCTGGAAAGACCCCAGAAGCACCTCACCAAGAGGATCATGGGCCTCAAACAGATGTCCTATGCAGCTCGACTAAAGAGACTCCAGTTCTACTCAGTTGCTTACCGCCTTCACAGAGGTGATCTCTGCCTGACGTACAAGGCCATGTCTAACCTGGAATTAATGAACATGCTCCACCTCAAGAAAAACAAATCCCTTAGAGCTACACGTTTCAGGGATTTAAACCTCAGCACAACAATAAATAGGACATGCTGGAGAGATAGATTCATATCCCAGAGGCTTCCCTCGCTCTGGAATAGAATCCCAATCCATGTTAGGAAGAGCCCCTCACTGACCCTCTTCAAGAGAAGTCTTGACGAGTGGATGGGAAATCGTAAATTTACACCTGGGATCACTTCTATGGCCCTGCTGGACAGAGGCTTAGGAATCTAATCAAATCTAAAAGGGAGGCGAAAGCCAACACATTCTGGCTAGGCTTATAAATGCCCTAGGGCAGATAGCCTAGTACCTACCTATGAACCTATGAACCTAAAGAAGGTAGTCAGACACCCTTCATAAGGGATGCCAGCAATAACCTGCTCACCAGTACACAGGAAATCAAAGGCAGATGGAAGGAGTATTTCCAGCAGCTTCTGAATGAAGAAGATCCTGCGGAAACTGTACTGATCCATATGCAGAATACAGTGAGAGAAGAAGAGGAGCCCATCATAGAATAAGTAAGAACAGCACTAAGGAAGATGAAGTCAGGGAAAGCAGCAAGCTCAGATGAGGTCACAGCACATATGACAAAGATGTTGGGTGAGATATGGAAGAAATGGCTTTTAAGGGTACTCATAGCAGTGTGTAGAGAAAGGCATATTCCTCATGACTGGAGAATAAGCATACTCATTCCAGTGTACAAGAACAAAGACATCCACAACTGTGGGCAGTACAGAAATATCAAAATCCTGTCACATTGCATGAATATTTTGGAGAGACTGATTGATAAATGGATATGCAAAGTAGTAAGTTGGGAGATGAGCAGTTTGGATTCATATCAGGATGCAGCACAGCTGAGCAACGTTTGTAGTGATACAGATAGTTAGGAAGAAGCTGGAGGTAAGTAAAGAGTCCAATTTGGCATTCCTAGTCTTGGAGAAAGCATATGGCAGGGTCCCAAGAAAGCTGATCTGGGCAGTCCTGTGGTGGTTTGAAGTCCCAGAAACATTGGTTGAATTAGTGCAGGCTATGTACAAGGACCCAATGACTCAAATATAAACAGTGTTTGGTTTCACAGAGAGGTTCCCAGTGGGAGTGAGTATGCATTGAAATTCAGCTCTGAGCCCACTGCTGTTCATATTGGTGATGGATTACATTAGCAAACAGGTCAGAGGGAACAGATCAATAAAGTTGCTGTGTGTGGATGCTGTGGCATCACAGGCAGACTCTGAGCAAGAACTTCAGCAAAGGATAGGGGAATGGAATGCAAAACTGAAGGCACATGGGATGAAACTAAGTACAGATAAGACAGTGGTAATGGTGGCAAATTGGGGAAATCAGAAGATGCTGAGAAATGGGATAGAAGAGAAGATGGTGGAACACCTTAACAGCTTCAAGTATCTAGGAGGGGAGGTTAAGGAGAAGGGAAGTCTGAATGAAGAAGTCCTGAATCAGAGGGGCTGCAGCCAAATGGCAAAAAGTGGCAGGTGTAGTGTATGGCAGAAGAATGCCAAAGAAGCTGAAAAGTAGGATGTACAAAACAGTGGTGCTACCAGTACTACTGTATGGTATAGAAACCTGGGAAATAAATGCAGAGCATTTCAAGAAGCTAGAGGGGATAGACATGAAGTACCTGATTCTTGTGATAGGAAGCAGAAAAGATCCAAGTGAACGGAGTACAGTGGTTTGGGAATGTGCAGAAAAACAGAAGACAATCTGGTGAAGAAGATTTGGGACAGAGAGGAAGAAGACAAGAGGAAATGAGGGCATCCATGCAAAGAGGTGGATGGATTCTGTGAAAGAATATCTGCAACAGTCAGGCATGAGTATTGAGTAAGGCAGGAGTGTGGCACTAAGAGAGATGGAGACAGTTAACATGACACCCTGACCCCTTGTAGAAAATGGGAAAAGGGGGGTGATGATGATGAAATTTGTTCAGGGTAACAGAGAACTTCCCTTACTCTTTTTGATAGGTGCAGTAGGATATTTTGTAACCACCACAGCTACCAGCAACTAAAGAAAATTGGACCTCGGTGTAATATCTTATCCAAAGAATAATACACTCAGGAATGTTGCAACCTCCCCTCCCTTTTTCTCCACTACAGTGTTAGAAATCCAGCTACCGGGTGTGGGGATAACTGTTGCACCACTGAGACTGTATTAGTAGTTCAAAAAGTAAAGTATTTCCTTACTCTGGGTTACTTTGAGTTAATTTAGATATATGTATATAGATACAGGCACACACACACACACACACACACACACACACACACACACACACACACACACACACACACACACACACACACACACACACAGTGCAGTGGTAGAAGTATAGATCACTACTACTGTTATTCTGTTTTTATTACAATATCAAATGAAAATGTTGCATACAGATATAATTTTGTTGTAAAACAATGTACATTTATGTATAGTCCATAACTGAGAATCTTCATTACTGCAATTGATAAAACGGTAATTACTATTGACTTAGGAACTCATATGTTGCCTCTTTTCTGTTCAAGTATGAAGGAAAAAGAAATGTCATTAAAATGTCATTGATTAAAGCAAGGAGCAAAAAGAAAGTTAAATCACCAGGATACTTAAAAAGCCTAAAACACATGGCAAGGATCCATGTTACAAAAGAGAAAAGGCCCAAGCAAAATGTAATTTATTAGAAGAAAGTTATTGCAGACTTTGTTCAGAAAATATATTAGCTGGAAGAAGGCATGAGGTATGTCAGTGAAAGCAGATGAACAGAAAAGCAAATCACAAATGTTATACCTGTGAACCTGTCAAACTCTGTGGCAGAAAATGAAGGGAAAAATCTGTACAGACCTGTCTTGATAGCATTAAGTGATAAGATTACAGGAAGTCTACATCTATCTCATGGGAAGAAAACTTTCTAAAATGCTAAAGACAGGTATATCTTGTATTGTTTATGTGTCTACTCAGATAAAGAATGGATCCTATAGGAAGTCCGGTGCCAAGAACAAATTTCTGTACAGGGACAAACTTTGAAATTATTGCCTGGTGTGTCTGCAGAAATATTTAGATATCATATAGCCTTCTTTGGAATCCATGATGTTATTCAGAGCTCATCTATTTAGAGCTTCCTTGTGCCTGGCTTGGACATCTATGACTACAAGCCTTTGATTGATTCTAAAACTATTTGGACCTACAAAGCTGGTATAAGTATTTTTTGCACTTTAATACTTCTGTGCTGCATTTATTTATTTTGTTGAATTTATCATTGTTTTTCAGCTTCATCATCATTATCATCATCATCATTATCTTCTTTCGGCTGTTCCCGTTGAGGGTCGCCACAGCGGATTATCTGTTTCCATTTCTTCCTGTCCTCTGCATCATGCTCTTTCACACCAACTGCCTGCAAGTCCTCTCTCACCACATCCATAAACCTTATCTTAGGCCTTTCTCTTTTCCTCTTACCTGGCAGCTACATCCTTAGCATCTTTTTCCCAATATACCCAGCATCCCTCCTAAGCACATGTCCAAACCAACGCAATCTCGCCTCTCTTGCTTTGTCTCCAAACTGTCCAACCTGGGCTGACCCTCTAATATACTTATTCCAAATCCTGTCCACCCTCGTCACACCCAGTGAAAATCTTAACATCTTTAACTCTGCCACATCCAGCTCTGACTCCTGCCTTTTTGTCAGTGCTACCGTCTCCATCCCATATAACATAGCTGGTCTCACTACCCTCTTGTAGACCTTCCCTTTCACTCTTATTGGTACCCGTCTGTCACAAATCACTCCTGACACTCTTCTCCACCCATTCCACCCTGCCTGTACTCTCTTCTTCACCTCTCTTCCACACTCACCATTACTCTGAACTGTTGATCCCAAGTACTTAAACTCGTCCACCTTTACCAACTCTACTCCCTGCATCCTCACCATTCCTCTACCCTCCCTCTCATTTACACACATATATTCTGTTTTAGCCCTGCTGACTTTCATTCCTCTCCTCTCTAAATCATATCTCCACCTCTCCAGGTCTCCTCAACCTGGTCCCTACTCTCGCTACATATCACAATGTCATCTGCAAACATCATCGTCCACAGGGCCGCCTGTCTGATCTCATCTGTCAACCTGTCCTTCACCACTGCAAATAAGAAAGAGCTCAGAACTGATCCTTGTGCACTTGTTAAATACACTCCATCTGTTTGCTATTGTACTGCTTTTAGGTTGATTTAAAGGTATTCTGATATTTCATAACCTCCTCTGATACTGCAAAAGCTGATTTGAGTTTGCCAAAGTTCTCCTGAGTCTGCCAAAATATTTAAGTTTTGCAAAGTTTTTGTGTGTTACGAACATTTCTCAGGGTTAGTGAAGTTATTTCTAAGGATTCCTGTTATTGCAGGAATTCTGACTTCTGCTGTAACACATTTGTTACTGCACTTGAGCTCAAAACCATTTTGTTTTATATTAAGAGGGTTCTTTTGCACTCTGGTGAGAGCAGAGAACTGAGTTCAACCCATCCAAGTTGGGAACTACTGGTAGAATTATTGTGTTTTTATCTGACTGGCCTGAGGTTTTAAGTTTGCAAAAGTCTTTGATCCTGCTGGTATAAAATAGTTAAATTTGTTTGTGAGACTGTGCTCATTTATTCAGAGTTTCCTTTTGCCTGACTTAGACACATGTGACTACAAGACTTGGATTGCTTCTAAAACCATCTGGACCCACAAAGCTGATATAAGTATTTGTTTGCACTTGCCCGAACTGTTTCAGTGCTTTTTAACACTTTTGTGCTGCATTGATTTATTTGGTTGAATTTATCACCATTTTTCAGTCTACACTCGTTAAAAAAAATCCATCTGTTTGCTACTGTACTCTATCTGTTTGCTATTGTACTGCTTTTAGGTTGATTTAAAGGTATTCTGATATTTTATAACCTCCTCTGATACTGCAAAAGCTGTTCTGAGTTTGCCAAATTTCTCCTGAGAGTACAAAATATTTCTAAGTTTTGCAAAGTTTTTCTGTGTTACAAGCATTTCTCAGGGTTAGTGAACTTATTTCAAATGATTTCTGATATTGCATGAATTCTGACTTCTTTTGTAAAGCATTTGCTATTGCACTTGAGCTGAAAACCAGTTTGCTTTAAATTAAGAAAGTTCTTTTTTCACTCTGGTGGGAGCAGAGAGCTGAATTCAACCTATCCACGCTGTGAAGTACTGGTCAAAAGCTTATTGTGTTTTTATCTGATTGGCCTAAGGGTTTAACTTTGCAAAAGTCTTTCATCCGGATGGCATAAAAGCCTTGCAGAGGTGGTTCCCCATGCTTGCATAGAAGCAAAACTCTGAACTTTAAACTCCTCTATAGGTTCTCACTGTTTACAGCTGCTTGAAGAGCTGCCAGTTTCTGCACAGGGGGTACAACTGCAGGTAATCTAATAATATACCACTAAACACTCTCATTTTGACCTTTAAGTGACTCTCCTCTGCTCTACTCCTTCCCATTTAGAAATTGTTTTTACTTGACTTACATAACATAGGCTAGATTCACACCTACTAAATCTAGACTATTTGGTATTGCTGTGCTCTTAGACCAGCCATCTTACATTAAGCGGGCCTGCCTGCACCCTTGTGGCAGAAGTGTGTAACTCAGTACCCATCAGAGCTGCAGACTGCTGGAGAAAGACTCACTTTGGGGTTTCCCATTGGTAGTTGTGTTAGAAACTGTTTAAATTTGCCTGTATATAAGCCTTGCATTTGTTTGTTGCTGCTCACTGTGCAATGGGGTTTAGCAGTGCCCTTTATAGATTCAAATGCCTAGGAACATTGTTTTAACCTAGAGACCTTCCAGTACAATCATCCAAGCTTTCCTGCTGAGTAAAGGGCAACTTAGTTGGGCTCTAAGCAGCACTCTCACACTTAGCATCCACAACCTATTATACACCCACTACATTTGCTACTCCAAGTCAAACTAGCCCACCAGTTAAGCCAAAGTTTTAAGCCCAGCTAGCCCATCTCCTTCCCAAATATCACATTCAGAAAAATCCTGCCACAATGGATGGGCAGTTTCCCATCAGTTTTCCTGCCAGCTTGATTGATATGGGCATCTTGTGGTGATAGCAAGCTAGCACCCAATGTGCGGGATGCAAATACACTGTTGAATTAGAGTCAATTCTCTCACATAAAAACAAACTAGACCTCAAACAGGTTGTTAGCACACATGCTTCACCTCTCAAGCAAACCTCAACTCTCACACAAAATAAAGGCATGACACTTGAATCCACATACATGGAGATTCTCACTAAAACCAAACAAAAGAACAGAGAACTCCCAAATGAACACTACCCACACTCACCACCAAGCAAAAAGAAAACACTACACATATCAACACACACACACATCTGTGTCTCAACAAATGAGCCCCTAAGGCAAAATGCATCAAATGTCTTTGTCATAGGTGACTCCATAGTGAGACACACAGATGTCCCCTTCACTGGTATAGACAAGGAGAAGGTCAAAATCAGCTGCCTATCAGGTGTAATGATTTGACAAATCACCCATGCACTCAAGTCGCTCAACAACAAGTACCATTATGACTCTGTCATAGTCCATGTTGGAGTGAATGACTTGAGCTGTACCTCTCTGGACTACATGAAGAGAGACATGATGGAAGCATCTGATTATGTATCCCAGACAGGTATGTTTCTAGCCCCAAGCAGTATCCTTCCCTCACCTAGGGTGATGCCACAGTATAAACAAAAAATGATTGACTTCAACAATTGGCTTAGCTTCTGGTGTCAGTCCAGGTGGATCCAGTGTTGTCTGCCTGTGAGGATATGGTAGACAGACCTTGCTGCTTTGCTAGAGATGGTCTGCACCTGTCCCTCCCAGGCTTAGATACTGGCAATGTCCCTTGCCTCCCCCATAGTACCTTTTTTAGGCAAAGTCAAAACAACAAATGTTCCAGTGTAAGACAATCTGATTGAGACAAACTCAGGATTGTGCTGCTTAATGCTATGAGCTTAAATATGAAACTGCACTTTCTGGAAGCACTCCTCACCTTGGATGATGGTGACATCTTTGCAGTTACCAAGACATGGTTCAAGGCCACTGAAAACACTCCAGCCATGCAAGGCTACAATGGCTTCCACACTTTCAGACCTCAAAATGAGCATGAAGGAACCAAAGGTGGAGGTGTATCCATCTTCATTAAAACCAAATACACTTTGAGACTGGTCAAACAGCATGACTCTCTCAAAATACTCCATGTCCTATTAACTATTGGGAAAGTACCATACCACATCATTGCTAGCTATAGATCCCCCACCATGAACCAGGATAAGCACACCACCTACCTCAATTTACTGGAATCCCATGCCATACAGCCCAACACCTTAGTCTTGGAAGATTTCAACTATCCTTTCATAGACTGGGGGATATACATGAGCAAAACCACACTCACCTAGAGGTTCCTGGACTTTGCTAATACAAATTCTCTAGAATACATAGTCTGCATCCCCCATGGGCTCTAATGTTCTGAACATAGTACTCACCAACATGGGGGGTCACTGTACTTCCCTATGCATGATGCCCTCCCTGATTAGGTCAGACTACAAATCAGTCTTGTTTGAAGTAACTACTGGAACTGACATCCTCACAGGAACAAAAATTATAAAAACAAAACTTCACCAAAGCTAACTGTAGCCTACTAAGCAATGGTATAAAAAGCTTCATACCACTCATAATTGCAGACATCAATCATCACTAAGCAGAAGTTTATGCAAATGTCCTGTACAAACACATAAGCAACTGCATAAACTCTGCTATGCCTGATCATATCAAAACCAGGTCTTCCTGTAAAAACAAGCCACCGAATATATAACAAGAGGAAAAAACTGTTGTGCAAATGCAAGAGAGCTATCACTCTGCAGAGGAAGAGTAACATCATAAGCCTAAAACAAGAAAGTAAAACATTCCCTAGCCAAGGATAATCATAAGGCATTTTTTAACGATGTCTGAAGTCTAAAAGGGAATGTGCAGCTATGTACCAAACTGGTTGTAGATAGGATCACTCATACTACAATGGAAGATATCATGAACCTGCTAGCAGACAGATTCAGTGCAAATGCCACCCCTCTATCTGCACCTACCATATTGCAAAGCATACCTGACACCAACCCTCTGCCTAGTATCTCTAGAGAACAGGCCATCTCTGCACTCACTAAGGCCAAAAACACAGCCTCAATGGGACCAGATAATATCCCTGGGTATTTACTAAGCAATCTAAAACAAGACCTACTAGACACACTGGACACACTTATTTATTTATTTGGCATTTGGTTACCGGAAAAGTCTGACTGGGTCAAGAGGTACCCAATTTCAGTGGACACCCACTGCACTCTTTAATCATTGCTTGAGAACTGATTATGCTCCTGCAGAATGAAGAACAGCAACAGTAATCTCCCTGCACAAAGGGGGGCCCATCAGTTGGGGAACTACAGAACCATAAGTTTAACCAGCCTCATCTGCAAGGCCATGGAAACAATGATTATGGACCTTATCATCAAGGACATAGGTGACCTCCAAATGCTGGACCCAACCCAGTTTGGCTTTGGTAAGTGTAGGCCATGCTTGTTAAACCTGGTAGACTTCTTTGAGAATGTCACCAAAGTCATGGATAAAGGTAAGACTCTGCATACAGCCTATCTCGACCTTGCCAAGACTTTTGACACAATCCCCCACTCTGACATCATTGGGAAACTCTCCCAGCTGGGGATTAACCCTTACATTACTAGATGGGTAGCTGATTAGCTCAACGACAGAACACACTCTGTCAAAATTGATTACTCCACCTTTACCAGCAGACCTGTCATGAGTGGAGTACCACAGTCTGTGCTGGGGCCCCTTACTGTTTAGCATCTATTTCTCAAAAGTCCAGGCCAACATAGATGGCCTTTGGCTCACCATTTTTGTTGATGATTGCAAACTAGGAGCAGGCACTGTGTCCCCAACAATGTCAACATATTACTAGACGTGCTAAGACAAATGAATGATTGGTGCCAACTCCATGGTCTAAAATTAAATGCAAAAAATACATTATTATTCCCTTTGGGAAAACATAATTCCATACAAATTGCAATATTGACAACACCCCCTGAGTTCCAACCCAGTGGTGTGAGACTTGAGAACACAGTTTGATAGCAATCCAAACTTCGACCACCAAATTTCCACAGTGACAAGGAAAACCTTCTATGTAGTACACCTCATAAGCAAGGGCATAGCATCCAGGGCAAGGTATGTTATAACTCCACTGTACTAGACCCTCATCAGACTACTAATAGAGTATAATGCACCCTTTTGCATGAATCTCACCAGACACCTGCAGCAGTTGGAGAGAACTCAAAGGTTTCTCATTAAGCAAATATAGGGACTCCAAACTATGACCTACTTGGACATGCTGCAAGCCCTATCACTTTACTCTGTATCTTATAGGTTGCTGAGAGGTGACTTGTGCCTGGAGTATAGGGCAATCTCCAACCCTGCCCTAATGGAAATGCTGCACATCTGCAAGTCAAATAGCAGAAGAGTTACTCACTCTAGGTATCTCACCCTAACCTGTGACATTAACAGAATATGCTGGAGAGACAGATATGTTTCCCAGGGACTGCCACTTCCTTTGAATAGACTTCCTATTCACATAAAACAGAGCTTCTCTCTGGCCCTTTTCAAATGCAACCTATTTAATTGGATAGTAAACCTCAAATTCACCCCTGGGGTCGCACCCATGTCTCTCATGGAGAGTGGTAGCTGATGTTGATCACAGACCCACTCTGTTCATAAATTCATTCTGTGAACTACCCAAAAAGAACAAATGGGGATACATGGGATTAACATGTCTAGGCTTGTAAAGGCTCTAGGCTGCTAGCCTTGTAACCACCAATGAACTTAGGACCCTATCAACAAATTATTTGGGGTTAGAAACAATATAGGCAGAAAAGTCCCTCCAATACACAAACAGGATCATAGCTGCTCAAGACTTGCAAGACTGCCCTTTCCACTTAGTATCAAAAGTAGCTGGTTTCCCTGTCTTACTGCAACATTATCTTTCTCCATTAGAAGGATATGCAACCTTCAAAAATATTTTGCAGTGCAGACAATATATAGACTAGCACCTTTGGGTACCACTAGGTAATCTGCTAAAATCATCTATACTACTAAGCTTGCAGACAGTGCTACTGCTAAAGGAAAAGGACACTTTATGTGTTAATGTACTTCAGATTTCTTAATGTCATTATATCTTGATATGTAAGGCTGTCTAACCCATGAGCATCTTGACCTGGATTTAATGTAAGGTTTTCTTACCCTTGTGCAAATTTTTTAAAGTTTCTCTGCTCTGCAGCCCTGTTGATTCACTTATATTATATTAGCAAAAACACTCATACTGCTGTTTAAAACCTCCTCTTACCTCTAGTGTCCCTGATTGTTTTTCTTGGGCTAATACTGCCATCTTTGAGGAGACCCAAACCACTCCATTCACCTTTGCTACACTTGAGATCACTACACTCCCTTACCCAGCCCCAAAGTCCCACCCACCCCTCATTATCTAAATTCATATCCCCTTCCTTTCTTCATTACTATTCCTCCTCTTTCTATTAGCCTAACCAATCCTTGCTACTACCTCATTATCCAATAGCATTCACCCAAATGATCCTTATTTAATTTACTCATCTGTTTTTATAACCTTAAAATCTATGCTCTAAAAAAAGTACTAATCCCAATCGTTAAAAATCACTTTTTGTGGTGACATTTATCCCATTTCCAATATTCACATCTTCCTGCTCAGAAAGTCATTCAATATTACCTTTCCTGTCAGACTATTGACTGAAGATGTAATACTCACAAACCTTTTATTATAACCATAATCTACTTAATTATTCTCTTCATAATACTTCCTCTATTTCACAATTTTACCTCACTACACCATGGTTTCTTCAATCAGAGGATTTACAGCTTGTTTATATTCTATTAAACTCTTACCTTTCTCATATCCCCATAATAATGGACAGCCCTGCTTGGGATCTCCAGCAAACCAGTTCCACTCTCATATTTCCCCTTACTCTCCTCCCTTCTTCTTTATCATCTTTTCTATTACTTTCAACTATAATATGCCCTTAACTATGCCATACTCCTCTCTATTTACCAGGTTATACTTGTGCATCTTCTCATCTCTATTATTTATATTATGTCACCTTACTACTTACCATAATACTCTCACACTTTACTCATACCCGCACACTATCAGCCACCCTGCCTATATACAGGCTTAACCCCCTTCCTACCTATTTCCTCAAATGTAATTGAAACCTTTTCACCTTTTCAAATACTAGGCACCTAACCATTCAGTTTTGTTTGACAAAACCTGGAATAAATTGATAAATATCATAAAAAAACTAATAATCTCTAAAAATCACTTTTTGTGGTAACATTCCTCCCAACTATGGCCCCTCAGCTTCACCCATTTCACAATCATCTGCCCCTAACTCCCGTACAGCACCAAAAAATGTTGCCTTACCTCCATTAGCATTCATAGCATTTCTAAACAAAGTTACACACGTACAAGCATGTTTTCTTCAATAGTAATGATATAGTAAAGTCATTACCAAAATGTGGCTTGAATCCCATATAAAAAATTTTAAAATTCTATCTCATGACTACAGTATAATTCAATGTGACAGACTACACAAAAACGGGGAGGTGTTGTAATGGCATGCAAAAACTGACTAACTTTCTCACCCCCTCAAAACTAATATGCCAACCTTCCAAAATGTATAACATCTTATCTCACTTTTCAATGTTAATAAACATAAGAAGCAATGTATAGTTGCCCTCTACATACCACCATGGAATAATATTAGCTTAGAAGAAATTATTTGCTTAATAACTACAAATGTTACTACTGAAATCCTTATCTTAGGTGACATTAACATTACCTGGTTATCTGTGACATTTAACATCCCAAAAAATTACATTAACATTGATTAGTTATCTGTGTCATCTAACACCTCAACTACATATCTTAGCGTGTATGGGTTCATGCAGCTAATCTCCTGTCCTACTCAGCTTAACAACTCGAATCATAAAAATTCTATCCTCAGCTGTATACTTGTCTCTGACCCCAACAAGTATGCTAACTTAGGGGGTACTATCTGATTCCCCTTACTGACCATCACCCTGCATTCATCAAAAGATAAATCACCCATCAAGTAAAAAAATAAGTATATAACTACCTGAACTCTTTCTGGCTTTTATCCTGACACTCTCAATAATTTATTAAAATTGTTTAACTGGTCTCCACTCAAAACCCTACCCCTAGAAGAAGCCATTAACACATTTGAGAATATATATATTTATGAATACTTTAAAAACCCTTGCCCCTTCTAGAAATAAAAAGTAAAAACCACTCAACTCCCATGGCTGACTCATTCAACTAGAATTCTCATGCAAAAATATGACAAAGCAGGGAAACAATGGCACACAGATGAAACCTCTCAAAGCTTGCATCTACATAGTTGCGTAACCTCACCAAGAAACAAATTTACCTAGACAAAAAAGTATTATAAAGACCCACAAGATAATCACACACAAAAAAAAAAAAAATCCAAAGAAATCCTGGGACTCAATTAAGAAAATTCTTCAACCTGGTTCTCCTTCATCAAACTCCTATCCAGACTTATCCCCCTCAGAAACAGCTACCGAATTTAACACTTTCTTCATTGACATCATACCTTCTTTGTCCTCCAGCTCTCCCTAGCTGTTTAATCAACCACAAAAACTCTACTAGCCCTGACATCTCTGCCTTTAATCTCCAACCTGTTTCCACATCATATGTTAGACAGGTCATTCTCCTTCTGCTGATGATCTCGCTACCAAGTACCTTAAGCTCATTGCACACCCTATTGCATACCCAGTCTCAATTCTCATCAACAGAAATATTCAAGACTCCCATGTTCCTGCTCTTTGGAAAAAAGTTAATTATTCCCCTCCATAAATGAGGTAGCTCTTCTGAAATCTATAATCTTAGTCCAATTGCCACCCTGTATCCCCTTTCTAAGATCCTGGAAAAATATGCTCATAAGGAATTCCTTTAGTACCTCTTACAAAATGATCTCCAAACCTCAATTCCCCATTGTTTATGATTAGACCATAGGACCAATGCAGCTCTCTTCAACTTTTCTGACACCACTAATAAGGCTACAGAGCAAAGAAAGTTTATTTCTTCTGTTTTTATAGACAAAATGGCAGATGAGACACTTCTGACTCGAACATTCTCTTTAGGCCTTTCCAAACCAACACGTCTATAGTTCTGTAACTACCTATCTGAAAGATATCAATCTGTCAAATCTTTCTCTTCTCTCTCGCTCCATTTTTCCTAGATACAACAGGTGTTCCTCAAGGATATCTTCCTGGTCTAGTGCTCTTTAATATTTTCATCAATAACCTACATACCTCCTTTCAGCAAGCTTGCCTTATTCAGTATGGGGGAGACACAACTCTCATCTGCTCATCTGACCACCCACTACAACTGCAATCAATGTCACAAGATGACTTCAGCTCAGTTGAACTGTGGCTACATTAAAACAAGCTATTACTTTATTTCATGAAGACTAAAGTACTACTATCTTTTCCTAAGTCCCATGCCAGTGATAAACAGAACTTAGCAAACTACTTCTCTAAACAATACAGCTATTGAAGTACTTGCCCATACCAAATTGCTTGGAGTCACCATAAATGGCAACTTAATGTTTGATCTTCACATATAAAACTGTATAACAAACTAATCGAAAGTTAGGTCTGCTATATAGAAAAAAAAGAAACACAAAAAAAAAATTCTTATTCCTTCGGGTACATTCACCCTACTTAACTCTTATCTTTTTTGCTCTTTTCTCTGTGTCTCTCCTATTTTAGCTAACATCCGGATCTTTCTCTCTTTCTCACTGTCTCTCTCTCAAATCATAACTGAATCAATCCTATAATAAGATAACCAGATTTGCAGCTATCCTACCACACAGAAGTCATCATTGCTCTGCATTATGCACTCTCAATCACTTCTAACTCATAAAGAACTATACAGCCCCTCTATCTACCCTTCCGTCTCTTCAGTTCTTCATCACTATCTCCCAAATCACCCTCTGTGCTCTCAAGACAAATACCTGCTTGAAATTTATAAATCAAAATAAAAAGGTATGGGAGAACGTCTATACTTGCACTGCATAGCCAAACTACACAAGTCTATCCCAATGTCTATCAGAACTATGTCTAGCCTCCATGTATTTAGGTTGTCTCTCAAAGAATTTCTCACTAACTCATGGCTATGTCTATGTACCTCTTCTGTATAATCTCTATTAACAAATAATTCACATTCTTACTAACCACTAATCATACCTTTCAGCACCTGCCCCAGTATAGTCTTAGGGGGAACTTATATCTATTTTTTTTTAATTTTTCTAGCATAATGGGCTATACTTCTAATACTTTTGTATATACTGATTGTCGTATTCAGTTGTGATTTTTATTACATCACTGGTGTCTCTTCATGCTTTATTTTATCCTATGTACTACACTGTCAAATTGTATGGATTTAAGTTTTTTTAATTACATCTATGCTACTGTTTTATCTGATGATATCTAAAACTCTCTTGTTTTCTCCCTGCTGAAAATGGGTATTTATTACCAAGTCAGACTTTACCAGTAAACGAATGTCAATAAATAAATAAATGCAAGACTTTCAACTTGCATTTCAACTACTTTGTGGTGCAGGGAAGAAAGTAAATGCATTTTATAGTTGGTTTTCAAGTACTGTCAACATGCTGACATGAGAAAATCATACAGGATGGCAGGAAGGTCATCAGAAGTGATTGAATTATGTTAATTCACAATCTGCATCACTAGCCAACAACAAAGGAAGAAGAAGAAATAGAAAATTGGACCATCAGCAATTGGAATCAGAGGAGAAGCTGCAGGGAGATGAAAGAAAAAGAAAGTGAGCTGTGAAGTTGTCCAAACTGCAAATGAGACATAATAAATAGTGGTGAACTTCTTCCAGCTAAGTAATATGTGCAAAAGAAGGCAGAAGTGAAACTAAAAGGAGGGCACACTAAACCAAGAATCTGGAAAGCAACAGTGACAAAGCCAAGCTGAGACCTGGCACTTGCTCACTAAAGCAATTATAAGTCAGCACTAAAAATTAAAAGCACTACACCCTCGCTCCCCATTGGCCCTTGTTTTCAATTATAAAGGAATTCCCAATATTATTCTAGCATGTCCAAAGGTCAGTTGTCAATCTGCTCTCCGGTCCAGCTGGTGAATATGGGAATCTTGAGGCAATGTTACAACTGCCTCATGTACACAGACAACCCTCTCCTCCTCCCAACAAATTCCAACACATGTGAGAGATGCAACCATATAGCCAAACTGGAGGCTAAGCTCTCTCAACTCAGTACTGGCATAACCAGTCAGGAGGAGAAGGAAACCACACTCACTACAATTCCAGTCTCACATAGACCTACCACGACAGCAAACCAAACACATAATCACACAAAACATACTCGAGGCTCTAAATAAAGATCTGCCTAAGCAGCAGAGACCTCCAAAGCAGACACCCAAGCAACCGCTACCCCAAAACAAAACACGTGCAACACATATCTCACAAAGCCAGTGTGCTGAACAGTCACAGCCCTTAAGGCTAAACAACACACCTGATACACTTGTAATAGGTGACTCTATCGTCAGGCACACTGACATCCCGCTCACCAGGCTGAACAAGGAGAAGGTCACGGTGAGCAGCCTGTCTGGCGCTAGGATCTGCCACATAACACAAGCACTCAGGTCACTCCAAGGCAAGTACAAATATGACTCAGTCATTGTCCATGCTGGTGTGAATGACCTGAGATGTACCTCCCTGGACTACATGAAAAGAGACATAGAGGAGCTCTCTGAGCATGTAGCCCAGGCTGGTATGACCCTGACCTTGAGTAGCATCTTACCCTCACCAAGAATGATGCCACAATATGAAGACAAGATGATCAATTTCAACAATTGGCTTAAGTATTGGTGTCATTCAAAGGGGATCCAATGCCTGTCAGCTTGGGATGATATGCACGACAAGCCACGATGCTTTGCTAGGGATGGCTTGCCCCTGTCACTCCTGGGCTTTTGGATATTGGCAAAGGCTCTTGCTACCCCCATTGTGCCTTTTTTAGGCAAGGCTCAAAAGACAAACCCACCTCCATAGGTATCACAAGGGATAAGAAACTAAGAGTAATGCTACTCAACGCTAGAAGTCTAAACCTCAAGATGCACGCACTCGAAACTCTCCTTAGCATGGAGAACATCGATATCTGTGCAGTAACAGAAACCTGGTTCAGGACTCCTGAGAGCACCCCAGCACTACCAGGTTATACCTCATACCATGCTTTTTGGCCCCAAAACTTGGACCGAACCACAAAAGGAGGGGGAGTATCGATATTCATCAAAGATACCCACACCTCCAGGTTGGTGGCAAAGCACGAAGCATCAGAGACTATCCATGTGCAACTAACAGTGGGTAAAACTGCCTTCCAGTTTATAGCCTGCTACAGACCACCCTCCCAAACCCAGGAACCCCACTCGGCCTTCCTGAGAACACTGGAAAATATGAAGGTCTCTCCGAACACCATTATATTGGGTGACCTCAACTGCCCAAACATAGATTGGGAGCATTACTCTAGCTCCAACACCCCTGCCCAAAGGTTCCTAGAATTCATAAACTCAAATGCTATGGAACAACTTGTTACCACTCCTACAAGAGGGGAAAACATACTGGACCTGATCATCACCAACATGGGGACTCTATGCTCCAGACCAGAAGTGTATCCCTCACTGGTAAGATCAGACCATAAACTGATCTCACTGGATATTCACATCCCGACCCCACCCCCTGCCCAGAAAACCACAGTGAAAACTTCTCTAAAGCAAATTTCACACTCCTCAAAACTGAGGTGGAATCCTTCAAAGCCCCCGGGCCTGTGGAAAATACGGCCCAGACCGCAGAATCCTTTATAAATGCATTCTATGAACACCTTTAGGAATGCATGGATCATGCAATCCCAAATAAAATCAAGACCCAATCCTCCAAAGGCAGACGATCTGTCTGGTGGACCCCAGCCATAAACAAACTATACAATAGAAGGAGGAAGCTACTACATGATAGAGCAAAATCCCTAAAAGGGAAGGCATCTCTGATCAGTATTAGCAAAAAACTAAGGGCACTCATAAAATCGTCAAAGGCCAGCTTCGAGAGAAAAATTGCACAGGACACTAAGGATAATCACAAGGCTTTCTTTAGTTATGTTAGGAACCTGGGTGGGAATTCCCAGATATGCTCAGAATTAGTCCAAAATGACAAAAAATACACTGATCCCACAGACATTGCCAACATCCTAGCTGACAGGTTCAGTGCAAACTTCTCCCCACCAGGACACCAAAAGGGCAAAAATCTATCCCAGCAGAGTGCTGCCCCCCTGACATCTCAGATGCTCAGGTGGGAGCCGCCCTCTCCAAAGCAAAAAACACAGCATCAATGGGACCAGACAGTGTCCCAGGCTGCGTCCTACATGAACTCCAAGAAGAGCTAAACCCAAACATAAAACTACTGTTCAATCTCAGCCTTACTACAGGATATGTACCCAAAGAGTGGCGTACAGCAACAGTGGTCCCTCTCCACAAAGGTGGTGCCTCAACAAACCCTGGAAACTATTGCCCCATAAGCCCGACTAGCTTGGTCTGCAAAGCTATGGAAAGGATCATCATGGACCTCATAAATAAAGATATTGGGGACCTACAGACACTGGATCCTACCCAGTTTGGCTTTGTTAAGAGCAGATCCTGCCTCTTAAACCTGGTTGACTTCTTTGAAACAGTCACCAAGGCCATTGACGAAGGGAAGGTGGTCCACACAGCCTATCTGGACCTCGCAAAAGCCTTTGATACAATACCCCACTCGGGCATTATAGATAAGCTCACCAGCTTAATTATAAACCCCTATGTCACTAGATGGGTTGCAAACTGGCTCAAGGACAGAACCCACATGGTTAGAATTGCTGGAGCCATGTCAGACTCCAAACCAGTTACAAGTGGCATCCCACAAGGCTCAGTCCTGGGACCTCTCTTGTTTGGTATATATTTCTCGGAGGTACAGGCCAACACGGAAGGACTGTGGCTGACCAAGTTCGCAGATGACTGCAAACTAGGCGCCATAATCGACTCTCCAGCCGACACAAGCATCCTCCAAAAGGGCCTCACAGAAACAGACAACTGGTGCCAGAGCCATGGCCTCAAGCTAAATGCCAAAAGTGTATAGTCATCCCCTTTGGCAAAACAAAGTGCCCACAAATTACCACATAGGTGGTAATCCATTAAGTACAGAAGAAGTAATTAGGGACCTGGGGACCCAAGTTGATAGCAATCTCTCATTTGACAACCACGTGGCCAAAGTGGTTAGAAAAACATTTTATATAGCCCACCTAATCATGAAGGGATTCACATCTAGATTAGGGAGGTCATCGTGCCTCTTTACTCATCCCTCATCAGGCCCATAATCGAGTACAATGCCCCTTTGGGATGTACCTTACCAAACACCTGCAGCAACTGGAAAGACCCCAAAAGTACCTCACCAAGAGGATCAAAGGGCTCAAACAGATGCCATATGCTGCCCGGTTAAAGAAACTCCAGCTCTACTCAGTGGCATACCGCCTGCTCAGAGGTGACCTGTGCCTGACGTATAAGGCCATGTCCAACCCGGAATTAAGGGACATGCTGCACCTCAGAAAATCCAAATCCCATCGAGCTACACGCTCGAGACTTGAACCTCAGCACTGAAATAAATAGGACATGCTGGAGGACAGATTCATAACCCAGAGGCTCCCTTCACTCTGGAATAAAATCCCAGTCCAGGTTAGGCAGAGTCCCTCACTGACTCTCTTCAAGAGGAATCTTGATGAGTGGATGGGAGATCGTAGGTTTACCCCGGGTATCACTTCTGTGTCACTGTTAGACAGAGGCACAGTATACTAACCTTGAAAAAGGGCATAGCAAAATTAATTTAAAATGGGTGGCGAAAGCCAAACACACTCTGGCTAGGCTTATAAATGCCCTAGGGCAGAGAGCCTAGTATGAACCTATGAACCTATGAACAAATGGCAACTGAGTAGCAGGAGTGAGCCTTGCTTACAGAATGCTGATTTTCAGTGAACAACAGTACATCTGGCCAGAAATAAATGGCTGGAGGAGACAAAAACAGATAGTCAAAACAATGAAGAAAAGAGAGGGCACTACAGAACTGACATGCAGTGGGATAATTTTACACGTCAGAAGAAATCAGTGCATTATCCAGGTGTTGTTTCCCTTTCGGTCTCATACTCATGAGTTGTACTGTACTCATTTAGTAATCCCATGAACAGCTGCTCCTGTCCATGGCATTTACTACACAAGGGGGGGGGGGTAAAGGTAGATTGCCAGACCTTTGTTCTGTATCTCAGCACGCGCACACACACACACACACACACACACACACACACACACACACACACACACACACACACACAAATACACACATAGATATATACACACATTATTGCACACCTCAGAACTTGCCAATCTATCTACTACATGTATTTGGTACCCCAGCAGAGAATCAAACCAGAGTACCTTTAGCAGTGATCTGACACTGCTACCCACCATGCTATTGTGCTTCCTCAGCCAGTGTTGACATGATTATAAATAAAGGAGACCAAATGTTGGGGTATTAGAGTGGGTGTTGTAAAAGCAGTATGCACATTTGTTTAACTTATAGTCTGTTGATACAAGCCTGACAATGCCATCTGATAACTCAACTGTATAAAAAATACATAGGACTAAACATGGACTGTGGAACCCCCCTCTGAAAATGTATTAGTCATGTTTTGAAGCAAATAATAAACTACTGGAGTTGGATATAACCTTCTTAACATGTGCAACTCCAAATTATACAGTTTTTTATGCATTTTTTTCCTCAGAGCAGAAAATCCCTATCATGATGTCATGAAAGATTGAATCCACAATGACTTGTTACCCAAGTTAATATATGGGCCCCTGTATTTCCATACTAATGTCATCAGTAATTTTTTTACTTCATAGAAAGAAAATGCAAAAAAAAAAAAAAACTTAACTTTCTAGAAAGACAAGTTATCAACAGTTCTTTCAGATGTACCTCATCCCATTCAAAACTAAGACATAAAAAGCTGTAGCAGTGAAACCACAATAAAAATAATGCTTTGGACTTTGGTGTAAATCATTACCCAATACTTATCATGGCATCTTTTTTCAGTGTGGTTATAGAGAAAATCTAATTAGGCAGGGTAACTAAAAACTGAAACGCCACACTATATATCTTCATTTTTTTGCAAAATCACTTACAAATTATACACAAGGGGTACAAGGGGAAATTGAATTAATTGTAAAGCAAAGATGTTTCTTTAAGTGACTAATACACTTTAAATTCATTAGCCTCAGATTAATTACTGAATTTTTCTTTGAAGTATGGCACACTATAGTAATGATGCCAGTTCTCAGCAGTGGTGTAACCACTATCCCAGGAGTCTATAGATCCATTAGCCTTGCTAGCTTGATTTAGAAAGCAATGGAATACTCCAAATCTGACCTCATAAGCTTTGATATCAGAAACCTTACTTATATCAGTTTGGCTTTGTTGAAGGGAAATCTTGTCTACTTAATTTAGTTAAGGTTTTCAAGAAGATCATAGAGGCTAAAGACAGTGATTATCCTGTACACACAGCTTATTTTGTATCTGGTAAAGGCATTCAGTATTATACTCCATGCTCATACACAGTGAGATGAAAGGGCATCTAGCTGAAAGATAAACCCCACACATTTAATGTGGTTGGTGTCTTCTTGGAATGCATAAAGGTAACTAGTCGTGTGCCCCAGGGCATTATACACTAGCCTCTCCTTTTTGACATCTACTTCTCCAATCTCCATACTGGGAATCAAGATTTTTGATTAATTAAGTTTGCAGATGACTGCAAGTGGAGTACTAAGAAAGGTTAAAATTAAATGTGAAAAAGGGCACTCTTGTGATATATGGTAAACACTCCCTCCCTTCAATGTACAGTACAAGCAGTACCAAACTCTAAATGATAATATAGTCAAGGAACAGAGAACCTATATCAATAATGCCTTCTCCTCTGAAACACATGTAGCAACAGTATTCTAAACTGTTTAGCACATACAATATCTAAAGGCATATTATCCAGGTCAAAACAATTTACCATCCTTCTGTTTGCAGCGCTAATTATTCAGTGTAATGTCCCATTCTGATGTACATTTCTAGACATATTAAGTAACTGTAAAAAGCACAGAGGCTCTTAACCAAGAAGATGTTTGGTTGAATGTTGTTGAGCTTGTAGGAAAGGCTTGAATTGTTATCCTTTTGCATGGTTTCTTACAGGCTCTATGCCTTGCATTCCATGACAAAAGGAATCTAACTCCACCTTGATCTCTTGTTTCTTCTCAAGTCAGATAGTTCCACTAATACCTAAACTAGGGACTGAAATACCCAACAGCAGATATATAAAATGTGCTCAACACACACATTTATTATCCATTGTCTTATTCTACCTCTGGAATTTACAAGATAAAAAAGTATTTTCCTAGTATTCTTCAGATTAATCCTGGATGATAGGATGGATCTCCATAGATTTCCTCCATGACTGACCTGCATGCTATTTCTAGAGAACGTCGGTACAGCATAAGGGAAATATTATCAATTGCCTTATATTTCCTCTGATACTGCTTCCTATGGATATCTTTATTCTAAGCATATTTTAGCAGTACATTGTCATAACAGTTTCTTTGGTAGTTGCCGCAACAAACAGTTTATTTTAGAACTGTTATCTTAAAAAAAATGCATTTCCCAAAACAGAATTTGCCTATTAAGTCTGAGAATTCTGTTATCAGTGAGATGACTTTATTCAAGACTACTAGCTTTACTCAAAAAAATGTGGAAGTATTCTCACTTCTAGAAATTTGAATGAGTGACATTATATTCACATGTACATTGCTTTAATTTATTTTTATTTTAACATTTGTTTACTGGGAAGTCCAACTTGGAACAAAGCCAATTTGCAGCAGAGGCCCAGGGAGAAATGCTACAGACGCACGTCTTTGTAATGTAGAAGGAAACCGGAGCACCCGGAAAAAACACACACAAATGCAGGGAGGACATGCAGACTCCATACAAAAGACACCCCGGCTGAGAACTGAAACAGAGAACCTCTTGCTGTGAGGCAACAGTGCTACTGCTGCATCACTGTGCCATCCAGTTCAGTGACAATGTCAGGGTTATCATAAAACCAGTTTAACTATTCTTCTTGTGAGTTGATGCTATAGATTCACAAGATCATAGATATTTTAAGGCCATAGTCTTATGATCACTTATGAGTTGCCGGTACCCTCTCTCAGGCCATACCACCACCATAAAGAGCAGACCACTTTTTTAATTCCTGAACTTAGAGTGGTAAGTGAAACAGAGATCACTCTTCAAAAGGAATAGAGCTTCCAAGCCTCTCTTGATAACTCAGAAACTTTAGGCCTACAACCTTTTTGGTAAGGAGCCTTTTGCAGTATTTCTGTTTGATATGCTTAGTGAGATACATCACAAAGGAGGTCTATGCTCATTAGCTGGCCTGATCAATGCTGAGTATAAGGGATTGATTACCTCTTTAGATCTTGATGATATTCTGTTGGCAATTAGCTTTGCTAAATATAAGGATTTCCTGACAACCATTGTCACCTGATGATCAAAACAGTGGGAGCTATCAACCAAATACCTAACTGTCTGACTACATTTTCATTTTGTATTGTGTGTTACCTATACAGTAAGATGAGGGGAGGGGATGCCATTAAAAGTAATGATACTACACTTTTTTAGCATTTCCTATGTAGCCTAGCCATTGGAAGAAAAAATATAATATGCACCTAATGATCCATTCTTCCTTCTGTGAAACCAAAACACCTAATATAAAAACAACTCCACAACTAGTCCTTTTGTAACCTCTTGTTTACATTTCACAAGAGAAGTATGTGGTGCTTCTATGCTTTTATTTAATCTTCATAAACAGTCATCCCAGCCTTTCATAAGCAAATTCTGCTTGTAAACCCTCTACATTTTTTAATATCTGATATTGTAAAAGCATCATGCTACATGTAATTTGTAAATTACTATACCATTTAATCATATTACCTGTAATATCAGTTTTCTCACAGAAATCATGTTTTTTTCAAATTAGTTGTTAAAAGTATCACTTTATATAGCATAATTCATTCATCTGCCATTTCTTTGAAAATAATCTTAGTGAATGTAATATAGTTGTATATAAAGTGAAAATAATGGACTTTTGGAATATATTTTATTTATAGATAAAAGCCACTTAGAAAAGTGTGACGTTGATTTATGCTGTATGTGTTTGCCTGCTGCTAGTATTTAAGTTCAAATTGTGATCTTAGCTATCTGAATGTTATGTTGGTTCACACAATTTGCCTTGTGACCAAAACTCTCACTAAAATATCAATGGAACAGTAGATAAGAGATGCAAATAACATAAAATTAATTAAAATGGTCATAATCCTTAATAATACTTTAAGAAAGAAATGAAGTTTATATCAGCATGGAAGCAAATGTTGATATTATCACTAAAAAGTATCATATTCATCATTTTGCCGTTGAATCTTTCACTTTCATCTAGTGATTTGGTTCTGATGTTCTGCAGTGACTTTTGTTCCAGTGACTGCTGTGCTTAATCCCTTTGACCACAGTGTTTGAAAAAAAGTAAATAAATATTGTACATCCCATTATAACATCACCGTTGTACACTTAGACCCGGTATTCACAGTCTGAAGCTTTAGATTTTCAAAGCAATAATCCACAAAAGAGTGGTACTATGTGGCTAGGCAAATCACATACTTTCAGGATGACTATGGAAATTTAGGAGCATTTTTAAAAACATGCCTCCCTGTCACAAAAGCATAATACGCTTAAGGCATGAGTGATGGGGACCGCTGATACACAGATAAGGGATAGTTCACATTTGTGAAGCAGTAGGATTCATGGACATGAATCCAAAATGAGCTCATTTGCACACTAAACCTGTAAATGGCCCTGATCTTATGCCCTTAAACATCAATTTAACAGGAGAATTGGGAGCTGGGAGGGGAAGGGAAAATGTTTCATTTGGTGTCAGGGAGCTGCTTGTGCATATATGGGCAGACTACTAAAGGATCATTGGGGGAAATGTTTCATTGGGAGTCAATGAAGTGCTTGTGCATACATGGGCAGACTAATGGAGGGACCACTGGAGTAAATGTTGCAATAAGAGTCAGTGAAGTGCTTATGCATACTTGGACAGCCTACTGAAGGGGTCCCTGGGGTGCCTGGCGGAATTGTTTCATTTGGTGTCAGGTACGTGCTTGTGCATACATGGGCAGACTATTGTAGGAATCATTAGAGGAAATGTTTCATTTGGTGTCAGGGATGGGTTTGTGCATACATGGGCAGACTAATTTAAGGGTCGTTGGGGGTACTGTTTCATCTTGATGTTTGTGTATACTTGGATAGACTGCTGAGGAGATCATTGGGGAAAATGTTTCATTTTGGTGCTTTGGCATACTTTGCAAAACTACTGAAAGGATTGGTGGGGAAATGTTCCAGTTTGGGGCCTGTGAATAATTGGGCATAGTACTGAAGGGATCACTTGGGGAAAGGTTTCATTTTGGTGCTTGTGCATTATTGGTGAATCTACTGAAAGGATCACTGAGGGAAATGTATCTTTTGCTGTCAGTGATGTGCTTTTGCATGCATAGTCAGAAAGCTGAAGTCATCACTGGGCAAAATAATTTATTTTTGTGTCATTTTAGTGCTTGTGCATACTTAGACAAACTATTGAAGGATTGCTGGAGGAAATACTTCATGTGTGTGTCAGTGTCAGTGTCAGGGAAGTGTTGGACAAACTACAGAAGGAAAAGCAGGGGGCAAACCTTCAAAATTGCAATTCAGATATCAAAAGCAAAGCATTACTTTAAAAATAAACGATGTGCATACCTCATGGATATTGGAATATGAATCGCAGAAACTCCTGATTAGCATATGCTGCTTTGTAATGTTTCTTATTTGCATCTCATTATACTTATGGCATTTTGTATTAGGATAGATTCTATGAATCTTAACTTTATTACACTCATTTGTAAACATCAGGGATACCCCTACTGCATTTGCACTAATGACTGACCTTAATAAAAACACTGTTTTCCATTCCTTCCCCAGAGACCTGCAATATGTTTCTGTAATTATCCCAGTGTCGGTATTATAACTTCTAGCCTGCCATTGCCTGCCTACAGTATTCTTAACAACTGCATTTTATTTATTTATTTGTTAACTTGTATAAGCAAACTAGCTACAAATTATTCTTTTCAGGGGTCACCTTGGAGAACTGTTCAGTTAAGTGAGTCATTCATTCCAAAGCTGGCAAGTGTCACTTGAGTGACTCAGATCCAGAACTAAAGGATGAGGCTTGTTAGCCATTATAACCTTAACTCTCTGAGCCAAAAATGTTAGATAATTTACAAAATAGTATGTCATGTTATACTATGTTATCTTCATTTAAACAAAGCCCCTAAGAAACATGGACCTGCTTTCTCTGTCATGGGCACAACAACTGAACATGCATGAAAACATAAAAAAAAAATACTAACAGCCATTTCAAGCATACTCTTATTCATTCATGTATTGCAATTCATGATATTGTTGCTAATGAAGTCACTATTTTAAAAAGTATGGCATAATTTGAATCCAGAAAGCACATTTCCTCCAAGCAAAGTTGCATGTCCTTACACTAAGGTTTCTGGCTGCCTGAAGAGGCATCTACAATTAGCATACCCCTGTCATGTTTCAGAAATAAGTGAACAACAGAAGAGTTTTTACAACTGTTACACCGATAAAGCAGTATAAAAATAGAGTTGTGTATGACTCTATCAGTACCCTGAGTATTTAATACTGAAATAATTCATCCATTCATCCACAACCCCTTTTCCCATTTTGCATATGGATTTGGGGTGTCACTTCAGCAGTGACAATCACCTAGAGCCAAGGTTTACACTGCTGAGTGGCTACCCTTGCCATGGTAGTTCTTCCACAACACACATTCATATGCACACTCACATCTATGGCCAATTTATAATGCACAGTCCACCCACTGAATGTCCTTGGGATGTGGATGGAAAACTGGAGGAAAGGGAGGACATACAGACTCTGCACAGAAGGCACCCAAGCCGGGAATTGATCAGGGGATTCTTGCTGTGTGGCAGCAATGCTATCCACTGTGCCACCCCAACACAAAAATAATCATTCTAGACCAATAACCATACTAGTTAAAACATTAATGTTTTTCAGATTGTGAAAGAACACAGATGATTGTCAGACTCTCCTTTCAGGCCCAAAGTGGCAGTGAACCTGACGTTATGTTGATATAACTATTTATAACCTGTACTGGCTACAGTTCTGCAAATACTCAAAGATAAGATAAGAAATGCAGTAACAGATGAATATCCATTTAGTCGCAATGAAGACAATATCATTAAAAAACATATATCCATTAAAATGGAGAGAGATTAGATGTATTAAGGCTGTTTTTGGAAAAATTAGAATGTTCAGTGAAAATAGCTATGAATCTGATTTGTACAATGTCTAAAGGTGTTTTAAGTAACATCTCTGTTGTCTCTGATAAGAATTATCTTCCAAACAAATTGTTGGGGCTGCCATGGGTGCTGTGATGGCACACACATGTCCAACTTTGTGATAGTAGCCTGGGATAAAAATTTGTGTTTGGCTCAGGGTTCAATTCCAGTATATCATTTTATGGGTGTTTTAATAATAATCTTTCTGTTTCATGAAAATATT
>NC_056731.1:1682184945-1682239945 GCF_019279795.1 Protopterus annectens | reverse complement strand
GCACTCACTAGAGGCACTGCTTAAAATGGAGAACATTGACATCTGTGCAGTGACAGAGACCCGGTTCAAGGCTCCAGAGAGCACCCCTGCATTACCAGGCTATAATTCATATCACACCTTTCGGCCACCTAACCTGGACTGAAGCATTAAAGGCGGAGGTGTGTCCACATTCATTAAGGATATCCACACCTCCAGGCTAGTTGCTCAGAATAATGCATCCGAGATTATCCAAGTGCATCTGACTCTGGGCAAGATGGCAATCCAAATTGTAGCTTGCTACAGATCCCCCACCATGCCCCAGGATTCCCACTCGGTATTTCTTGATATACTGGAAAATATTAGGGTACAACCTAACACCCTAACAATGGGTGATTTTAACTACGCCACCATTAACTGGGAAAACTACTCATGTACCAACTCTTGTGCTCAACGTTTTTTGGAATTCATAAATTCCAACGCCTTGGATCAACTTATCCACACCCCCACCTGGGACAGCAATATCTTAGACCTGGTCATTGCCAACATGGGCAACCAGTGTTCCACACCAGAGGTCAATTCTTCGTTAGTCAGATCCGTCCCAAGCAAATCACCCTAGACATCCACATCCCACCCCCACTTCCCATTAAGGAAACCTCCATAAAAAATTTCTCCAAAACCAACTTCACGGTTCTTAAGACAGAAGTGGCAAACTTCACAACACCCATACTGATGGACAATAGAGATATGACTGCTGAATCCTATACAATTGCACTTTATAAGCAATTACATGAGTGCATGGATCGTGCAATCCCTAACAGAACCAAGATGCTATCTTCCAAAAAAAGGAAGCCAATCTGGTAGTCCCCGGCTATAAACAAACTCTACAACAGAAGAAAGAAACTGTTGCAAAAAAGAGTAAAATCCCATGATTGGAGGAACTCCGTGGTCAGCCTCAGTAAGAAGCTGAGATCCCTCATAAAATCCTCCAAAGCTAGTTATGAAAACAAAATCACCACTGATTCTAAAGACAACTACAAAGCATTCTATAGCTATGTCAAGAATCTCAATGGCAACATTCAGATCTACTCTGAGTTACAGCACAATGGCACTAAATATACAGAACCAACTGATATTGCCAACATCCTGTCAGATAGGTTCAGTGCTAACTTTACCCCTCTCTCATCCCCTAAATGGCCCATCTGTATACTGGAAGAATGCAAATTTCCTGTAATCATGGCTGCACAGGTAAAAAACACACTATCCAAAGCCAAGAACACAGAATCCATGGGACCTGACAACATCCCAGGCTGCATTCTACATCATGTCTCCTACACCTGATAGACTTCTTTGAAGAAGTCACCAAAGCCGTAGATGAGGATAACATGGTTCACACAGCCTATCTAGATCCCACCAAGGCTTTCGACACCATTCCCCCACTCTGGAATCATAGATAAACTCACTAAACTAGGTATAAATCCCTATGTCACAAGATGGGTTGCCAACTGACTCACTGACAGAACCCACACTGTGAAAGTAGCAGACTCTAAATCCAACTTCAGACCAGTGACAAGTGGAGTACCACAGGGGTCAGTCCTAGGTCCTCTCCTGTTTGGTATCTACTTCTCTGAAGTACAGGCTAACACAGAAGGTCTTTGGCTAACAAAGTTCAGAGATGACTGCAAACTAGGAGCCATAGTCAAAACTCCTAATGATGTGGACATCCTACAAAAGGGCCTCACTGAGACAGATGCCAGGTGTCAAAGCAATGGCCTCAAGCTCAATGTCTAAAAGTGCATTGTCATCCCTTTTGGTAAAACCTCTATACCCATGAACTACCATATAGGCAGTAGTCTACTTAACACCAATAGTGTGATAAGAGACCTTGGGACACAGGTGGACAGTAGTCTGTCCTTTGATAATCACATTGCCACAGTAGTCAGTTAACCCTTCTATGTGGCACACCTGATCACAAAAGGTTTCTCATCCAAGAAAAAAAGAGGTCATTGTTCCCCTCTACTCATCACTCATTAGACCCATTATAAAGTACAATGCCTCTTTTGGTATGTACCTCACAAGACATCTACAATAACTGGAAAGAGCACAGAAATACCTCACAAAGAGGATTACCAGCCTCAAACTGATGTCCTACGTAGACCGTCTCAAAAAACTCCAGCTTTATTCTGTCACATATTGCCTACTCAGAGGCGACCTCTGCCTAACATGCAAAGCTATGTCAAACCTAGAGCTGTTGGACATGCTCCACGTAAAGAAATCCCAATCCCTCCAAGCTACATGCTTTAGGGACCTAAACCTTGTAACCACAATAAACAGAACATTCTGGAGGGATAGATTCCTGTCCAGAGACTTTCCATACTCTGGAACAAACTACCTAGCTATATCAAACAAAGCTCCTCATTAGCACTCTTCAAGAAAAGTCTTGATGATTGGATGGGAGATAGGAAATTCACCCTGGGGATCACTTCTGTGGCTCTGCTTGACAGGAACACAGGAAAATAATTTTCTTGGGTGGCAACAGCCAGGCTACTGTTTGGCTAGGCTTATATAGGCCCTAGGGCCAATAGCCTAGTACCTACCTATAAACCTATTAACCTATATGTATATGCGGGTCTAATTTGTTTCATTGAATCTCATTTCAATAAATTTCATTTCACCCTGACCACATCCCTGAAAATTCAAATTACTGAAAACTCATTTCACAAAATCTCATTTCACTGAACTTAACTTAGTATACATGACACTGTGCAGAGTACTGTAAGGCAAGTAAAAGTTATATTCCCACCTTGTTTGTTTTATATTGTATTTTACCAAAAACTTCAAAACAATGCATTTTAAACAATAGACATGTATAGTTACAACACCAATGACTAACTCTCTCCGGAAGACAATATGTGCTCAAAATAAGTGGAGGGCTATGCCCCCCCCACCCTTAACTATAGATACTAACTCCAGGATTGCACTACAGTGGGGAAAGGGCATATACCTTTTACTTGCCATACAGTACTCTACACAGTGCCATATATACTAACTGCAGTTCAGTGAAATGAGTTTTCTGTAATTTGAGTTTTCAGCGATGTGGTCAGGGTGAAATGAGATTCAGTGAAACAAAGTAGACCCATACACACACACACACACACACACACACACACATATATATATATATATATATATATATATATATATATATATATATATATATATATATGTGTGTGTGTGTGTGTGTGTGTGTGTGTGTTGGATCTGGTGGCACATGCATTGCAAACAATGCACAGAGAAATAGCTGCATGTTAAGTAAGCAGTACAGAGAACAGTAACATGTAACTGCAGTACAAGGTAACACTGGTAACAGAGTGTAGGACACAATGGTGTGGATGTCACAAAGACCCTGTTAAAAAGCAAAAGGAATCAGAAGCACAGTGAAACAAGGCAGCAAGTACCAGCAAAGGAAACACAAAAGGGAGCACAGAGCACCAGAGTAAGCACAAACACTGTGCATCAAGGCAGCATGAACCTGTATGCACAGCAATGGCAACATTGTAAAAACAATAGAATCAGATGGCTAGTAATACCCAAAAATAAGAGTACGGCACAGTGCACTAGTGTCAACAACAAACATCACTACAAATGACTGAGTAAGTTGTTGGGGGAACAATAACCAACAAGCACTAATGTACTGTGTGTCCCAAGCATGTGTTACATCTACACCAATAACAGCACATTTTGTGATGAAGATAACACCTTAAAGTAGGAATCAGCTACTTTATGGAATACTGGACAGCACTGTAACTTATTAAATAGTGGAGATGTATAAACTGTTACAGCATACGTTGCACAATATGCATCTAAAGCAGAACAACTGTTAAGATCCTTGCTGCAAGACATGTTCACAAAAATGTCAAATTTGAAATTAGAGGGCAGTTCCATTAAAGGGGATGCATTTAAACAATGGCAGCTGCCAGTCTCCTACAATCAATGAACACATTGACAAGGGTTACCAAGGACACAGCAGCAGGTCAGAACAGGATGCCTACCACATTATACTAAGGTGTTTTACTGACAACTGCTTCAGATTATAGAACTGACATGGAGGTAACCATCCCTGTTTACTGAAGGATAATTTTACCATAGGGAGAAAAATGTTTAAGGCAAGGGCCTACTGGCATTGTGCACAATAACTGCAAGTGAATGTAAGAGATCTGCTGTTCCATTAACAGTTGAAACTAGAGAGGAGTTGAAGAAGTCTTTTGGATATCATCACAGACTGGACCTCACCACAGGACCTTGTTCAGGTGCACTGACTAGTATGAAAACAAGTACTGTGCAGTTACAGAGTGCCTCTGTCAAATCATACAGGAGGAGGAGAAATTGTTACATGGGGACACTGCAGTAGTAATTCCAAAAAGTAAAAAACAACTGCACAGCTGGGATGAAGTTGTCACACCAATATGCAAAGAACAAAACCAGAATAAAACCTGAGTGACAACAAACATGGCTAAGTAAAAAATACCAAAAAGCTTTTATTATACCTTGGTAAGTGCTTTCATGTTGACCACAATGCTTCATCAGACTTTAAAAAATATACAAATTAACACTCACTGTTTAAAATCCAAACAACAAATCAGAGACTGATTCCAATTATGACATCATAAAAGGCTATCCAATAAGCTATATAAACTCTAACAGCAAATTAAAAAGTATACTATCTACCAATGTGTACTCAGCAATAACTATGTTGTGTCTTTTGGCTTTTACCGGTTAGGGATCGCCACAGCGGAACTCCGGTCCGCTAATGATTGGTAGTTGATTTTTACATGCCAAGTTACCAGCCCTGACACACAACCTTCAATGAAGGTACGCCCATTCACGCATGTCTCCACACAGAAGATGCCCTAGCTGAGAATTCAACCGGACAGTGTCTTACTGTGAGGCGACAACGCTACTGCAGCACCACCATCGCGGTCTAGCAATAACTATAATTTCTAGTATAACTGAAGTATATATAAAAATCTACTTATCTACTCATCACCTAGTTCTAACAGTACATATGTACTTAGTCATGGTAGGATATACAAGTCCAAAACCATTAAATATAGTTTGGTGATACAAAAAAAAAAAAAAAACATCAGATCAATTGATTGCCAGGACTGCATGATGAAATGATAGAATGAATATCTAATGTCTTATATATATTGTATATTTAGCTCTCTACATAAAGTAAACATATAAAAGCTGTAGGTTCCTATCTGTTGCATATAAAATTGCTAGATAGGTTCATATGTTCATAGGTAGGTAGTAGGCTATTGGCCCTAGAGTCTATATAAGCATAGCCAGAAAGGTAACCTGGTTTTTGCCATGCAAGAAAATTATTTTCCTGTGCCCCTGTCGAGCAGAGCCACAGAAGTGATCCCAGGGATGTTTCCAAATAAACAAAGGTACAGTAAAATGAGTTGAAAGAACTTAACAAACACATATTCTCAACAAAACAATGCAGTTAGTTTCTTAAGCATAACATAACACAACACTGCAATGAAAAGTAAGAAATGAACTGCTGCCACAACATAAGTGAATAACATATCTAACAAAAATTGGAAAAAATAAAGAATAAATACCAAGGTACCTGCATTCAAGCAGATAAGCCACAACAGTTAATAAAACAAAACAAAAAAAAAACTTCAGTATTAAACATTACTTCCCAGTAAACATCTAAGTAGGTGTGGTATTATAATCACAATCTTGATGGGCAAAGACCATGTATACACATAAAACTTAAAAGCTATAAAAACACAGGCTAGCTAATGTTACTGAAAACATCAGCCGTCAATCAAGTGTTATGTGTATGAATGAGTATGTCTGCTTATAAGTGTCAGGTCTTATAACCAAAAGGAGCACTACTCAATCAATAAAAAAACAAGAGTACCTTAAACATCCAAGGAAATGTACTAATTGAGTTGTAATCCTGCAAAACCAGGCCAGTGAAGGTGCACAGATCCTAAAAGCATCAAAAGAGTGTAAACAAGCTTGAAGCTGCTTTTGGCCATGGTTTATCTTTGTCTCCTCAATGCGATTCCATCCAGAATTCCATTCATGAGTGCTCCTTATACTAAAGTTACAAATCAGGTTTTGTTAAGCTGATTGTTCAGCATGCAGTTGTGTGCACGCGTGCACGCACGCACGTGTGTGTGTGTGTGTGTGTATGTGTGTGTGTGTGTGTATGTGTGTGTGTGTATATATATATATATATATATATATATATATATATATATATATATATATACACAAAACAAAAAGGCAGTTATTCAAGTAATTAATTTAATTACTTCATGTGAAGGAAAGTATGCTTGGCAGTATATTTCCTGGTAACCTTTGTGTCAATACGAATTCAGCCAAGTGGGTTATGATCACCTTTAGCGAATGCCACTGTTATTAGCATTTGGTTCATCATTCTGTAATGGCTGGGTAAATGATTCTCTATATGAGAAGCTTCTAATTATGGATCATGAAGCTTGCTTTTGTGACATTGAGCATCTGTCTCTCTTACATGTTTCTAGGAATATTGATAGCAAAGTAATTTAGACAGCCAGAAACACAGCAGCTCGTTGCCCAAGTAATTAAGCTAAACGTCATCCACATACCTTTTGAGAAATCCATATAATAGTTAGAACTCATCCATAGCCAATCAGTGAGGATCTGTGGACTTCAAGGACATTACTACTGTCTGAAAGAACTTGAATAATAACAATATATTAATAAATATAACAAGGATTAAAAATATGCCATATTTCATTTATTGTACACATTGCAGCATTACTATAAAAAATCTCAAATTCTACTTTCAGTGATTTAAGCTCTATTGATTCAGGGAGTAAAATGTCAAATGTTTATTATTGCAGCAAGGGGTACCTGTTTATTAATCTCTGTGCAGTTCTGATCTTAGAAAAGGTGATTCAGAATATGTCGATTGAAATTCTTTTACCTGGGCTTTTGTGAAGACAGATGTGCAGGGTATTTGATAGGAAAAGGAGAAGTGTATCTAAATTTCATTGCCTACTCCATAACAGAATGTAACCGTGAGTTTCCATACTTAGCATGTAAATGAAAACAGGAGAAGGCCTGATATAATAAGTTCTGAAGCAAATATTTTCAGATAAACAATTTCCTCTGCAAAGCTGCTGACGTAGAATAATGGTATTTGCCTTAATATCTGAGATAAGTAGTGCACATAAAAATGGCAAAAAAGTCATGAATATGAGGGAACATGTAGCAGAGCATATAAAACAGGCTTGGTTTGTACAGATTTTAAGTTTTGATCTAATAGCACATAATTAAGAGACTAGTGGAGTAAAATGGTGGTGGTAGCTGCAAAGCCACAGATTAAGAGCCCAATGTTTAGTAAGTATCATCACATGTTGTGTGTGTATGTGTGTGTGTGTGTGTGTGTGTGTGTGTGTGTGTGTGTGTGTGTGTGCACGTGCATGTGTGTGTGTGTGTGTGTGTGTGTGTGTGTACGCTAAGGAGCCTTTTATAAAATGTATATTGTGATTTTAGAGTGAGATTTTCAATAATCAAAAGAAGTGATTCACAGTATTTTTCTTAGATCTTATAAACTGAGCTGTAAACAGAAAGTTGAAAAACTTACACAGAACCCAGCCAGTAATCTTAGCAAAAATGCAGCATGTCTGAGATATTTTTTCCCAGACTTTGACATAACAGAAATTTATTTGTATTTTTGAATTTCTCCAAGTACTTTGGGTTACTAATATAGTAACAGGAATGGACCCCATTTCTGAGTCAGGGTGCAGTTAGAATTCATGAGTTTGGTATTGCGCCAGTCTTTGATCTTTACAAAGAAAGTCCTTCTCAGCATATGCAGCACATCCTGAATTCCCACTTTCTGCAACTCTTACTGAGTTGCATGTAGCATATTTACATATGATCAAAAATGATTTTAAATTAGCCCTATTGCTCCTACTACTATACAAAATGTCTATGTGTTGTTAACCCATATTGTTTTAGTTTCTGCTTGCATATACTTGTATTTTATGACCTTGTATCTCTCAGCTGAAAAACTGTGTAATGTCTAGGTATAGCTATTTCATTTATTAATGACATTTTGCCCTTTTTTCCTTGACTACTATAACTAGCTTTTTTGCCTCTACTTTCCTGGCCCTTGGTATTGCATGATCCCATGTGCTCAAAACCTCTTCACTTCCAATAATCCCCTATGGCTCATTTCCAATGATTCTGTATGACAGTGTTTATACAATTTCCAATGTGGCAGTCTTGCTACATTGTTCTTCCTTTCAGTACACACACCATCAGCCATGACTATATTGCACTTAGCAAGAAAATGTGCAACTGCTTTTAGTTTTGTACTACAGAACCTGCATTTGTCTGTATTTCCCATTTTTTCTATAGATTTTGTAAACCAACAAGTTAGTAGTCCTCTGTCTTGGTTTCCATTATTAGTCTTTCATCTTTTGTTTTAAATTCACCTCTTCTTAACCATTCCTGCTCCAAATCTTTATTTACATCTTCCTGAAGTTCTCTATATTTGTAAATATGACTGTGTGTGTTCCAGTTTTCTTTCCTTTTCTTCTAGTCATATTCTTTTTATTGTTTATTTATTTTTTGCCACTTTCTGTTGTCATCTGATTTTTCACCTTCTTGTTTGGTTTCCATTCCTACTCCGTTCTAAGATGCTTCTACTAATTTGGTAGACATGTCATCTTAGACTTGTTTTCTTCATGTTTTAGACATTTTGCTATGTTTGGATCTGATGAAGTCCACAAATATGCATGCATTCCTCTGAAGGCATACATGTCCATATAGTAAATTTCAATGAAGGCCATACACCCATTAGAATAAGAGATAATCTTGCAATGCTCTGGCTTTAAGATATCATTTGTTAAACATGAAACACATTTCTTCTTTTTTATACAAGCCCATTGTCCATGCTTTATTGCTGATTCTTCATTTATTTCTAAGTATTTATACATTCCTTCTGGTTCAAGTTCCTTTATATCAGTTCTGACCCAGGTTGATATTCTCGTGATGCTTTAGCTTTCCTGCGATAAATATTGCTTTTGTGTATTCATTAATTGTCATTTTTATATCATCTGAGAAAGTGTTAACCATCAGTAGTTGTGCTCTCAGGTGCTTGTCTGCAAACATATATAGTTTTAAAGGTAACCATTTGAAATGTCAGGACCTGCTTGCTGAGTCCCAAAACACGGAGATTGAATGGCCAAAAGAACAGATTTACATATACCAAATCCAAGATGGCGTTTCTGTGAGGTATGGCAGTCTCACAGTTGGTGTGTGTGTGTGTGTGTGTGTGTGTGTGTGTGTGTGTGTGTGTGTGTGTGTGTGAGTGTGTATATATATATATATATATATATATATATATATATATATATATATATATATGTTCATGGTATAATGGTGTGTGGGGGTGCATATGGGGGGTGTGAAGGAATGTTTTCCTCCCTGGAAAAAAAAAAAAAGAATTTTAAAGCAGAATAAAAATGTTCAAGATTAACTCTTCTCCAGGATTTTTGGTCTTGTTTTTATTGACTTCCCAGCACTCAGCATTTCAAGTGCCAACATTTCTATACACAGCCAGTTTTAAATCACTCACAAAAGTATATGAGATATCTTTGAACAAAATTAATTTTTGAAAGTTAAGCTATAGCCCAAAAAAATGTTTACTGGGTTCTGGGAAAGTCAAAATGGCATGATGACAAGGAATAACAACCAACCAACACCGAAAAAACCATGTCCAAAATAGTAAAGTGAAAGTTTGGAGAAAACCACAGGAAAAATACATGTACAAAACAAAAAAAAATATTTGGTTAAGCACATTTCATTCTTTCTCAATGGAAACTTCATCCTAACAAAAACACCTTAAGAAACAGCCTTTAGCATAATACAGCAATCACATGACCCAAGCAAGTTATATGACACATCATCTTCCTATACTATTTCCTAAATAATAAAAAATATATCAATGTACTGTAACCCTAAAAATCAAACACATTAAAATATCCAATATTAAAATTCATCACAAATTTAATAATAAAAACAAACTGATTAAATATAATTTATCCAATTTATAGCAAAGCAGATTCAACAGCAAAAATGCTGCTAATAGAAACACATTTGTTTAACCATGGGTACTTAGATGCATTCAGCTTTATCTGCCAAAATATTCTCTAGCTTATAATTTAGTCTTCCAGTTACCCCATTCTAAAAATTAATAGCTTTTTCTAATACAAAAATATAAAATTCATTAAAAGAATTACATATTTGAGAATGTTTAGATGAAGCATTACTAGTGTCTCCCTTCCTAATGGTATAAACATGCTCATATATTCTAGTCCTTAATGCATGTCAGTCTTACCTATAAAAAAAGCTATACAGGTAAGACATACTGAAAGATAAATATCTCCTGTAGAACCCTGAACAGGTTATAGCATGAGGATAAGAAGGGAGTATCACATAACCCACATCCAAAATAAAATGACATTCAAAATATTTACCATAGTTGCCCATCCTTCCATTGTTAAATCCATAATGTTTAGTCTCCAAAATTCATTTTATAATTTTACATTCTCTTAAAAACAAAAATGGAGTCCATTACCTACTTTCTGTACAAGGCTGTGGTAGTGAAAATGGCCATCTAATTACTGGACATAGCTCCTTTTATTTCAAACACCCACTCACCAAAAAGTAAAACTATTACTTTATTATAACTTTTTCCATCACTTTGATTCCTTCTTATAAGTGAAACTTTGCCATCTCTTCTCAATAAATTAGCATAATCTATTTTCTTTCTTTCTTTATTTCATTTGTCACCCCTAGTAAAAGAGTTTCTGCATACCCTTTCTCTTACACTGCTTCTCTATTTTCATACAACAAAGTCTTCAGTTTAGCTGCAGTTTACTAACTTAGTGATTGTTTTTGTTGGTACAAGGTCAGCTGTGCGATCTAGGTCCATCCTGCTGCATTGGCCCTTGCTGTGCTCAGGCTCACTTTACTTCCCTACTTTACCTCCAATTCTAACCCACCCCCACTACTCCCACACTTATACTTACATTGCTCTAGCCCTTTTTTCAAATGTCCAATCAAACCTACTGCCTAATTCACCCTATCCACCAATCAGCTCCCAACCTATCCTTTTAAGAATACAACTCACATCCAAAAACTTAAAGCTTTAGAATCCACGATTAAACTTTCCTCTTTCATAAAGCTACTATACACACAACTAATGATTAATAACAACTCTTATTTTACCCCTTGCATATTAAATAAATTTAGCCCAATGTCCATGTTGTTCCTTCCCTCAATCGGACCTCCTGCACATCTTGTGGTCATGTAATCATTCATATAAACTTTGGTGCTCTTTCAAAGTCAGATTAGAAAAAAATGGGATATCAAATGTCAACTCTATCTTGGGAACTTGCGGTCTTACATATTACAGATATAAGGTTATCCAAACTGAAACGCCATGTGCTCATCACCCTATGTGTATTAATTAAATTCTATATAACAAAAAATTGGCTGGATCACACCAAATTATCTTGAAATGGCTTCAGGAACCTAGCAATAAGATACATATCATCACATAAATTATTTATAAATGACCTCAACAAACAAGTGTACTATCAAAAATTTTGGAAAATAATTTTTGATTTTATTCAGGGGGGCTGAACAGTTACTTAATCAGTTTAATAATGTGCTATTACAGTGTGCTATTTTTTTTTAATCTGATGTGTTCCCTCATTTTATATTTTAGGTTTAGGTACATCGCCTTTTACTTGAATAACTTGGCTCTCTCTTTGAAGTTTCCAGTTGCATCATATGTATATATGTATACATTTGTATATAGGTACATAGTTTATGGTTTGGAGCGTATATACTGCCTATGTATGACTCTCACGTTATGGCTTTACTACATTTGATCTCTGTGTAATTTCACACATTTACTGCTTGGTTACCTTTCTTGTAAAACAATAAAATATTATTGGAGAAAAAAAAGAATACAATCCACATACACATACTACACTCAGTTAACCAACTACTTTCTACACCCCTTAAACACTGCACTTTCCCTCTCTCTCTCTCTCTCTCTCCATCAATTCCTTTCAATCATATCTTATCTTATCTCCATCAATTCCTCTCAATCATATCTTATCAACAAAACTGCTTCTACCATCCTAACACCTCTGTTAATAATTCTCACACATGCAACATCACTTTTGTCCCTAACTCTCCAATAACTTATTCATCCTCTGATACCTTGACTGCCAGCTACCAGTCACATCTCAGCAGCTTTGCTAGTATCTCCCACATATATTTCTCTATAACCTATCCTATTACTCACAGTCACCACTCCTAAACACTGAACATAGTAAACATTACCTTATACCCCTTACATCTGTTTCCATAAAAACTCAACGCACTATTCGCTAACAAATCTCTATATTACTATAATGTACAGACATCCACCCTAACCCAGGTCCTAATACTAAACAAGACACACACTAGAACAAGTCCTAAAAATCTAAATGTTATGACCGATAATCTCAGAAGCTTAAGCCATAAAATATCCCCCATTGCATGCTTGGATAGATCAGTATAAACCAGGCATCCTGGCTCTAACTGAAACCTGGCTAAAGACCAACATTGAAGACTCAGAAGTGTTACCTCCCAACTACAGCATAGCTAGATTAGACAGACTCCATGAGAAAAGTGGCGGCATAGCCCTATTTTACCCTAACACCCTAAGTATTACACCATTTACTAACAAAACACATACTTTTCCTAATGCTGAAATACTCATATCCTTTCTAAATCTCAACAGTACCAAACATATTTGCATCACTGTTTCCTAAATTCCCACAGGACAAAATATACCCATTCTAGAAGACATACTATCCTGGACCACCCAAGCAAATAAGCATGATACTATTATATTAGATGATGTCAACATAGATTGGCAAGTTATGTCATCACAATTACCAACAAATAGCATCAGTCTCTATGGTTTGTCTTATCTCATACTTCCGGACAGGCTCTCTAGCTTAGGACTTACTTGTCCCATCTTACAATGGTTCCACAGTTACCTACACAAGCAGCAACAATCCGTAAAGTGGTTAAATGAAATTTCTCCCTTTCTACATAACGCCACTGGAGTCCCACAAGATTCTATTCTTAGTCCTCTGATTTTCAGTATATTTAAAATGACCCATTCACTGCCTGACCCACTGGAACACTCATACTGTATGCAGATGACTCCCTATTATCTGCACTTCTACATTACCCCAACTTCTCACCATCACACAACAAACATTTTCTGCCAATGAATCCTTGTTTACTGTCAACTATTCTTAAATCCTAAAAGAAAAAAAAAACTAAACTCCTTCTGTTCCTGCCACAAAACTGCTCTATTGACATAAATCAACTGAAAATACACACATACCATTATTGAAATAGCCCGCCACACTAAACTGCTAGGTATTACTATAGATGATCAATTAAAGTTTTTTCTCCATATCCAACAAAGTATAAAAAAACTCCAGAAACTTTGCATCCTCTACAGAAACAAAGATTTCCTGAACTCATTAACCATGGTCACACTTGCCAAAACTTTCTTTCTAACCTCCCTATTATATGTTGCCACTATTCTTCTAAGTTAAGTATCTCCATTAGATACAAAATGGAACAGTGTTACAACAAAGTGGCAAAGTTGGCTACCAACTCATAACCCAGCACACATCACTGTAGGCTGTTACAAATGCTATACTGGCTTCAATTCCCCAACCACCCCCTCTATATCCAATTCGTAATGTTACACAACATGATCCATAAACCTCTAGCCTGCCCAACTCTGAAAAACATAATCAAACCTTACAGCCCAAACCTAGCCCTTGGGTCTGAAGATAAGAAACTTCTCACTATCTCCAAAGCTTCTAAAATACCAGGACAAAGCCTATTCTAAAAGTGTATTAGTTCTGGTTTAAGCACTTGGGCTTCAGGCCACTTATTTTACATTAAGAGGGTTCGTGGTCTGCACTCTTGTGGGAGGAGAGGCTGGACTCTGCCCTTCTGAGCTGGGAATTTCTAGTTAAAGGCTTATAGTGCCTGCATATTTGAACTGCTTCTTACTGTAATTGGTACACCTTGTTTGCTGTAGCATAGACTAGATCCAGGCCTGCTGAATCTAGCTTTGTTTGTATGCTTGTTGTTTGTTTGCTTGTTATTTCCCTGAAAAGCTAATTCCACCTAAAATGTGGCTTTTCAGTGCTTTTGTGGATCCCTAGTGATATCTGCATTGCTTACTGTACTTATTTCCTTGTTTCACTTGAAAGAAAGTTACTGTTTGTTGTTTTTGCATTTAAGTTACCTGTAACACATTGCATTTAAGTTACCTGGCACTTGCTCACTAAAGCAATTATATAAGTCAGCACTAAAAAAATTAAAAGCACTACACCCTCACAAACTCCCCTTGAGTACCTTGTTCCCCATCGGCCCTTTTTTCAATTATAAAGGAATTTCCAATACTATTCTAGCATGTCAAAAGGTCAGTTGTCAATCTCCTCTCCGGTCCAGCTGGTGAATCTGGGAATCTTGAGGCAATGTTACAACTGCCTCATGTACACAGACAACCCTCTCCTCCTCCCAACAAATTCCAACAGATGTGAGGGATGCAACCATACAGCCAAACTGGAGGCTAAGCTCTCTCAACTCAGTACTGGCATAACCAGTCAGGAGGAGAAGGAAACCACACTCACTACAATTCCAGTCTCACATAGACCTACCACGACAGCAAACCAAACACATAAACACACGAAAACATACTCGGAGGCTCTAAATAAAAATCTGCCTAAGCAGCAGAGACCTCCAAAGCAGACACCCAAGCAACCACTACCCCAAAACAAAACACGTGCAACACATAGCTCACAAAGCCAGTGTGCCGAACATTCACAGCCCTTAAGGCTAAACAACACACCTGATACACTTGTAATAGGTGACTATCGTCAGGCACACTGACGTCCCGCTCACCAGGCTGAACAAGGAGAAAGTCATGGTGAGCTGCCTGTCAGGCGCTAGGATCCACCACATAACACAAGCACTCAGGTCACTCCAAGGCAAGTACAAATATGACTCAGTCATTGTCCATGCTGGTGTGAATGACCTGAGACGTACCTCCCTGGACTACATGAAAAGAGACATAGAGGAGCTCTCTGAGCATGTAGCCCAGTCTGGTATGACCCTGACCTTGAGTAGCATCTTACCCTCACCAAGAATGATGCCACAATATGAAGACAAGAGGATCAATTTCAACAATTGGCTTAAGTATTGGTGTCATTCAAAGGGGATCCAATGCCTGTCAGCCTGGGATGACATGCTCAACAAGCCACGATGCTTCGGTAGGGACGGCTTGCACCTGTCACCCCTGGGCTTTCGGATATTGGCAAAGGCTCTTGTTACCCCCATAGTGCCTTTTTTAGGCAAGGCTCAAAAGACAAACCCACCTCCATAGGCATCACAAGGGATAAGAAACTAAGAGTAATGCTACTCAACGCCAGAAGTCTAAACCTCAAGATGCACGCACTCGAAAATCTCCTTAGCATGGAGAACATCGATATCTGTGCAGTAAAAAAAACCTGGTTCAAGGCTCCCGAGAGCACCCCAGCACTACCAGGTTATACCTTATACCATGCTTTTCGGCCCCAAAACTTGGACCGAACCACAAAAGGAGCGGGAGTATCAATATTCATCAAAGATACCCACACCTCCAGGTTGGTGGCACAGCACGAAGCATCAGAGACTATCCATGTGCAACTAACAGTGGGTAAAACTGCCTTCCAGTTTATAGCCTGCTACAGACCACCCTCCCAAACCCAGGAACCCCACTCGGCCTTCCTGAGAACACTGGAAAATATGAAGGTCTAATCACAAAAACTAGGTCCAGACACCCAGTATCGACAAATTTGCAGCAAAACAATAAATCCTACTGTTGGCAACTATAAAGGCTGTCCTCCACCAATGTGTATATAAAAGAATGAACTGACCAATGATGTAAATCCAAAGTCTTTATTTTGACACACACAGTCTGAAGTCCAAACGAAATTCAAACAGATTGAGCACGCTTTCGTCTCCTATCGTGAGACTTCATCAGAATCTCCTGTTAGTACAAACATTCTATTTAAATACTCTCATAATAAAACAGTTCTTAATTGATTGATTGTTAATCACTAATTAATTAATTCCAGTTCTAAATAACCCTTAGGTGTATAAAAACTGTTGGAAATTCACATATAAATAACTAAAGTGCACACCTACATGAAAATGAAAAGTCAAAATAACCAACTGGTATACCGTAAAAATACATATGAAAATAAAAAATATATATATATAAAGAAACATAAATTCATTCACATAAATATGAACAATTATTAAACTTCTTGTTATTGGTAATATATAAAAGAACCCTATTGCAAAAATATAATACTTCTTGAACATGAAAGGTGTATAGAATTCCTTAAATTATTGTTGTGTATCACCTATTATGCTCAAATATGTTAAAATACTGATTAAAATGTACTTATAAATACTAATAAATATGTATGCAAAATTACATATATGTACAAACTTTCCTAAAATACATAAGTTATACATAAAATTATATTAATGTATATAAAAATAGATTTAAATAATGCTCTAAAATGCTTTAAAATATTTTTTAATAGTATTTAATAAAATGTAACTAAGGTATTGTTCTGTCCATTACCAAACAATCATGACAAAATAATAAATATAACTAAAACTACGTCTATCTACCTAGGTATCTACAAATTCTATTATAACTGATAAGAACCACAATTTTATTTATTTTTTCTAACATGATTTGATGCCAATAATTTCAAGGCAGGTTTAATTGAGATATGGTCATTCATTCCTGGGTACACACAAGAGTCCAATCTAATTTGCCAAATCATCTTGCGGTACTCCAGGAAAGTTTCCCAATCACCTCTCCTTTCCTTTTGTTTCGCTACCTTAAGTACCCAGAATTTTATATCCATATTCTGACAAATGGTTGAATGCCTGTAAAGTGCGTTATTCTCATTCTTTTTATTTATATCCCTAATATGCTCGTATATACGAGTTTTCAGATGCCTTTCAGTCTTACCTATATAGTACCCCCAGCATGATTGACAATAGGCTAAATAAACCACTCCTTTGGTAAAACAACTTGTATATGCATGGCCTTTAATTGTAAAATTAATGCTGGGTATATGTATTTCCTTTTTACAGGCAATGTATGGGCATTTGTATGAAATATGAAGATCTCTCCAAACACCATTATATTGAGCGACTTCAACTACCCAAACATAGACTGGGAGCATTACTCTAGCTCCAACACCCTAGCCCAAAGGTTCCTAGAATTTATAAACTCAAATGATATGGAACAACTTGTTACTACTCCCACAAGAGGGGAAAACATACTGGACCTGATCATCACCAACATGGGGACTTTATGCTCCAGACCAGAAGTGTATCCCTCACTGGTAAGATCAGACCATAAACTAATCTCACTGGATATTCACATCCCGATCCCACCCCCTGCCCAGAAATCCACAGTGAAAAACTTCTCTAAAGCAAATTTCACACTCCTCAAAACATAGGTGGAATCCTTCAAAGCCCCCGGGCCTGTGGAAAATATGGCCCAGACTGCAGAATCCTTTATAAACGCATTCTATGAACACCTTCAGGAATGCATGGATCAGGCAATCCCAAATAAAACCAAGACCCAATCCTCCAAAGGCAGACGTCCTGTCTGGTGGAACCCAGCCATAAACAAACTATACAATAGAAGGAGGAAGCTACTACATGATAGAGCAAAATCCCAAAAAAGGAAGGCATCTCTGATCAGAATTAGCAAAAAACTATGGGCACTCATAAAATCGTCTAAGGCCAGCTTTGAGAGAAAAATTGCACAGGACACTAAGGATAATCACAAGGCTTTCTTTAGTTATGTTAGTAACCTGGGTGGGAATTCCCAGATATGCTCAGAATTAGTGCAAAATGACAAAAAATACACCGAACCCACAGATATTGCCAACATGCTAGCTGACAGGTTCAGCACAAACTCCCCCCCCCCCACCGAAAGGGCAAATATCTATCCTAGCAGAGTGCTGCCCCCCTGACATCTCAGATGCTCCCGCCCCCTCCAAAGCAAAAAACACAGCATCAATGGGACCAGATGGTGTACCGGGCTGCGTCCTACATGAACTCCAAGAAGAGCTAAACCCAAACATAAAACTACTGTTCAATCTCTGCCTTACTACAGGATATGTACCCAAAGAGTGGCGTACAGCAACAGTGGTCCCTCTCCACAAAGGTGGTGCCTCAATGGATCCTGGAAACTATTGCCCCATAAGCCTGACTAGCTTGGTCTGCAAAGCTATGGAAAGGATCATCATGGACCTCATAAATAAAGATATTGGGGACCTACAGATACTGGATCCTACCCAGTTCAGCTTTGTTAAGGGCAGATCCTGCCTCTTAAACCTGGTCAATTTCTTTGAAACAGTCACCAAGGCCATTGACGAGGGGAAGGTGGTCCACACAGCCTACCTGGACCTCGCAAAAGCCTTCGATACAATATCCCACTCGGGCATTATAGATAAGCTCACCAGCTTAAATATAAACCCCTATGTCACTAGATGGGTTGCAAACTGGCTCAAGGACAGAACCCACATGGTTAGAATTGCTGGAGCCATGTCAGACTCCAAACCAGTTACAAGTGGCATCCCACAAGGCTCAGACCTGGGACCTCTCTTGTTTGGTATATATTTCCTGGAGGTGCAGGCCAACACGGAAGGACTGTGGCTGACCAAGTTCGCAGATGACTGCAAACTGGGCACCATAATCGACTCTCCAGCCGACACAAGCATCCTTCAAAAGGGCCTCATAGAAACAGACAACTGGTGCCAGAGCCATGGCCTCAAGCTAAACGCCAAAAATTGAGTCATCCTCTTTGGCAAAAACAAAGTGCCCACAAATTACCACATAGGTGGTAATCCATTAAGTACAGAAGAAGTAATTATGGACCTGGGGACCCAAGTTGATAGCAATCTCTCATTTGACAACCACGTGGCCAAAGTGGTTAGAAAAACATTTTCTATAGCCCACCTAATCATGAAGGGATTCACATCTAGATCAGGGGAGGTCATCATGCCTCTTTACTCATCCCTCATCAGGCCCATAATTGAGTACAATGCCCCTTTTGGGATGTACCTTACCAGACACCTGCAGCAACTGGAAAGACCCCAAAAGTACCTCACCAAGAGGATCAAAGGGCTCAAACAGATGCCATATGCTGCCCGGTTAAAGAAACTCCAGCTCTACTCAGTGGCATACCACCTGCTCAGAGGCGATCTGTGCCTGACGTATAAAGCCATGTCCAACCCGAATTAATGGACATGCTGCACCTCAGAAAATCCAAATCCCATCGAGCCACGTGCTCGAGAGACTTGAACCTCAGCACTGAAATAAATAGGACATGCTGGAGGGACAGATTCATAACCCAGAGGCTCCCTTCACTCTGGAATAAAATCCCAGTCCAGGTTAGGCAGAGTCCCTCATTGACTCTCTTCAAGAGGAATCTTGATGAGTGGATGGGAGATCGTAGGTTTACCCCGGGTATCACTTCTGTGTCACTGTTAGACAGAGGCACAGTATACTAACCTCGAAAAAGGGCATAGCAAAATTAATTTAAAATGGGTGGCGAAAGCCAAACACACTCTGGCTAGGCTTATAAATACCCTAGGGCAGATAGCCTAGTATGAACCTATGAACCTATGAACCTATATGCTCACTCTGTTGCTAAAGTGTGGAACCCACTCCCACTATCCGCCAGAAGTGCTTCAGATCTACTAATATTCAAAACTTCCCTGAGACAGCATCTAAACAATTCTTGGCTGTACCTGTACTCTGTTCCTGGCTAATCTCTCCTCCACTTTCTCCCTCCCTCTTTCTATCCACTTTCCCACCCAGATTTCTCTCCTCCTCTTCTATTAGTTCAACTAACACTACCTAAGTTTAGCTAACAGCCCTCTTATATTCCCACTTCTTACAACTCCTCCCTCCTTTACAACTATGCTTTCTCTGTCTCTCAACAATGTGACTGCATCTCAATTCCATGTTAAAAATGAACAAATATGTATATGTATGTATATATATATATATATATATATATATATATATATATATATATATATATATAGCTAGATAGATAAATCTAGATCTAGATGTATGCATGCATATACAACTACTGACTACTGACCATAACATACAAATTCATAGAATGTACTGTAGTGATATTCTAAGGCTATGTTGCATAGTATGTATCATCTATAATATGTATCACATGTATATGCATTGCTTTCCTTTAGTGATGTTAAAATAGAGTTATCTGTCTCATGCAACTGAATTTCTTCTGTACTTCACTGTATTCATTGAAGACTGTAATTTGGAGCTTTTCTCCCTAGGCCTCCACTAAAAATGGGTTCTTTATTACCCCAGTTGGACCATCCCAGTAAACAAATCTCAAATAAATAAGTAAAGATAAATAAATAAATAAAATGATTTAAGGCTTGAGTTTTAATTACCAGATGAACATTTTGATTATTTACTTGTTAAATATCTAAAAATTTCATCAGTTTCTGGTATTCTGAAAATGCACAAAGATATTATGAATCCACCACTCGGTCCTATTGTTTAGTCTGGTGGTTCAGAAAGTGAACCTTTAGCATAGTTTATCATTTATAAGTTAAAACACTTCATGGACAACAAGCCACTAAGGGAGAAGGCCTTCACAGCTGATTTCTCAGTGCTCAGTAGAATGAGCTGATGAGACTGGACTGGGAGCAGTTTCCAAAATCAGATTTATGCTAGGGGCGAGCAACTCAAAAGCCACCAAGTTTAAAACTACAACAGCAGACATGCAGGTGGGTGGGAAAAATTAAATGCAGACAGAGATCAGCAATAGTCAGGCATTGAACAGTAAATCAAACAAGCACTACAGCTAAAGATGTCACTAAATATTTGTAGTTAAAATAGAAGTAACCAAACCTTAAATGGATAACTTCAATCAAATATCAAATGCAGAGATCAGTAATAGTCAGGCAGAGAACAGCAAGTCAAACAAGCACTTAGTTTTCTAATTGTTTCTATAAAATGCCTTAGAGCAACAGACTTCACTATTAAAGTGTTCCATGAGTCTCTCTGTACTAAATTTATGTTATACGACATTCTGATTGGGTTTGTCAAACCTTTGTTTCCTTCTCTATTTCAGTTTCCAGCATAGAACTTTTCCTATTGATTTAGCCCATGCCCAGTAAAAGTCCTTCTTCCTCACCCTAATGTGTTCAGTAAATGAGTCTGTACTTGTTGTTTTAGCTTTCAGTAATTCCATTTTAGGCTCATTTCTAATAGCTTATTCCCAAGCAGATTAATACCTTCAACATTTTGCAATCATACTAGTTGTTGTTCCCTATCTCTTGTAAATGTCTGCTCAACTGTTTTCCAATATGTTTCCTTGCCTGTTAAAACTCCCCAGAGACATTTAATACCATCCCACCTTTTCAAGTCACTTGGATTTCCCCTTTTAGGATATGAGTTTAAAATTTCCTTAACTGCGAACATTCACTTTTCTTTCCCTCTTTCTTCACCCATAGCCGCTATTTTCATTTCTACAAACAACTATTGTTAATTAAATTAATATGTGCATGATTTGATACATTTCTGTCCCAACAATGAGTCTTTAGCAATTATCAAAGTTATTCCTCTTAGTATAACTTTATCCAACTTGCTGCCCTGCAATTTATCATTTATCGAGAAGTATATTCATAAGAATTTCATAGGTACTAAGGCAATTTCACCACCACATCTATCCAACTATCTGCCCTCTTGCAGTTCAACAGTGCATGTCTAGTTCCCTTATGAGCTTCTGACATGTCAAGTTCCTGCCCTCACCACACACACACTACATTTGACCATCAACTGCTATCTGCTCCTTTACTCATTCACTGGGGCTACCAGATGTTCTTTAGCCTACCCCTTCTATACCTAACTAATGCCTGGGGCCAATGAGGATTGGGATTGCTGGTAGATCATCATAAACATAGCTGGATAAGGTTCCCTAACCCTCTACCACTATGCAGTAATCTTATGAGATTCATGATCACTGTCTTTCTGAGGTGCATATGTGCTTTTCATCATAGTCAACCTCTCAACCAAGAGGGATGCCACCTGCAGTGCAGAACTTGCCAGGCTCTTAATGTCTCTCTTGTAGAGGGCCTAGGTAGTCTCCCTCCTCCCAATACTGGTCAGCCAGCATTAGCTGTCACTGTCATCCTCCGGTCTCATCTGTTCCCATGCTGCTACTTGACTGTGAGTCATATGGGCACAGTAAGGGCTTTATATCTCAGGACCACAGGGACAGATCTGATATGCTCAATTTCTTATCCATTGTGTGAGTCCATATCAGATTAAAATCAATAACTATTATCTGCATTGTCTCTGTTGGCATATTTACCTCACAATGTACATAAACATTTGAAAAAAATGTGACAGCTAATCTCAGTCAGGACTATATATGCATCCCAATTTCCATTCCGTCCATGTATATTGACCCCAACACTCACTCAGTATCCCATCTTGTTTTGCATAACACATTGCACTTGCTTATAGATTGACTTTCCTGACATGATTAACACTACTCTCTTACTTCCCAGCCCCAGAGTGCAGAGTGATAAAGCTCTCACTATGCTCCAAATGACACATATTCAACTAGCAACATAAGGACTGGAGGAACCAGTTAGTGGAGGATGAGATTCAGTGGCTAATGTCACCTTGCCCATCATAGTAGGGTGAGGCTATTTAGGGTTGCTTCAAGAGCAACATTAAGAACCCAGTGAGCTGTGCATTGGAAGCTGTGTGCCACCACGTCAGAAAGTTCAGATGTGTCCAAGGGTGGTGGGATATAGGGCACACTGTCTGGCAGCAGGATGACATTTTACCAGTGCGATCGATCTCCTCATGGGCCCACAACACTGGTCAGGTTGAGCTGAAGGGAAGGCTAATGCAGGTCCAGTAGACCAATTGAATCAGAACAGGATCTGATGTTAGCTGATGGTGAGCTGCAGGTTGGTAAGAGGAAATTATCCTGATGGTCTCTCTCTGCTGCCCATAACAAAGTTGTAAACCACTGCTATCCAATGATTTTCCCTTTTTATCAGTTCTGATTATTTAAACTTCATTTCTGAAAGAAATATGATATCTCTCATCTCTGTGTCTAACAGCATCTACTTTTTTTCTTTTAATTTTAAGACAGAAAAATAAAAACAATGTAACGCCCAAAGGATCTTACTTAATGACACTCCCACCCCATCAGTTCAGTATGGGTAAAAGACTGACCATTAGACCATATGGCCTATTCATGGAGAATTAAATGATTCTTAAGTTGTGCATTATTCATACCCTGTACAGTTTCTCCCACTTTTCCTTTCTGGAAAAAGAACTACTTAACTATGTTGAAATGTCCTTCCTATACTTTAATCCAATATGGTGCTGCCTTCACTCAAAGCTTACAGGTAATAATATGCATGCATACAGAAGCAGAACAAGAAACAATAAATTACCAGTATACAGAATACCTGTGTGACAAAAGGAGGTACTGCCAGCACAGCTAGCTGGAATTTTGTAAATAATTATATGTCATTTGTGAATATCAAACTAATTTATACAAGATGCTGGTATCACAACTCTATTAGAACTGTATTTCCTGTGTATATCAAAGTGCTTTGTACAGATGTATGTATTGCAAAGGTATTCATAAAGTGCTGTATTTGAAATTATTTATTTATTTATTTATTTATTTATTTATTTATTTATTGCATTTGTTTACTGGGAAAGTCCACTGGGCCTGAGATGAGCCCATTTTAAGTGGAGGCCCGGGGAGAAAAGCTTCACATTTAATTACATGCAGAGAAGTTATTACACAAACAGTACAGAGTATATAACACAGAAGAAGCACATTAACATAAGATAATGCTGACATAAACTTGCGTTGATAATGACATCATATAAATTTGGTAACAACAGTAAAGGATTGTCTACTATGATATATTGGTTGTTATGAGAGGTTTAGCAGTATAAGTAAGAGTGATAGAGTTAGGAAGTAGTTAGTTTAAGGGGTAAGGAAGGTGATGGAAGGCTTAGGATAGGGATAGCACAGGTAAGTAAACAGCAAAGTGTAATAGGTAAGATTGAGAAATGGAAAAGAAAGGTTAGTTATGGAGTGAATTGTAGTAGAGTAAGGATTCAGCCAGGGGTCAGGTTTTGAGGTTGTCAGTAGGGGTACAGGTGCATAGCCAATGTGAGGAGAGATGGAGTTTAAGGGATTTTTTTAAATGTTGTGGGATTAGAGATGGGTCTGAGTGAAGTAGGAAGATTATTCCATAGCTTGGAGATGGTAAATGAATACAGCATCTGGCCGGCAGAGAGCTTCATTTTATCGATGTTTAATAACATTTTGTTTTCTGATCTAAGGTGTCGATTAGGATGGTATGTGGTCAGAATGTGGGAGAAGGATGGGCAGGCTGCTGGATGGTAGATATGTTTATGGGCAGTAGTGAGTTGTAGGTATGTTAGGTGATGGGGGAATTCAAGCCAATTTAGCTGATGTAGTGCAGAACAGTGGTGGATGGAGAATTTAGCATTTGTAGCAAATTTGGCAACTTTGTTATAGCATGTGGTAAGTTTAGTTTTCAGAGAGGACTGAATATTGATAAGGATAGGGGCACCATACAAGAGAGATGGAAGCAGAAATGATGAGGCTAGAGCCTTTTAGCAGATAAGCTAAGAAAGTAGTTGTGCCTATAAAGGGCTCCTAGTTTTTGATGTTTTTTTTTTATGTTATTATGGATATGAAGGTCAAAGGATAATTTTTCGTCAATGGTGACACCAAGCAATTTGGTACTAGGAACGGCTTCTATAATAATATTATTCTGGGACTGAATAGAGAATTCAGACTTACTGACAGGGCTGGATGTTTTTGGGGTAAATATTACGAGTTTAGTTTTACTTGCATTGAAGACGAGATGGTTCTGAAACATCCAGGATTCAGTTAAGGTAAATGCAAATGCCTTTTGAGTAAGTTGCTGCAGTGCAGAGGGAGATTTTGAAGAGCAGATAATAGTAGAGTCATCTGCATACTGGATAACAGTACTATGGTTAAGAGTGGTGTGGAAGTCACTGATAAATATACTGAATAAAAGAGGACCTAGTATGGAACCCTGGGGTACACCTGCACTAGTGTTGATGAAAGGGGAGGAGGAATGCTGCCAAATAGTAGATTGTTGCCTATTACTGAGATAGTTGTGAAACCAATGAAGGGTGGGGGGAGCTATGCCAAGGTTGGGGAGTTTAGTGATCAGAAGGGAGTGGGAAATTGTGTTGAATGCTTTTGATAGGTCTAGAAAGAGTGCTGAGACTATAGATCCAGCATCCCGAGCTCGATTTACAGTGTTAAGGAAGGAAATGAGGGCAGCATTGGTGCTATGTCCTTGCCTAAAGCCGTGTTGAGTGGAGGAAAGGAGTTGGTGTTTTCTCAGGTGACTAAGGAGCTGAGTGTGAATGCATTTCTCAAGTATTTTTGAGATGGGGGAAAGAAGTTAGACATATCACAGTTGTTGCCACCTTTATGAAGTGGGAGAACATATGCCCTTTACAGGATATCAGGTACACATGATTTCTGAATGGACCTGTTGATGAGAATACTGATGGGGTAATGTATAGTGGAGGCTGATAGTTGTACGAATTCTGCAGGTAGATTATCTGGAGCATTTGTGCATGGTTTGAGTTTTTGAAGAAGCTTTTGTATGGTTGAGGTGGGTACAGGAGACTGTGAGAAGGTAGTTGCTGTAGTAGATGGGGTATGCTGTGGTGTAGAGTTTAGAGGGTCTATAGTGATAGGTGAGAAGGTGGAGGTGAGTTTAGCAATGGTGTCTATAAAATAGGAGTTAAAGAGTGATGCTAGCTCAGGGGGAGTTTTTTTTCTGGATTTGGACAAGGATTATGGTTGGTTCCCAGATGAAGTAGGGATTTGATTGCTCCTCAGAACTTTTTGGGGTTTTGTTTATGTTGATTTTGGAGGGTTTGGAAATAATATTTTTTGTTTTTGAGTACTAATCGTTTAGCCTGATTGCAAAGTTGTTTGTATTGTATGTGGTTGAAAGGAGTTTTGATTTTTTGCCAGGCTTTCCAAGCTTTATCTCTAACCGACATAGTTTGCTTTGTGGATTTGGCAAGCCAGTTAGCATGTTTTGTTGTGACTCTTTTTCACTGGAGAGGGGCAAGATTATTTAGGGCCTTAAGAAATGTGGAATTGAAGAATTCCACAGCTTCATTAAGTGAGAGAAATTTTAGTGAATTCCAGTTAATATTGTGTAAAATGTCCTTAAAGGTGTCTGGGGAGAAGAGGGATAGATCTTGTGTGTTTATATTGGTGTATATGTGGTAGAGTAGTGGGCTTACTTATTATGAATGCAGGCAAATGGTCTCTTATGCTGTCTGGGAGTGTACCAGAGGTAGAAATCCTATTGGGTTCAGAAGCGATGATCCAATCCAGGATTGAACCTTTGTTATTCTTGTGGTTAGGACTAGTAATGTCTGAAATTAGTTGAGTATAAATATGAAGGTTGATGCTTGAAGTGGGGTTATTGTTAGAGATGTCTAACCAGTTAATATTAACATCGCCTAAGATAATTGTTTCATTTTTTATATTGTTGGTAGTCTAGGCAAGAATGTTTTTGAGAATTGGAATATTGTTTCCTGCGGGAATGTATATGACTATGATACAAAGGCTTTTACGGTCATTTAGTTTTAAGAAGGTAAGGAGTAATTCAGCTGTAGAAAAATGAGGGACAGACTTTGAATATGGAATCGCTGTAAAGGTGCTGGGACATAGTAAGGCGATGCCTCTGCCTTTTTTGTGGAGTCTATCTGTTCTAAGACAAGAATAGTTAGGGGAAGGAATTTATGATCCTTTATATAAGGCTTTAACCATGTTTCTGTTATGACTGTGAAGTCTGGTTTATATCGGCTTAACCATGTATGCAGAAGGAGAATTTTGTTTCTTACACTCTGGATATTGATGGTGGTGAAGCTTAGGGATTTTGTGGAATTAGGGACATTTTGGGAGGGATGAGAAGGGCCAGGGTTAGGGTGTATATCTCCACATTGAACTAGGTTAAGATGAGTAGGAAATATATGTGGATAGAGTTTCTTTTTTGGGCTTATAAAACAGGGATGGGGTAAGTTACTGGGGAGATTATGATGAGGAGAGAGTATTATCAGTTTCTTTCATAAAAGTAAATCAGTGGGATATAGACTAGAGCATATTGCTGAGTAGCTGGGGGGGCTGATGGTGAGGGTGGATGTAATAAAAGTGTATTTGGGGGGCACAAAAGTAGGGTGAAGTGTTGAGAGTTTTAGAAGGATCGAGACGGAAGCAGTGGAAATAAGAAGAGACATATTAAGTTTGAGAGGCATTACTGTGAGGAATGGACTGTGATAGAAGAACATGTAAGTTGAGTTTATTATGATAGTAGAGAGGTTAGAAAGACTACTGTGTGTAGGGGGGTAAGTGCTATGGTGGAAGGGTAAGTATTGAAGTGAGCAGTTTAAGAAAATGTAAGGTAAGTAAGAGGGAGGTTATTAGATATTGGATTAAGTAGGGGGGTTGAGGAGGAGGAGTATATGGGGAAGGGGATAAAAAAGGTTGGGCTGTAATCTAAGGTTGATTGGCTGAGGTGTGGAGGAGGGGTGGTGTGGGAGGTTAGATTGGTAGGTGGGGCAAGGTTAGGTATAAGTGTAATTGAACAAGGGGTGGGTGGGAATGGGGGTAGGGTAGAGGAGTGGAGAGAGCCCGAGTGTAGCAAGGGCAAACAGAGTGGGGCTAGCCCATTCGAAAGAGGCAAAGTGCTGAAATAAACAATCAGAAACAGCACTAGGTTTATAGTCAATAGGTGAATTTAAGTCAATTTCTAGCAGGAAAGAAAAAAAAGTAAGGTGAGCAAAAAACAAGATTTGGGACTAGGCATCTAGGCAGACAAGGATTCAGGTAGCAAGCAACACACTTGCCTGGGAAAGCAGCTGTAAATATTTGTTTAGCTTTCAGTTAGTTTATTTCCCGTAACTTTGGGTTAGGTATAGCAGTGAAGGCGCTAGCTTAATTGGTGATGCACTGCCATCTATTGGCGGAATAGAGGAATCCAATCAAATAAACCTGAAATGCTGGCACATAATTGGGGAACAATGTCCGGGAATAGGGGAAAGTCCGTGCAAGTGTGCAAGCCACAAGACTACTGACAAATACAGTGAAATAGTAACTGAGAACAGTAGGCAAACACCTACACTTTATCTAGCCTGGAAAAAGTTTGTCCCTGTTGATTGGAGTGAGGGTTTCACAGGTATCCTACACAACACTATCCAGGGAAGATGATATACCACAGTGGGATAGGAACGGCAGCCTGTGTTAGTTTGGGTGTTTGTCCGAGCTGCAAAAGAAAAGAGAGAAACATGAAACTACAAAGGCAGAAATTGAGTTGGATAGAAGGAGCACAGAGAGGAGATGGGACTGAAGGAAGGAGTGTATAGAGGACAGGGTAAGTTAAAAGTGTAATGGACTAGGTGGAGAGAAAGGTATGCTAGCAAGAAAAAAAATGTAACCACAGTGTGCCTATTGCACAAAACAGAAATGTACACACAATATTGTACGTGTTTAAATGTATCTGTTTTAAAAAAGCAAACTGGAGGGTTAATCTCAGTCCATCAAACTTTAGAAAAGTATCTGAAATTAAATCATTTTATAGGCTAGGCCATAAAGATGCTATCTCACTTTCAAGGCAGCCAGATACGCAAAGTTTGTACTAGGGAGCTTTCTGTATTGTTCTTGGGGTGAACTAATTACTCTCTAAAAGCATGAAGGAATGCAATTGTTTTATGAGTTCCAGCACCTGCCAAAGATCTGAGCAAAAGCCCAGCAATGGGGGTTTTACCTGGACCTAGAAGTCAGGTGATCAGAAATGATGTCATTCTACAAGCTATCACAGCAGTTTTTTTAGATATTATTTTGAGAAGTCTCTTAGTGTGACAGAGGATTCTGTGTTCTGCCCTGGACCTGACAACAAGAACCATTCACCACATTGTCTACCTTGATCTATTACCTGGTAACCAGAAGTCAGATGAACAGAAATTATGTTATTCTTCAAGTTATCCCAGCAGTAATGTTTCACACATCATCCGCCTTGCTCCATTAGCAAGTTTTTAGGCAATAGTAATTCTCTTAGATACAGTCAGGAATATAGTGAAGCTTAGTATAGATACTTTTCTTTCTTTATTTGAGCCTGTCTTGCAATGTTATTTTAAATATTTCCTGTGTTTTGAACTCTGAAGTCACTGTGAATATATACTTAGTATTTTCTTGTTCTTTTATTATTTATTATTAAATATATTTAAACCTTTTGTTGTAGCTGATGTTTGTAGAGATATTTAAGTTTTGAGAGTACTTGCATATTTATTTGGCGACACTGTGAGGGCCAGTCCTAATAGCCTTGCTATTGGTCATGCTACCATTTGTATTAATATTAATATTACACAGTAAAATTGGTCACCCTTTGTTAAGGGCCTTAAAGTAGCTATTGAGGAGTTACTGGTGGCAGTGTAAACTACTTTATAGTCTGGGCAGAAGGCTGCATTGCCAGTAAACATGTGCAAACCTTTCCCAGGTGTGTGTGTTGTGTGTGTAAATCAAACCTCAAAGAGTGTGTGTGTCAGCTACTTGGGCAGGGATATGAAGCAGTGGTTGGACAGAGAGAGTGCTGGAGGTCTTGGCTTGGTCACTCAGCTGAAATCTCAACTCTATAGCTGTGCCAGTGGGGGGTCTTATTGGGGACCTGGAGAAAGAGTGAGAAATCAGCCCCAGACTAACTGTGGTCTCTGTGTGCTCTTAAAGGAAACTGCACTTGATGCAGAGAGCTGCATCTGGAAATAATGTTTGTGTATCTGTTATCCTCCCAGAAAACATCTCTGCACAGGTGCCAGTGGTGAGGATTCTTGCTCCTTGATTACTGGCCCACAGGTGGGATATCCACATCACATATTGGTTGCTAGTGGTGGGATGTCACAACCTGACACAGTTAAAGCAGAACAATAGTTATTCTTGACCTCAAATAACTAGTAATTACTAAGAGACTTTTATTCATTGCTGCTGAAATGCAGTTTAACTATCTAAACAGATTAAATGCTGACAGAACAGTGAGGTCAGACACCTACAACTCATTCAGTTTTAGTCATACAGTTTTCTGTAACCATGAGGACTATAAAAGGCAGTCACCAAGTACCAAGAAATGACTGAAAATTGTTTTAAATAAAGACAAATAAAAAAAAAATGTATCTCTAAGCAAAATGTGATAAATTTCCATCTGACATTAACAGACTATTTGACACACTACAGATTAAATATAACTAAGAAGTCACAGCAACTACATAGGGGATTCCTACTGTTCAGAATCTACTTCTCTGAAGCACATGCTAAAACTAATGGCCCATGGTTGACCAAGTTTGTTGATGACTGCAAGCTAGGAGCGATCAATTAGTCCACAAATTATGTCAATATCCTGCAAGAAGGACTTATGCTGACTCATGATCGGTGCCAAAGTCACGGTCTCAAATTCAGTGCAAAAAAGTGCATTATCATCCCCTTTTAAAGAAGAGATTCCTGCAAGTTACCAGATCAATAACAATACCCTAAGTGCACACTCAGTGATGAGTCCTCGTTACTCATGTTGACAGCAACCTTACCCTTGATCACCATGTCTCCACAGTAGTAAGAAGGGCTTTTTACATAGCTCACCTCATAAGTATGGGCATTGCCTCCAGAAAAAAAGAGGTTTTAATCCCCCTGCACTCTTCCCTCATCAGGCCAATAATAGAATACAACACCCCCTTTGGTATGTACCTCTCCAGCACCTGCAGCAATTGGAGAGACCACAGAGGTTCCTCACAAAGAAAATTCAGGGTCTTCATCATTTGTCTTATGTGGATAGACTGAAATCACTGTCACTTTACTCTGTGTTATACAGACTGCTCAGAGGTGACCTATGCCTTGCTTATAAAGCAATCTCTGACCCTGGTATAATTTAAATGCTGCAATTTACAAATCAAACGACATGCAGGGCACTCACTTAAAGGAGCTTAACCTGGTATGTGACATCAACAGAACTTGCTGGAGGGACAGATTTGTCTTACAGAAGTTGCCCCACCTTTGGAACAAGCAAACATCCAATCCAGGTCAAGCCAAGCCCCTCTTTGACTCTATTTAAGCTCAACATGGACAATTGGATGATAACCAGAACTTCACCTCGAGAGTTATATCCATGTTCCTCTTGGACAGGAGCACCAGATGCTGATTTTAGTGTCTGCTTGAAACAGACACACATGGGAACAAGTGTTAAAAATTGGCTAGGCTTGTAAGGGCCCTAGGGCCATTAGCCTAATAACCTCCTATGATCCTATGATCTACTGTCTGAGGAGGGCAGATGTACATTCATCTCATAACAGCTTTGACAGTACCATTGAGTTAGCAGTGACTGTTATTCAGAGTAAGTTAAGCACAATGCTAACATTGCAAATAAATTATTGGCAAAAGAATAAAGTCATACAACTGTAAGAATAATTCAGTTTCACATGTACAGTAGCAAAGATTCTTATCAAATCTGAAAGGTCAGGCACTAGGCAATAGATGGAAAATAGTGTATTAAATAGTGACATCTTCAGTGAGAACATTATAAGAAATTGTGGGGTCTATATTAGATCAACGAAAACGTAAATGTTCAAATCTGTAAAGGTCGACCTTTATAGATCGAACATTTACATGTTCGAAAATCTTTAAAAAAAAAAAAAAACAAGTAATAAAGTAATAAAAACAAAAAACAAAGGGTATAAGCAGGGGGGCAAACCCCCATGCACCCCCACCCCCTACTTAAATATACCAACTCCAAGATTGCACTACAGTGTAGTGAAGGGGAAATTTCCCATTTCCCCACTGAAGTGCACTGATGTGCGATCTCGGAGTTGGTATATTTTAGTAGCGGGGGATGGTTGGGGGGTGCAGGTGGGCTTTCCCTCCTGCTAAAACCCTTTTCTTTATTTTTGTTTTGTTTATTTTGTTTTTATTACATTTTCAAACATTTAAATGTTCGATCTCTAAAGCTCGACCTTTAGAGATTCGAACATTTTAATGTTTGTTGATGTAATATAGACCCGAAATTGTGATCTGGCATAATCAGAGATCCCAACCAACATACAAACCTAAAATTCAGGATCACTACTGATGCAATGCACCAACCTTTTGGAGAAGTTTGTTTTCACTCCCAATACTATGAAATCATGACTAATTTCCCTGGGTAGCCAGACCCAGTCATGGACTATAGTAATTGATCTTGTTGAGCCACACCTACATAGCAGGGAGGCACATAGCTGTTCAGACAATATTAGCTGGGATTTAATACAGGACCCCTAAAATGCCTTGGAGATCTCCCTTCTACACTGGAGACTCCACTAACTAAATGTACCCATTGCCTTCGGGAACAGTTTCCCCTGCTTCAGTGTCCGTGGCACTCCCGACTTTTCTCTCTCAGTCTCTCTGCCAGGCAAGTTTGTTTGAGAAATGCTATTAACAGGCAATTTCCACTTTATGCCAGGTTCAACCCTAATAGGTTCATAGGTTAGTACTAGGCTATCAGCCCTAGAGTCTATACAAGTCTAGCCATAACAATTCCCTGGCTATTTCTTCCCACAGTATTTACTTCCCTGGACCCTTATCTAGCAGGGCGACTGACATGATCCCCCGGGGTAAATTTCATATCTCCCATCCAATCGTCAAGGTTTCTTTTGAAGAGGGCTAAAAAGGTGCTCTGCTTGACATGTATGGACAGTCTATTCTAGAGTCTGGGGAGCCTTTGCGTCAGAAACCTATCCCTCTAGCATGTTTTGTTTATTGTGATGACAAGGTTTAGATCCCTGGAGTGTGTGGCTGTGAGGGATTGGGATTTCTTTAAGTGGAACATGTCCAACAGCTCTGTGTTTCACATGGCCTTGTATGTTAAGCAGAGATCACCTCTGAGTAAATGATATGCAACAGAGTATAGCTGGAGTTTTTTTTTAGACATCAGCATAGGGCATCTGCTTTAGGCCTATGATTCTTTTACTGAAGTATTTCTGTGGCCTTTCCACTTGTTGCAGATGTCTTGAGAGGTACATACCAAATGGGGCATTGTATTCTATAATGGGTCTAATGAGGGATGAGTACAGTGGGACAATGACCTCCTTTTTTCTGGATGAAAAGCCCTTAGTGATGAGGTGTGCCACATAGAAATATTTCCTGACTGTTGTGGCGATGTGGTTATCGAAGGTGAGACTACTGTCTACCTGTGTCCCTAAGTCTCTTATCACACTTTTGGTGTTTAGTGTACTGGCACCTATGTGGTAATTCATGGGTACATGGTTTCCGAAAGGGGATAATTATACATTTGGCATTGAGCTTGAGCCCATCACTCTGGCTTCAAGCATCTGTTTTTGTAAGGCCTTTTTGTAGAATATCCACATCATTTGGGGATTCAATAATGGCTCCCAGTTTGCAGTCATCTGCAAACTTTGTTAGCCAGAGTCCCTTAGTGATGGCCTGTACTTCAGAGAAGTACATGACAAACAAGAGTGGTCCCAGGACTGAACCCTGAGGTACTCCACTTGTCACTTGCCTGGAGCTGGATTTGGAGTCAGATACTTTTACAGTGTGGATTCTGTCAGTAAGCCAGTTGGCAACCCATTGAATGACGTAGGGATTAATGCCCAGCTTAGTAAGTTTATCTATGATTCCAGAGTGGGGGATGGTGTCAAAGGCTTTGGCGAGGTCCAGATAGGCTGTGTGGACCGCCTTACCCTCGTCCACAGCTCTGGAGACTGATTTGAAGAAGTCAATCAGGTTCAGGAGACAAGATTGGCCCTTCATGCACCCAAACTGAGTGGTGTTCAGTGTTTGACGGTTGCTGATATCATTGTTTATAAGTTCCATGATAATTAATTTCATGCCCATGCAGATCAGGCTCATCAGACTTATGGGGAGGTAGTTCCCAGGATCCAAGATGGATCCCCTCTTGTGGAGTGGGATAACTGTAGCTGTATGCCACTCAGTGGGCATGAAGCCTGAGGTGAGGCTACGATTAAACATGACACTTAGGTGAGGTGCCAGTTCATTTTGTAGTTCATGTACTACACAGCCCTGGATGTCATCTGGTCCCATGGATGCTGTAGCCTTAGCTTTGGAGAGTGTGTTTTTTTACCTGTGTGGCCATTATTACCAGAATTTGGCAATCTTTCGGTATTGAGATGGGCCCTTTAGGGGGTGAGAGGGGGGTGAAGTTGGCACTGAATCGATCTGCCAGGATATTGGCAATATCCTTGGGATCAGTATATTTAATGCCATTCTGTTGTAGCTCAGAGCAGATCTGAGCATTGCCATTTAGATTCTTGACATAGCTGTAGAATGCCTTGTGGTTGTCTTTGGAATCTTTGGCAATTTTATTTTCGTAACTAGCTTTGGAGGATTTTATGAGGGATCTCAGCTTCTTACTGAGGCTTTCTGTAACCTGACACTTACTTCTTCGGATAGCCTTTGGTATTCAGGGTCCACAGATATACTGCCATAAAGATTATTAATGATGAATGACAGTTTAGGACATTCTGACTCCTCTTCCTGTTCAGTCTCATATATGTTTTCCACTCTGTTTTGGTTTCATCAGGAAAAACTTCCTCAAGTTGGGTTTCCATCTCACTATGAGCAGAATAAGGGACAATATGCTCACTGTATCACTTGGCCTGGAGCCCCTCCAGAAATGCTCAAGTTTCTTGCAGGGCATCAAATCTCCTGTACTATGCACAAACCAGAGAAAATGTGAACATATCCATGTTGAAAGGACCATAGTTTTAAACTTGGCATAGAGTTTATTGAAAGCTTTGCATTGGTAAACAGATCTTTAGAAAAATCCTTGCATACCTTGTTCTTTTAGCATAAGCAACAAGCAAGCAATATTGAGAACACATTATTTTGCTGGGTATGAGTAGAATCTGAAACTATTTGTTTGGGAGAATATATTGTCAAGTCTTTTCTTATCAATGTGGTGAATATGATTGCTTTTCCAACCCAGAAAAATTATGGCAACAGTTTAATTTGAAAGAAAAAGGGCGGGTATTATTCTGCAACCCCCCCACCCCCATTTACTGTTTCGTGTGCAAGACCCATTCTTTGCATATTCCACTTTACTTTTAAAACCCTATGTTTGGTTCTCCAGGATGGCTATTTTTCCCCGTGGTATTTCAAATAAAACAATTTCCTTACTTTAATGTGCGTATGGTCCATTTCAGACTCCACCAAAGTCAGCATTTCTTATGTCCCATCAATGTTTGCAAGCTTTTGGTCTCCTCACCCACCTTTTGTAGTATTTTAAATATGTTTTCAATCAGCTCCCTATTTGTGACAGTGAGAGCTGACCCCTTATCCATTAGCCAACATATTTCTTCATCCATCACTCCAGCACGGGACAAATTTAAACCACTTGTAATAAATAAATAAACAATCTGGTGAATTTGTCGAAACGCAGGTGTTCAGGGAAAACTAACCTGTCATGCAAGGCTCCAAGCCATGCTTCAACTCAACTATAGAGAATAACACTGGCAAATTGTATTAGAAACAAAAACGCTGTTCAGCTAGTGAATCTGGGAATCTTGAGGCAATGTTACAATTGCCTCATGTACACAGACAACCCTCTCCTCCTCCCAACAAATACAAATATATGTGAGAGATGCAACTATATAGCCAAACTGGAGGCTGAGCTCTCTCAACTCAGTACTGGCAAAACCAGTCAGGAGGAGAAGGTAACCACGCACACCACAAACCCAGTCTTACATAGACCTATCACAACTGCAAACCAAACACATAAACACACAAAAACATACTCAGAGGCTCTAATTAAAAATCTACCAAAATAACAGAGGCCTCCAAAGCAGACACCCAAGCAACCACTACCTCAAGACATAGCACATGCAACACATAGTTCACAAAGTCAGTGTGCTAAACAGTCACAGCCCTTAAGGCCAAACAACATGCCAGACACACTTGTAATAGGTGACTCCATGGTCAGACACACTGACGTCCCGCTCACCAGACTGAACAAGGAAAAGGTTACAGTAAGCTGCCTGTCGGGCGCTAGAATCTGCCACATAACACAAGCACTCAGGTCACTCCAAAGCAAGTACAAATATGACTCAGTATTGTCCATGCCGCTGTGAATGACCTGAGACGTACCTCCCTGGACTACATGAAAAGAGACATAGAGGAGCTCTTTGATTATGTAGCCCAGGCCGGTATGACCCTGACCCTGAGCAGCATCTTACCCTCACCAAGAATGATGCCACAGTACAAAGACAAAATGATCAGTTTTAACAATTGGCTTAATTACTGGTGTCATTCTAAGGGGATCCAATGTCTGTCTGCTTGGGATGACATGCTTGACAAGCCACGCTGCTTCACAAGGGATGGCTTGCACCTGTCACTCCTGGGCTTCCGGATATTGGCCAAGGCTCTTGCCACCCCCATAGTGCCTTTTTTAGGCAAGGCTCAAAACACAAACCTACCTCCCTAGAAAACACAAGTGGAAAAAAACTAAGGGTAATGCTGCTCAATGCCAGAAGTCTAAACCTCAAGATGCACGCTCTCGAAGCCTTCCTCAGTAAGGAGAACATCGATGTCTGTGCAGTGACTGAAACCTGGTTCAAGGCTCCAGAGAGCACCCCAGCACTACCAGGTTTTACCTCATATCATGCTTTCCGGCCCCAAAACTTGGACCGAACCACAAAAGGAGGGGGAGTATCCATATTCATCAAAGATACCCACACCTCCAGGTTAGTAGCAACGCACGAAGCATCGGAGACCATCCAGGTGCAACTAACCATAGGCAAAACTGCCCTACAGTTTGTAGCATGCTACAGACCACCCTCTCAAACTCAGGAACCCCACTCAGCCTTCCTGAAGACACTGGAGAGTATGAATGTCTCTCCAAATACCATCATATTGGGAGACTTCAACTACCCAAACATAGACTGGGAACATTACTCAAGCCCCAACACCCTAGCCCAAAGGTTCCTAGAATTCATAAACTCAAATGCGATGGAACAACTAGTTACCAATCCCACAAGAGGAGATAATATACTAGACCTGATCATCACAAACATGGGGACAAAATGCTCCACACCGGAAGTATACCCCTCATTGGTGAGATCAGACCATAAATTAATCTTACTGGAAATCCACATCCCGCCCCCACCCTCTGCACAAAAGACCACAGTGAAGAACTTCTCAAAAGCCAACTTCACACTTCTTAAGACTGAAGTGGTATCCTTCAAGGCCCCTGAGCCAGTGGAAACCACAACCCACATCACTGAATCCTTTATAAATGCCTTCTATGGGCACCTTCAAGAATGCATGGAATATTGCAATCCCAAATAAAACCAAGACCCATTCCCCCAAAGGCAGGCGCCCTGTCTGGTGGACCCCAGCCATTAACAAACTTTACAACAGGAGGAGGAAGCTACTACATGACAGAGCAAAATCCCTAAAAGGGAAGGCATCTCTGATCAGTACTAGCAAAAAACTATGATCACTCATAAAATCATCAAAGGCCAACTTTGAGAGAAAAATCGCAAAAGACACAAAAGACAATCACAAGGCCTTCTTTAGCTATGTTAGAAACCTGGGTGGAAACTCCCAGATATGCTCAGAGTTAGTCCAAAATGATACAAAATACACCGAATCCACAGACATTACCAACATTCTGGCAGACAGGTTCAGTGCAAATTTCTCCTCCCCCTCCCCCCCAAAAGGAGAAATATCTATCCCAGCAGAGTGTAGCCTCCCAAACATCTCAGATGCCCAGGTGAGAGCTGCCCTCTCCAAAGCTAAAAACACAGCATCAATGGGACCGGACGGTGTCCCGGGCTGTGTGCTACATGAACTCAAAGAGGAACTAAACCCACACATAAGGCTGCTGTTTAATGTTAGCATTACTACAGGATATGTACCCAAAGAGTGGCGTACAGCAACAGTGGTCCCACTCCACAAAGGCGGTGCTTCTACGGACCCTGGAAATTACCACCCCATAAGCTTGACGAGCCTGGTCTGCAAAGCTATGGAAAGGATCATTATGGAACTCATAAACAAAGACATTGGGGAGCTACAGACATTGGATCCTACCCAATTTGGCTTTGTCAAGGGCAGATCCTGCCTTTTGAACTTGGTCGACTTTTTTGAAACAGTCACTAAGGCCATTGATGAGGGTAAGGCAGTTCACACAGCCTGCCTTGACCTTGCAAAAGCCTTCGACACAATACCCCATTTGGGCATCATAGACAAATTCACCAGCTTAAATGTAAACCCATATGTCACAAGATGGGTTGCAAACTGTCTCAAGGACAGAACCCACAGGGTCAGAGTTGCTGGAGCCATATCAGACTCTAAGCCGGTCACAAGCGGTGTCCCACAGGGCTCAGTCCTGGGACCCCTCTTGTTCGGCATTTATTTTTCCGAGGTGCAGGCAAACATAGGAGGATTGTGGCTGACAAAGTTCGCAGATGACTGCAAATGGGCGCCATAATTGATACTCCAACGGTCACAAGCATCCTTCAGAGAGGCCTCATAGAAATGGATAATTGGTGCCAGAGCCATGGCCTTAAGCTGAACACCAAAAAATGTATAGTCATACCCTTTGGGAAAAACAAGGTACCCACAAATTACCACATAGGTGGTAATCCATTAAGTACGGAAGAGATAATCAGGGACCTAGGGATCCAAGTTGACAGTAACCTCTCATTTGATACTCACATTGCCAAAGTGGTTAGGAAGACCTTCTATATTGCCCACCTTATCATGAAGGGATTCACATCTAGATCAAGAGAGGTCATTGTGCCCCTGTACTCTTCTCTTATCAGGCCCATGATTGAGTACAATGCCCCATTTGGGATGTATCTTACCCGACACCTGCAGCAGTTGGAAAGACCCCAAAAGTTCCTCACCAAGAGGATAAAGGGTCTCAAACATATGTCATATGCTGCCCGGCTGAAGAAACTCCAGCTCTATTCAGTCGCATATCGCCTACTCAGAGGTGATCTATGCCTGACGTACAAGGCCATGTCCAATCCGGAATTAATGGACATGCTCCACCTCAGAAAATCCAAATCCACCAGAGCCACGAGAGCAAGAGATTTGAACTTCAACACAGAAATAAATAGGACGTGCTGGAGGGACAGATTCATAACCCAGAGGCTCCCTACACTCTGGAACAGAATCCCAGTCCATGTTAGGCAGAGCCCCTCACTGACTCTCTTCAAGAGAAATCTTGACGAGTGGATGGGAGTTCGTAGGTTTACCCCGGGGGTCGTCTCTGTGTCACTACTACACAGAGGCACAGTAAACTAAACCCTAAATGGGCATAGTATTCTCATCCTAAGGGGTGGTGAAAGCCACACACACTCTGGCTAGGCTTATAAATGCCCTAGGGCAGATAGCCTAGTACGAACCTATGAACCTATGAACCAGAAATGAATGAAGCAAGAAGTTTTAAAAATACATTTAAAAGCAAAGCATTGTGTTGTCATTCACACTGCATGCTATAAGTTAACTGTCTATATTATACCTTTTTATTATTATTATTATTATTATTATTATTATTATTATTATTATCATTATTATTATCATTATTATTTAGATATAGCTGAGATAAGTTTAGGTAAATCACTATGCTTTTTATTGTGCTTTGGATAGCTTGATATTGTGTAACCTTACAAAAAGTTACATTAATAATTTAGTTGTTTGATTAGTTAAAGTTTGATGAAGTTCTGTGTTGAGTTTAGTACTGGTACAGGTTATCTCTTGTGATTTTAAATAAAATGTTTCAGTTTTCCTGCCAGCAGTCCAGCTATATTTTTCATGACTAGTTTTGTATTGTACATTTTATGTTTGTACGATTATTAGAATATCACTCACAAGGATTTAAGAGTTGCCTCATTTCTGTAACATAAATCAACTCAGTCTGTTTTTGAAATATGGCTGGCCAAGACATAATGCCTATAATTCCATCCAACATAGACATAAACCTCTAGAATTTCACAGAAGTGACTGCATTATATTTCAGATGTCAGTTTGAGATTATCCCTTTTTTGGGAGGGGGACTAACTAGTTACATAATACATATGTCATTTTTTTTTTCTTTTACTCTTTTTCAGCCCACACATCATAGTTTGTCTCCATATTTAATGATCTCTGTAGGAGGGTAACTGGTTTTCATACATGTGTTAATATGTGTGAATGGTGGTAGTAATTCACTTAAATCAACTAAGGCATCCTAATGAAAGTAATAACTGCTTTATAAGTATGAGAGAGTTATTGACTTGAGTCATGCAAATGAAATGTACTTGCTTTCAGGACTGACAAGCTACCAACATTATTAATGTACTAGATTGCTCATGGAAATAAAAAAGTGAACTTATTATCTTTCACCAGTTTACCAACAAGTAAATAACCATGTTATTTTTTTTTCAGATGTAGCTAGAGCTGATACACTTCCATGGTGGTGCAGCAGTAGCATTATTGCCTGACAGTAAGAGGTTCTCCCGTTCGATTCTCGGCTGGAGTGTGGGGAGTGCCTTCTGTTTGGAGTCTGCATGTCCTCCCCACGGTTGGGTGGGCATTCGAAAGACATGCGTAAATGGGCGTGCCTTTGTTGAAGGTTGGACGTCGAGCTGGCACCTTGGCGTTCATGAAAATCTACTGCTAATCATTAGAGGACCGGAGTTCCGCTGTGGCGACGTCTAACCGGGAAAAGCTGAAAGGCAACAACAGCTAGAGCTGATAAGGAGCTCACTAATTTTTAAACTTCAAAGGATGAACATAAAAGTATAAACACATACTATAAGGAAGTTTCTGTATTCACTGTCTGGCTGTTGTATATTTATTTATAGTGAATTTAACTTCAACAATGGTGTTGACAGAAAAGTACACTGACTTCTGCAAAAGATGTGAACTGAATTTTGAAGCAGTTTTTATTGCTGCAGAGTTCTCACAGGGGATATGTGCAATTGTATAACAGTCAGGGTGTTAGAAGCATCAACTTAATACAATTAACAGCTGTGCATGACATCTTAAGTGCTATGTGATGAAGCACAGGCTGATAAATGCTAAGGCTATACAAAAATGCCAATTGGTTGACACATTGTATCGGACTCCTGTCGTCAGGAAACTAATTGCTGGTCATCATATTATTAATTATACCTTTGTGTATTTGAACATTCTTATTAAGCTTGAGAAGTGTAACCTAAGCTGAACAGAACATTGCTGCCTAAATAACAGTTTATGCAGGCATGAAATATTAGTGTTCAAACACATTCAGACAGATATCAAATTTATCTTTAAAACGCTCGTTGGTGAAATGCAGTCACTGCTTAGTAAACACATATTTAGAAATGATTTCCTGCTTATTGATTCCACTCTTTTGTGCCATTATTGCTAGCTGTTATCCTTGACAGACTTGCTCTGCTCAAGGCATCATTATATCAGAGGAGCAATTTCTGCCATAATTGCAATGTTAAATAATGGTGCATACAATGAATTTACAGATAAATGCAAACTTCTGTGCTTCTTGAGGAAGGCAGTGACTTGGATTGACTGCTCCTAGAGCAGACATTGTCTTAAAACATTATGATAAACTTGAAAAAAATATACTCTTTTTGAATGATAAGTTATTTCACAAGCACTACAAATAATGTATAATGATAATCTTAAACCGCTTTATTTTTGTGCTACTGTCACCTCAAAAAAGAAAAGTTGTTAGAATTCATGTCTTAGAAGATTCAGTGCTATATACCACTTGCAAAGTAAAAAAGATCCTTCATACTCTAATCTCTGATAAAAAAACAATTTTGAATAAAGAGCTGTTAAGGGCATTCCTGAGACACATCACTGAAAATGCTTTCATAAGTCTAACATTTGCATACTACAGAGAAATCAGAAGTAGATAAGATGGTCTACAATAAGATAAGCTATCCAGAAGCTTATCTTGCCTTCAAGGAAATGTGGTATGTGTTGCTGGAGGTACATATTCTCAGATACCCAGAACTGTTTCCTTTTGGCTTGGCCAACCAAAACAGTGAGGTGGCGTATTCCTATTCATAAATCAATCTGTCAAAAGTAGGATTATTGAAATAAGTTGTGTATATGAATTGTTTAACACGCAAGATACAACACACATGAAACAAATTAAAATGTTGTGCTGTGTTATCAAAACCCCATCTAGATTACCTCAAGAACATGACCATTTCCTCAGCACAATTTTAACCACCATAACAGGAAATGCATTCTACTCAGTGACCTAAATTATCCCTCCTTTGGTTGGGAAAACTATAACTTAGTCAATAATAACTGAGCAAAAAGAACTAAATTTCATAAACATTAATATTTGAGCACATGGTAAAATTACTAAAAAACAACAGAAACATCCTGGATATCCTGATAAATATCACTATAAACATTGCCAACAGCTGTGATAAGCTAACCCCTCCAGTTTTCTTTAACCACAGTGCCATGAAAATTCTCATATACACAATCCAATCCAACTAAAATAATATTGCATTTTTTAAACATCAACTATAGTGTCTTGAGTACCCTTAATCAATATACTGTTGTATATTATATCTCCAGTCATAACTTACTGGATTACCTCTGTAATACTTTAAGCAATTGCATGGATAAGTGCACATCCCAATGTGTTATAAATATAGTCAAACATTCTTCAATAAACCTAAAGGGATGGCATTATAAAATTAGCAAATTATTAAATGAAAATAAAATAGCATTCAAAGCCTTCTTGCTTTAAACAACTCTTATCCAGGAGGTTGATGCCAACTCTCTCTAAGAAGAAAACTCAATAAATCTTCCAAAATAAGCACAAATCACACATTTTTGGGAATGAAACACATTGATAGATTTTAGAAATTCATTGCAGGACACTTTCTCAGAAATGTTGAGGGAGCAAATTATTTTAACTAAGAGAATGATTCTTTTGAGCTGGAATATAGAAACTGAATTGCCATAGTAAGGGCAAGGGCCTACTAAGCTTAATGCTGTTGGCTGTCAAACAGCAATTACTAGGAAATAGAATCAAAATCAAACCACCTCTAATATAATTGTTGAATATTCTAAGGGAGATAAAATAATTAGTGCTGTGATCTTTAGAAAAAGGAAGGAGAAAACTAAACAGAAATAAATGGAATCTGTAGGAACAATACAGACAGCATAATGTTCAGAAGGAGTGATATATCAGGGAAGGCAGGATATGAGAAATCTATCCAATGTTAAATTGAATAGTTGTTTGGACAAAAATCAGATCTGTATAATATTCACAGAGGAAAGAACTCATTGTAATGGTTTGTTTTTTCTTTTATAATTAAATTCATACCATTGTCACTATTCAATGTGTGATGTTAATAAGGGTGTTAAAAAAAGAATAATCATTGAGCTGGTTAATATTTTTCTGGATACAGAGTCCATGAGACAGGATATGCCTGATGTGCTTAAAGAAAATGACATTTTAAAAGATACAATTGCAAGTAATGAGAAGCACATCAGGGGAAATATCATAGAAAATATAATGTCGAGAATGTGAGTAACGTAAGATGTCCTGTTGATATTCCAATGAGTAGACAAGAAGGCATGTGAAACAGATCATGGATAAAATAAGATATGCATTATGGACTTATAGAATTTATTTGGTCCAATCAAATTATTCCTCATAAAACAAATTGCACACTTAAATAGCTCATGTGGAGATGGAATAAGACTCGTTGGATGCAATACAGTGATCATTCTGAATATAATAATAATTCCATGCCCCTGTCTAGGGCACAGATTAAACTGAATGGATATTTGGATAAGACATGACTTACAATATAAAAACAAATAGATCAAGTCAAGATAAAAAAAGAATTAGCGTTCAATAAAGCTTGTTATGCATTTAACACTGTATTTCTCCTGTTGAAAATGCACTCCTTGTACTGTTTTTTTTCAGTGTAAATTTAGCTCTTTCATAACACCCATTATATGGCTTCTGGTTATGGGCACACAGCAGTTCTGCTTCCTTTCTTGGAGCAGTCTCTATCCCACTTATATTTTCAAAAGTGAGTAATCTGGACCATAAAACAATATGGCAAATGCAGTTGTACCATCATCTGCACACATAATTAACAAGTACTCAATGAAGGATGCATTTCAGTGTGTAACCTGCTATTCTTACTGACTTCCCTAATGTTGTGCTACACTGCTAGGATTTTGTTTTTCTTTCTTTCGTCTGTAACTGAATTGTAACCCTGATCCATTTCCCTTTGTATTAGTGCTGCTGCTTCATCTCAACCTGTATAATTTGGGATTGAGTTGTGCCCTCCCACATCAGCAGTCTTTATATTTACATTGGATTTAAACTGCCATGTTTTAGATAATCATGCAGTCTTGCCAAGTCCATTCTCTTTAATGCTATATCTTCATCTATATTGACTGCTTGCATAATTATACATCATCAGCAAATATCAGGTAATTTAAAAAAATCAAGTACTTTGTACTCAGCCTTGGGAACCCTGCTAGTCACTTCCATTTTACTTGAGATAAATCCATTTATTCTGACATTGTTTTGTCCTGCTGTCACAATTAAACAATGTTTTCTTCATGTGACTGTCTCTTGACACTGTCCAGCTCTCTCCAGTTTATGTAATATCCTTCAGTGTGTTATTATTACACATACATAAATGAAGCCATTAGGACACATGCCCAGACCTGTTCTCACCTAGTACCCAGTCATTGAGCTGCATTAGATTTATCGGGCAATGTCTTGCTTTTATCTACTCACGACACCTTGGGTTTATTTTTCCACCAGGCTACACTTTTACCACATTTCTGTCCTTCTCCAAAGACATATATAAGCTGATGGTTGTACATTCTCAGCTTCTTATTGCTCAGATTCTTATGAAACTGAATAATATCATCTTTCTTTCTATCTTCAGGAAATTGAGATTTATTCCATGATTTGATGAAAATATCTGTTAATAGTGTCATCAGTTCTCTTCTATGTTCTTTAAGGAATTTAGAATGGCTCAGACCATGAGTTGTTACTTTGTGCACTTTTGGATTTTTTTGATTGAACATATCTGTTCTTCTGCCTGAGGACTGACACAACCAACCCCCCCCCCCCCCCGTATTTGGGAAAATCAGCTGGTTGGCTTGGGGAATTAAATTTGTCTTACCTGACAAATATATTCATATTATTCATTCTTTTATTGCCTAAGCCACTTGTCCTGGCGAGGATCATTGTCCTGTACAACATGTGCTTTACTATGTTGCTGCATCTGTTCCTTTGCAGATTCCCAGTACCTCTAAATTTACACTCCTACCCTTGTCTCTGTCTCTACCTTGATTCCCCTAAAACTGTGTTTTAGGAGTCTTAGGATAGTGACTTTTTCATGGTGAAGGGGATTATGTGCCTTGTGATCCTTAAAGCTATGTTATGAATAGCTTATTCCTCTGGAAGGGACAGCTTTGGCAAACTGATCTGAGAGACAAGGCCAAATTAACAGTGAACCCAAATGCCAAACCCCGTACAATATTACTGGGTATCATTACTGATGACCAGTTAAAATTCCACAACCATGTATCACAAGTGATTAAAAACTCATCAGAAACTATGTACATACCTCACTGACATAGCCAGAAGACATATAACCTCTGCTTTCATACTGATATCTCTGCTCTGTGACGCCCCAACTTTCACTAACCTTTATATCTCACAACTGCCCAGCTTTGAGCAATGTTATAATAAAATGGCTAAATTTGTAGTAAACTACAAAAATGGAACACATCACTGCTTAGCCCTGAGAGAATTAAACTGGATGGAAATACCACATTACCTGTTTCCTTCTCAGCTAACTACAATATACAGACTTCTCTATTAGCCAGAAAATGATCCACCCCTTTACAACTTAATAGAACACTAACTCTCAATAGAATGTTATGCTTCAGAGAAAAATCACTGATCACTATAACTAAATTGTCTAATACTGCAGGTGACTCTCTGTATTCAAATAGTGTAGCTAAACTAGGGAATCACATCCCACTGCCATCCATTCAGAATACAAACTCATTTAAACAGAAATAAAACTTCAGCTGTCAAATCAATGATTTGTCACTGTACATCTCCAGGATAAATGTCACTGTTATCCACAGCTTGCCATGTCATTACCCTTCTCCTTTTCTAGGCCCCACAACCAGTCTTCACCAAAGCTTGAATAGTTTTACTAGCATCTCCCAGCCATATACATAGGTTTGTGACACTGCTCACACCCACTTCTGTACTTCTAATATATATATATTTTAGGATAACCCTATATATTCATCCATCCATCCTCAACCCCTTTTTCCATTTTTGCATATGGGGTCAGGGTGTCACTTCAACAATGACAATCATCTCTTGCCAAGATTTACACCACCGGGTGGCTAGCCCTACCACAACAGTTCATCCATACCACTCGCTCACATACGCCCTCACTCATAGGACCAATTTAGAGTGTCCAATCAACCTGCTGCATGTCTTTGCAGTGTGGGAGGAAACCAGAGCACCTAGTGGAAACTTAAAGTTACATGATTGTCTTACATATGATAAAACATGTTTATTATTAGCATTTTTCTTTTTAATTCTGGTTTAAGCACTTGGGCTTCAGGCCAGTTATTTTACATTAAAAGGGTTCGTGGTCTGCACTCTTGTGGGTGGAGAGGCTGGACTCTGCCCTTCTGAGCTGGGAATTTTTGGTTAAAGGCTTATAGTGCCTGTATATTTGAACTGCTTCTTACTGAAATTGGTGCACCTTGTTTGCTGTAGCATAGACTAGATCCAGGCCTGCTAAATCTAGCTTTGTTTGTATAACTTGAGCACTAATCCAGGCATTCTTTAAAGTATTCAGTTGTATTTATTACTGCTTGGTAGTAACTTGATTAAAGTGTAGCTATCATTCTAAGTCTTTTGGATTAAGCACTTGGGCTTCAGACCAGTTGTTTTACATTAGGAAGGTTTGTGGCCTGCACTGTGGTGGCAGGACAGGTAGCTTACATCCTTCTAAGTTGGGAACTGCTGATTGAGGGCTCAGTGTCTGTTATTCTAAAAGTGTATTAGTTCTGGTTTAAGCACTGGGCTTCAGGCCAGTTATTTTACATTAAGAAGGTTTGTGGTCTGCACTCGTGTGGGAGGAGAGGCTGGACTCTGCCCTTCTGAGCTGGGAATGTCTGGTTAAAGCCTTATAGTACCTGCATATTTGAACTGTTTCTTACTGAAATTGGTGCACCTTGTTTGCTGTAGCATAGATGAGATCCAGGCCTGCTGAATCTAGCTTTGTTTGTATAACTTGAGCACTAATCCAGGCATTCTTTAAAGTATTCAATTGTATTTATTACTGCTTGGTAGTAACTTGATTAAAGTGTAGCTATCATTCTAAGTCTTTTGGATTAAGCACTTGGGCTTCAGACCAGTTGTTTTACATTAGGAAGGTTTGTGGCCTGCACTGTGGTGGCAGGACAGGTAGCTTACATCCTTCTAAGTTGGGAACTGCTGATTGAGGGCTCAGTGTCTGTTATTCTAAAAAGTGTATTAGTTCTGGTTTAAGCACTTGGGCTTCAGGCCAGTTATTTTACATTAAGAAGGTTCGTGGTCTGCACTCTTGTGGGAGGAGAGGCTGGACTCTGCCCTTCTGAGCTGGGAATTTCTGGTTAAAGGCTTATAGTGCCTGCATATTTGAACTGTTTCTTACTGAAATTGGTACACCTTGTTTGCTGTAGCATAGACTAGATCCAGGCCTGCTGAATCTAGCTTTGTTTGTATGCTTGTTGTTTGTTTGCTTATTATTTCCCTGAAATGCAAATTCCACCTAAAACGTGGCTTTTCAGTGCTTCTGTGGATCCCTAGTGATATCTGCATTGCTTACTGTACTTATTTCCTCTTTTCACTTGAAAGAAAGTAGTTTGTCATTTTTGCATTTAAGTTACCTGTAACACATTGCATTTAAGTTACCTGGCACTTGCTCACTAAAGCAATTATATAAGTCAGCACTAAAAAATTAAAAGCACTACACCCTCACAAACTCCCCTTGAGTACCTTGTTCCCCATTGGCCCTTTTTTCAATTATAAAGGAATTCCCAATACTATTCTAGCATGTCCAAAGGTCAGTTGTCAATCTCCTCTCCGGTCCAGCTGGTGAATCTGGGAATCTTGAGGCAATGTTACAACTGCCTCATGTACACAGACAACCCTCTCCTCCTCCCAACAAATTCCAACACATGTGAGAGATGCAACCATATAGCCAAACTGGATGCTAAGCTCTCTCAACTCAGTACTGGCGTAACCAGTCAGGAGGAGAAGGAAACCACACTCACTACAATTCCAGTCTCACATAGACCTACCACGACAGCAAACCAAACACATAAACACACAAAAACATACTCGGAGGCTCTAAATAAAAATTTGCCTAAGCAGCAGAGACCTCCAAAGCAGACACCCAAGCAACCGATACCCCAAAACAAAACACGTGCAACACATAGCTCACAAAGCCAGTGTGCTGAACAGTCACAGCCCTTAAGGCTAAACAACACACCTGATACACTTGTAATAGGTGACTCTATTTTCAGGCACACTGACGTCCCGCTCACCAGGCTGAACAAGGAGAAGGTCACGGTGAGCTGCCTGTCGGGCACTAGGATCCGCCACATAACACAAGCACTCAGGTCACTCCAAGGCAAGTACAAATATGACTCAGTCATTGTCCATGCTGGTGTGAATGACCTGAGACGTACCTCCCTGGACTACATGAAAAGAGACATAGAGGAGCTCTCTGAGCATGTAGCCCAGTCTGGTATGACCCTGACCTTGAGTAGCATCTTACCCTCACCAAGAATTATGCCACAATATGAAGACAAGATGATCAATTTCAACAATTGGCTTAAGTATTGGTGTCATTCAAAGGGGATCCAATGCCTGTTAGCCTGGGATGACATGCTCGACAAGCCACGATGCTTCGCTAGGAACGGCTTGCACCTATCCCCCCTGGGCTTTTGGATATTGGCAAAGGCTCTTGCTACCCCCATAGTGCCTTTTTTAGGTAAGGGTCAAAAGACAAACCCACCTCCATAGGTATCACAAGGGATAAGAAACTAAGAGTAATGCTACTCAACGCCAGAAGTCTAAACCTCAAGATGCACGCACTCGAAACTCTCCTTAGCATAGAGAACATTGATATCTGTGCAGTAACAGAAACCTGGTTCAAGGCTCCTGAGAGCACCCCAGCACTACCAGGTTATACCTCATACCATGCTTTTCAGCCCCAAAACTTGGACCGAACCACAAAAGGAGCGGGAGTATCAATATTCGTCAAAGATACCCACACCTCCAGGTTGGTGGCACAGCACGAAGCATCAGAGACTATCCATGTGCAACTAACAGTGGGTAAAACTGCCTTCCAGTTTATAGCCTGCTACAGACTACCCTCCCAAACCCAGGAACCCCACTCGGCCTTCCTGAGAACACGGGAAAATATAAAGGTCTCTCAAAACACCATTATATTGGGCGACTTCAACTACCCAAACATAGACTGGGAGCGTTACTCTAGCTCCAACACCCTAGCCCAAAGGTTCCTAGAATTTATAAACTCAAATGCTATGGAACAACTTGTTACCACTCCCACAAGAGGGGAAAACATACTGGACCTGATCCTCATCAACATGGGGACTCTATGCTCCAGACCAGAAGAGTATCCCTCACTGGTAAGATCAGACCATAAACTAATCTCACTGGATATTCACATCCCGACCCCACCCCCTGCCCAGAAAACCACAGTGAAAAACTTCTCTAAAGCAAATTTCACACTCCTCAAAACTGAGGTGGAATCCTTCAAAGCCCCCGCGCCTGTGGAAATTACGGCCCAGACTACAGAATCCTTTATAAACACATTCTATGAACACCTTCAGGAATGCATGGATCATGCAATCACAAATATAACCAAGACCCAATCCTCCAAAGGCAGATGTCCTGTCTGGTGGACCCCAGCCATAAACAAATTATACAACAGAAGGTGGAAGCTACTACATGATAGAACAAAATCCCAAAAAGGAAAGGCATCTCTGATCAGTATTAGCAAAATACTACGGGCACTCATAAAATCGTCTAAGGCCAGCTTTGAGAGAAAAATTGCACACTAAGGATAATCACAAGGCTTTCTTTAGTTATGTTAGGAACCTGGGTGGGAATTCCCAGATATGCTCAGAATTAGTCCAAAATGACAAAAAATACACCGAACCCACAGACATTGCCAACATCCTAGTTGACAGGTTCAGCGCAAACTCCCCCTCCCCCACCAAAAGGGCAAATATCTGTGCCAGCAGAGTGCTGCCCCCCTGACATCTCAGATGCTCAGGTAAGAGCCGCCCTCTCCAAAGCAAAAAACACAGCATCAATGGGACCAGACGGTGTCCCGGGCTGCATCCTACATGAACTCCAAGAAGAGCTAAACCCAAAAATAAAACTACTGTTCAATCTCAGCCTTACTACAGGATATGTACCCAAAGAGTGGTGTACAGAACAGTGGTCCCTCTCCACAAAGGTGGTGCCTCAACGGATCCTGGAAACTATCGCCCCATAAGCCTGACTAGCTTGGTCTGCAAAGCTATGGAAAGGATCATCATGGACCTCATAAATAAAGATATTGGGGGCCTACAGACACTGGATCCTTCCCAGTTCGGCTTTGTTAAGGGCAGATCCTGCCTCTTAAACCTGGTTGATTTCCTTGAAACAGTCACCAAGGCCATTGACGAGGGGAAGGTGGTCCACACAGCCTACCTGGACCTCGCAAAAGGCTTCGATACAATACCCCACTCGGACATTATAGATAAGCTCACCAGCTTAAATATAAACCCCTATTTCACTAGATGGGTTGCAAACTGGCTCAAGGACAGAACCCACATGGTTAGAATTGCTGGAGCCATGTCAGACTCCAAACTAGTTACAAGTGGCATCCCACAAGGCTCAGTCCTGGGACCTCTCTTGTTCGGTATATATTTCTCAGAGGTACAGGCCAACACGGAAGGACTGTGGCTGACCAAGTTCGCAGATGACTGCAAACTGGGCACCATAATCGACTCTCCAGCTGACACAAGCATCCTCCAAAAGGGCCTCATAGATACAGACAACTGGTGCCAGAGCCATGGCCTCAAGCTAAACGCCAAAAAGTGTATAGTCATCCCCTTTGGCAAAAACAAAGTGCCCACAAATTACCACATAGGTGGTAATCCATTAAGTACAGAAGAAGTAATTAGGAACCTGGGGACCCAAGTTGACAGCAATCTCTCATTTGACAACCACGTGGCCAAATTGGTTAGAAAAACATTTTATATAGCCCACCTAATCATGAAGGAATTCACATCTAGATCAGGGGAGGTCATTGTGCCTCTTTACTCATCCCTAATCAGGCCCATAATTGAGTACAATGCCCCTTTTGGGATGTACCTTACCAGACACCTGTAGCAACTGGAAAGACCCCAAAAATACCTCACTAAGAGGATCAAAAGGCTCAAACAGATGCCATATGCTGCCCGGTTAAAGAAACTCCAGCTCTACTCAGTGGCATACCACCTGCTCAGAGGCGATCTGTGCCTGACGTATAAAGCCATGTCCAACCCGGTATAAATGGACATGCTGCACCTCAGAAAATCCAAATCGCATTGAGCTACGTGCTCAAGAGACTTGAACCTCAGCACTGAAATAAATAGGACATGCTGGAGGGACACATTCATAACCCAGAGGCTCCCTTCACTCTGGAATAAAATCCCAGTCCAGGTTAGGCAGAGTCCCTCATTGACTCTCTTCAAGAGGAATCTTGATGAGTGGATGGGAGATCGTAGGTTTACCCCGGGTATCACTTCTGTGTCAACTGTTAGACAGAGGCACAGTATACTAACCTCGAAAAAGGGCATAGCAAAATTAATTTAAAATGGGTGGCGAAAGCCAAATACACTCTGGCTAGGCTTATAAATGCCCTACAGCAGATAGCCTAGTATGAACCTATGAACCTATGAACCTATGAATTGTTTGATGCATTTTTATTGTTATTTTTGTATGTTCAACGTTTTTCATTATGGGAGATATGGTATGTGACTTTAAAGACTTTTAACAGGCTTAGCATGTTTCTCTAAAAGGAAGTGATGTTACAAAAGTTATAAAAGGAAGTGATGTTTTAAAGGAAGTGATGTAAAATTTTGGAGGGTTATTTAAATGTGAAGATTTTCATGTTTGCTTTTTCTGAAGAAGTTCTACTTTATTAAAAAAGGAATGAAAGTGCTAAAACAATTGTGTGGTTCTTTACTGGGGATTTGAGCCATTGTACAAATTTTTTTGTTCTAATATTAAAATGTTCATAAATAAGAAAAAAAACCAAAACAAAACAAGCAAACAGATAATGTCTTCATTACAAAGACCAGAAACAATGCTTATCAGTTTAAAATATAACTAACCTGACCCTTATTCCAGTGATAACAAAGACACGTTTCTGACTTTGCAGTACACTTAGCAGAAGCCAAGCAATAGTTGCAGTGTTGCAGTATCTTAGGCTCTTCTGTAAGTCACAAATGCCTGTAGACTTGATCAAATTTCATGTCATGAACTCTACCAATCACAAGAATAAACTAAATTCCGTAACCTTATAATTCACAACTTGTTATAATGAAACTATTATAGACTCAATTGAAGAATCAAGATGTAACATTGGCATCAGTTTTATTTTATGAATTTGTTTTTCTTTAAATTTAATGGTGAATTACTATATGTTGTTGTAGTGCATTTTATACAGATCAAGGAATGCACTGAAACATACAGTCATTTAAATTGTTACAGGTAAATCTCAGGTGAATTGTATGCTTCTTACATACCACCTAACATAGAAAAAATTGAAGTGTAACAGTGGTAACAATAATCATTTAGTCCCATGCCAATCATCATAACACATGATTTCCTAAAAGAAATATAACGATTGTTATTATATCACTCAGTCAAGATATATAGGCCAAGAAAATAAACCACAGAATTCTTCATCACGTTATCAGTGCTACACATCTCATGATGCATAGTTGTTCTATAACTCTCTGAAAAATCTGTTTCAAAGAGATTGTGTTTCCCAAATACATGCTCACAAAAAGGCGGCGAGTTGTTGCTATGTCTGTGTCATCTCCTTTTTGACTGCCGTCCACTAAACTCCCCTACATTAAACAATCATTTAGTGTAAAAATTAATCTAGAATGGCATCATATTTGTGTAACCAGTAATGAAACTTGAACAGAATAAAACACTGATATTTAGTTTGCTAATATTATGTATTACTGACTTTGTTAATGGTCATTCTCTGGGTATTATATGATTCTCCTCAGCACTTCAAACTAAGCCCAACTATCAGCCATCCTCACCTTTAGATGCTTCAAATGGCCCTCCTGTGCCAATGATTCTTACTGACTGTGGTTGAAAGTCATTGGATCGATCACTGGCCCCATATCCAGTAACATTACAATTCAAAACAGAGAAATTAATTTTGTGGTAAGAGCACAAAATAAAATACTTAAATAAGCAGCAACAACTTACTGGGACTATTATAAAAACAACTGGTGCACAGAGAACACAAGAATGTATGGAAACTGTAGTATTCCAGAGTTTTCTGTTAACTTTCTCTGCTGTGATCTTTTGGAAAAAAAGCAATCAGAGATTGTGCATTTTTTTATGATTTAATTTTATATCATAATTAGTTTTCCAAATAAAATGAAAGGTTTGCATCCATATCTTTAGCTATTCCCACTTAAAGCATTATATTTATGAGATCCCCTCTACCCCATCTAAAACCTTTTTAATAATGGGTGATTCAGTGATGCATTTAAATAAAACCTTATTACCATTTATAAGGATGGCCACCTTTAGTCTGCTAGACTACTTGCTTAAGTCATCTCTGGCTTGGCAGTGTGGATTGCTACTGTAAAATAACTTTCAGTCCTGTGTGGGGATTATAATATTTGCATAGTGTATGTCAGGCAACTGTTAATTTTATTTATTTGACTTTTTCTGACATGTTAAGTCCAACTGAGCTAGTGCCCTTTTTCAGCAGCGACCAGGAGTGAAAAGCTTCACAAAAAGTAAAAGAAATTAAACATAGTGTTTTAACAAAAAGCAACAAATTTGCAAGAACATTATGACATTAACAACAGAAATATTGAAGTGAATACACTTAAATACATTAGTAATATGTTATATATGACCACGTTTGTGTATATCATGATTTCACTAAATACAGTACTAAACTTATGAAATTTGAACCTTTACACCATATGAAGTATAATCTTAACTTCCTTTGTTGTAATGTTAGTGGTTAATGCGGTAACACATGGGTCACAGCATTTGAATTCAATTTGTCAGTCAAAAGTAAAGTTGACATAGACAGTTGGAAATAAATTAGAGTAGACTTTAAATTGTTTTCTCTCACAATGAAGAGTAACAAACATTACTAGGCACTGTGTGGTCTAACAATAACAATCTAAACTTTGTGGAACTGCAAAAAAACACTGAACAAATTTATAATTAATGATAATTTTCCAGGTGGAAATCTTAGCAAGTTTCTAGTTCATAAAGACAGAAGTAAAATGACCTCCTCCATA
>NC_056731.1:1682074945-1682179945 GCF_019279795.1 Protopterus annectens | reverse complement strand
TTTAATGATGGTAGAGAGTGTTGGAGTGTTGGTTGGTTGATGCAGGGTCTTGTGGACAATGGCAAGCTGGAGAAATTGAAGATGCTTTTAGAAATTCTAGCCAGTCTAGTTGTTTTAGGTTCAGACAGTGATGAGTTCTGAAGGGAGAGCCTGCAGCAAATCTAGCAATATTATTATAGGATGTTGCCAGTTTGTTGAGGTTATTTTTTGAAAGGTTAGTATATATAGGGGAAGCATAGAGTAGAGTTGAGATTAAGTGGGTTCTGGCTATAATGGTCCTAGCCACTGGTGTAAGAAAGGGCTTGATTCTATAAAGGGATCCCAGTTTTTTGTTCACTGATTTTATTGTGCTGTTTATATGACTATCAAAGTTGAGGTTGTTGTCTATTGTTATTCCTAGGAGTTTAGTGGCTGTGTCAGTGGAAATAACAGTGCCATCATTAGATGTGAGTGTGAGATGAATAGGGGTGGAGTTTCGGGTTAGTGTAAAGAGTAGCAATTTAGTTTTTTTTTGGGTTAAGGAGGAGGCATCGGTTTGAGAACCATTGTTCTACAGTGTTGAAAGCTTTTTGGGTAAGAGATTTAAGTTCAGTTTGAGAGGTGGCTGTACAGATAATAGTAGAGTCATCTGCATATTCAATGCAGATGGTATGTGGGATTGCTGATTGAAGGTCATTAATATAGATGGAAAATAGGAGTAGGCCTAAAATGGAGCCCTGTGGAACACCGAGGGAAATAGGAAGGTTATTAGAGAGTTTGTTTTGCCAGAGTACAGCCTGTTGCCAGTTTTCAAGGTAAGATTTGAACCAATTTATGGCTAGGGGATTAAGTGAAAGGGATTTCAGAATGTGTAGTAGGAGTTGGTGATTAACCATATCAAAGGCTTTAGATAAATCAATAAAGACTGCAGAGGAAAGAATATTATTGTTACAGTTTTTGTTGATGCTGTCTGTGAAGGATAGTAGGGCAGTGGTAGTACTGTGGAAAGGTCTGAATCCATGCTGACAGTTGGCAAGTAAGTTGTTATGGAGATGGTGGTTTAGTAGTTGCTTATGGATGCATTTTTCCATTATTTTTGCAAGCAGGGATAGCAGAGCTATAGGACAAAAGTTAGAGTAGTCATTGGAGTGTCCCCCTTTATGTAGTGGGATAAAAGGATAATTTATATTTTTCAGCAAGTTGTCTTCGACTTAAGTAATTTTATTGACTTTTAACCAGAACTTACTGAGAAGGATTCCTACGAGTTTGCACTGTGTTTGTCTGCTTGTGGTTTGTTGGTTTTAAAGCTTTTTGGCTTTTTTATTGGTTAAATTATTTAATTCAGTTTTCTCACTGTTGCTACATAAGCCCCACATTTGTGTGGGTCTGTGCTTGTTTTAGCACTGCTCCATAGAGTTAGGGAACCAATCACTGCTCTGCTGTATTCATCTGTTCACATGTAGTGCACCTCCATGTATCATCATGCACTACCATGCAGTGGGGGTAACCACTGATGGTTATACAGATAAAAAGTTCAGTAAATACATTTCACATTAGTAGCTGCCTGTGAAACAACCAAGAAGTCCTTAAATTGCACTTAGCTGTTCGGAGAGCACCTCAGATGTGCTTTTGCCCATTAAACAGTTCCAAGCCCACCAAATCTACAATAGTCTGATACCATTTAGAGAACCCGCACTAGTGTAGACCCTTTCTAGAGTACCATTAGTATAGATCACATTTAGAACACACAGCTATACCATACCCCATCCATGTTTTTCTCCTCACTGTGAAAACATGATTTAACTTATCATTACGGATGGTCAGTTTCCCTCCATTTCTCCTACCAGCCTGATTGACATGTGTATCCTGAAGCAATGTAGCAACTGCCTCATATATATTGGTAACCCTCTACTCTTAAATCACCTAAGTACAATTTGTGAGATATGTATCTACACTAAGAATCTGGAATCCTTGCTGTCTCATGTAGAGAACAGTAACACTGAACAGGTTGTCAGCTCACATACTACTCCTCCTACAAACAACCATGCACTCAACACATAAACCATCACATGCGGAGGTACTCACCAGAAAGCCACCTAAACAACAGAGACTTTTCAAACACAAACATGCTACATGTAATACAGCACCTACAGCACTCAATACACATAAAACACAAGCACCAGTGTCTCACCAAATAATCCTCTAAGACAAAGCACATCTAAACCAAATTTTTTAGCCATAGGTGACCCCATTGTGAGACAAACAGTTGTCCCACTCACCAGGCCGAAAAGGAGAAGGTTACAGTCCACTCTTTATTGGGTTCACCAAAACTCAGACAAACTAGTGAAAAGAAAAAAGAAAACGAACGTACAAGCTGTAGATTCCAACAGACTTTAATTTTGAAAGCGCTTTCATCCAAAATAATGCTTAGACTTCATCAGACATAAAATTACCCAAAATTCATTATTTATACAATCATCAATTAATAATTTAAATTAATTTAAAGGTACATATTAAATCAGACTATTTACACATATTAAAAGTGTTAGCACACAAACTTATTGTTATATAACCCAGTAAAATATGTATACATAGAAAACTGAGGTATAAACTAGTACATTTTAAAAGTTCTTAAAAATTCTTAAAAATAGTGGACCTTAAAAAGAGCTTAATATAATTAATGCATATATTAAAGCTTATATACAAAGGTGCATTCACCTATCTAATGCTTAGAGTTTTAAGATACATTTAATTGAGGCATACTCATTTAGCCCAGGTGGTATATGGGCATAGGTTCGAATGTGCCACATTAGTTCACTCTCTTCTAATTCCAATTCCCATGGGCCACCCTTATTGTTACCTGTTGGATGACTATAAACAAAAAATTGTGGGATGGATTTTCCATACTATGTTTAGCTAGGGCATTTGTAGTTATTTTTTGTTGATATTATATAAATGTTCATAAATTCTTTATTTCAAATGCCTTTCTGTTTTTCCTATGTAGTATGCCTGACATTGCTGACATATTGCTACATAGACCACCCCTCTAGATTCACAGTTGAATTTACCTTTTACAAAATAATCCTTGCCCCTGATGGTAAACTTATTGCCCATCTTAATACATGCTGTAATTTCCATTATAGGCCATTTTTTGTGTTTCCAAATGGCATTTAAGATTGGGACCCCTTCTATATGTTATACATGGAGGACCTTCAAACTTTTTACAAATATTAATGTCCTCAGTGATAAGTGCCCACTTTTTAACCAGAATATTTCTTATTTCTTTGGCGTCCATAGAAAAAGTTGTCATGAATGTGGGTGCCATATTAAATGGTATGTTCTGGCTATTATCTCTCATCTGTGCTATATTGGAATCATGTATTTCATTATAACCTTTTTGCAAAATGGGTTTAAAGTATCCATGAGTTATTTTGTGCATACTTCCAAGTGGATCTGTTCAAAGAGATATTCGGGATACCCTCTCCTTAATTTAAATAAATAGGTTCATAGATTAGTACTAGGCTAACTGCCCTTGCAAGCCATTTTAAGCCTAGCCAATTATCCCTTGTGAGACTCCAACCCTGCACATTGTGTTTGTAAGGCAAACACCTTAACCATTAGGCCACCTTAAAAACATATTTTTCAGTAACTCACATTCACTATAAAGAAGAAACCATCCTAGCAGCTCTCACTAATTGTCCTTTCATCACTGCTTTTTTCTGATAAAAGGGTAGGCTGCTAGAGAAGTGCAGGAAAGCATTTGAATAGGTAGGTTTCCAATATATAATAGTTCTATACCTATTGTTCAGCCTATCCTTTGACAACTGCACATCTAGATAATTAATGGAGTCTATCCCAACCTGAAATGTGAATTCAAGAAAGCTAGTAAGATCTGTAATGGCTTGAATGAAGGGTTCTATGGTATTGGGGTCCCCTTTCCAAATGAAAAACATATCATCTTGATATCTTGTATACCATACCACTTTCTGCTGAAAAAGGCTATTGTTGAATAGAAACTCCCTTTCCCAGTATGCCATCACACAGTTTGTGAAGCTGCCTCCTCACGTTGATCCCATGGCAACACCTGTCTGCTGTTTATACAGCTCACCATTAAATAGCATGAAATTATTAGATAAAATAATCTCCAAAAGTGTTTCAATTACATAAATCTCATTCTCTTCCATGCCTTTCATGGTTAGAAAATCCCGAACTCATTCTATTCCCAACTCTTGCGGTATTACAGTGTATAGATCTTTTACATCTACTGTAAGAAATATATAATTTTCATTATATTCCAACCTATTAATACCCTCCAAAAAATTCCATGAATCATGGCAGATTTGTTTTTCATTTCTAATAGCAGGTTTTAATTTTCTATCCACATATTTAGCACATGGGTATGTTATTGATCTTCTGCCATCCACAATTGGTCTAAAAGGTGGATTGTGGAGTTTCTTGTGTATTTTAGGGGACCCAAAAAGAACTGGTGTAATAGGTGATGCCATTGCTAAATAATGAAAGGCATCAAGATTAATACTACCTTTGAGAAACAAATCATTTAAATTCCTGTTGATGTTTTTGTATGCAGTATTAACTTAATTTAAACTTACATGAGAGTAGTTATCACTATCTAAATATGCCAACATATTCTGTACATATGCATATCCGTCCATAAACACCAATCCACTACCTTTATCGGGCTTCATAACCCTGATCTTATATGCCTTCACTAAATTTAAAAACTCTAGGTCATCAAGCGACATATTCCTAGTAACATCAGAATGCATCTGTGTATTGTTCAAGTTAGTCCTTATGTCCATTAATAAAGCTAAAGTGCTATGTAGTGGAGGGTTAAACAGACTAGATATTCTCAAGTCCCTAGTGAATGAAGGGACATTACTCATAAGAACAGTCAAATTGAGTTTACGAGTAAATGTTTTAAGATCAATGATTGTTCTGGCTAAATCCACTTTTCTGTCTGGTACAAAGGATAACCCTTTAGACAACATGTCCACAATGTCTTTGTCTACTTGAATGTCTGTAAAATTATAAATTTCAAAGTCTCCTTCAGTACTTACTAGTATTCGCAGACTTTGTATAAAAGCTTGTGTTATCTTCTCCGCCGATTCTATTTCCCCCGTTGCTGTCCCTGGGCCCTGCCATTGCATCACTGGTTCATCTGGTTGTTCTGGTTGTTCCAAGCCTCCTGAAAACCCTGTTTATGGTTATTAATATTATTATTATTCATCGTTACTGTGTTTTGTGGGCGCCATTATGCTGTTGTTTGTTCCTGATCCTCTCACTACACCTTAACAGGGATGTCTACGTAGTGATGTCATCCTCATTAATGTTAATGATAGTTGTTTCCTCTTGTGGGCATTGCCCAACAGCATTTGAAGGATTTCCCATTGGTTTAATTAGTTCTGGTGGTGGAGGATAGACAGTCCCATTAGAGTAGTCCTTAGTATCTCTAAGGATGTTTTCCTTTTTAGTTTCAATAGCTCTAGCTATTGCATAATCAATGCTTGAGAAGATAGGCCCATAGTCGTATCTATAGTGTTGAAATTCAGTGTCCATAGTAATTTTATATTCAAGGGTTTTTAGCTTTTTTTTAAGTTCATCAATTTACAGGTTATATTGCCTTATGAGGGTTAGAGAAACTCGAAACCCTGCCTGCCAAACAAGCAGATTCATTCAAGATAGGCAGATTTATAAACAAGTGCAACCAGATTGCACCATTGACGTATTCCAATATAGCACAGATGAGAGATAATAGCCAGAACATACCATTTAATAAGGCACACACATTCATGACAACCTTTTCTATGGACGCAAAAGAAATAAATATTCTGGTTAAAAATTGGGCACATCACTGAAGACATTAATATTTGTAAAAAGTTTGAAGGTCCTCCATGTATAGCATATAGAAGGGGTCCCAATCTTAAATGCCTTTTGGAAACCCACAAAAAATGGCCTATAATGGAAATTATGGCATATATAAATGCGACCGATGCCAACAGTGCCCATCTATTAAGATGGGTAATATGATTACCATCAGGGGCAAGGATTATTTTGTAAAAGGTAAATTCAACTGTGAATCTAGAGGGGTGGTCTGTGTAGCAATATGTCAGCAATGTCAGGCATACTACATAGGAAAAACAGAAAGGCATTTGAAACAAAGAATTTATGAACATTTATATACCAACAAAAAAAATAGCTACAAATGCCCTAGATAAACATAGTATGGAAATGCATCCTACAATTTTTTGTTTACAGTCATCCAACAGGTAGCAAGGAAGGTTTTTTAAGGTCAACTATTTTTAAGAATTTTTAAGAACTTTTAAAATGTACTAGTTTATTCCTCAGTTTTCTATGTATACATATTTTACTGGGTTATATAACAATAAGATTGTGTGCTAACAATTTTAATATGTCTGAATAGTCTGATTTAATATGTACCTTTAAATTAATTTAAATTATTAATTGATGATTGTATAAATACTAATAAATTTTGGGTAATTTTATGTCTGATGAAGTCTAAGCAGTATTTTGGATGAAAGCGCTTACAACATTAAAGTCTGTTGGAATCTACAGCTTGTATGTTCGTTTTTTTTTGTTTTCACTCTCTATTGGGTGCCAGGATCTCAGATTACAAAAGCACTCAAGTCTCTCAACAACAATTATCGTTATGACTCCATTTTAGTTCATGTTGGTGTGAATTACTTGAGATGTACTTCACTGGACTATGAAGAGAGACATCATTGAGTATTATGAATATGTGTCCCAGGTGGGTATGTCCCTAGCCTTGAGCAGCATTCTACCCTCACCTAGGACGATATCACAATATAAACAGAAAATCACTGACTTCAACAATTGGCTTAGTTTCTGGTATTATTCTAAGGGGATCCAGTTCCTGTCAGCCTGGGATGACATAGTTGATAGACCACACAGCTTTGCTAGAGATGGTCTTCTTCACATTCACCTCTAGGTTTTTAGTTACTAGCTAAGGCACTTGCCTTCCCCATAGTGCCTTTTTTAAGCAAGGTCTCAGGAACATTTCTAAATTGAAAATATCACTCACAAATAAATTAAATGTTATGCTGCTAAACATTAGGAGTTTAAATTACAAACTGCACTCTTTGGAAGCACTCCTCTTCCTGGAGGATGTTGACATCTGTGGAGTCAGAGAAACTTGGTTCAGGGGCAAAGAGTATACCCTGGCTTTGCAAGGCTACAATGTCTTCCAAACTTTCAGACTGCAAAATGAATAAGTGAGAACCAAAGGAGGAGGATTATCTGTCTTCATCAACGATAAATACACTTTTAGACTGGTTAGACAGGAAAACTCCATGGAGTTACTCCAAGTTCAACTAACTGTGGGCAAGACTTCCCTTGAACTCATCATTAGCTATAGGTCCCCTTCAATGAACCAAAACACCCACTCTACTTATTTAGACCTACTAGAGTCAATCAAATTACAACCAAACACTCTAGTTATGGACAATTTTAACTATCTCTCCATTGACTAGGAAACTTATATGAGGCTTTTGGACTTTGTTAACACTAAAGCTCTGGGACAAATAGCATGCAACCCCACAATTGGCTCAAATATTCTTGAACTGGTCCTCACCAACATGGGTGATCATTGCACCATCAAAAGTATAGGATCCTCACTGGTTAAATCTGATCATGAATCAGTCACATTTGAAGTAGTCATAACACCTGAATCCATCTTAGGTGAAATCAGGCTAAAAATTTTCACCAACGCTAATTATACCCTCCTAACAGATGTTGTAAATGATTTCCTAGCTCCTGTTTCAACAGATGGCACTGACAACTATACTAAGTTATACACAAATGTCATGTACAAACATTTACAGAAATGTATTGATGCAGCTGTATATGAGGATCAAAACAAGATCCTCAAGAAAAAAATAAGCTTCCCTGGGGGATATCTAGCATTAATAAGTAATACAATAAGAAGACGTTGCTGTATAAGAATAAAAAAAGAGAGATCCCAGCACTGAAAGAACACCCTCCTCTGCTTGAGTAAACAAATAAGAGAATTTGTAAAATCCTCTAAGGGCAACTTTGAAAAAAAATTAGCAACCATAGCTAAGGATAACCGTAAGGCATTCTTCAGCTATATCTGTAATCTAAAAGGTAGGACCCAGGCATGTGCTGAGCTACATGTGGATGGTATCTCACACACTGATTCTACAAAAACAGCTAACCTAATACCTGACAGGTTTGGTGGAAATTTCACCCCTGTACTCTCCAAACATTCCACAAAGCATTTCCTCTGCATTTCCCTCACCTTACATCTCAAAAGAACAAGTCATTAATGCTGTCTCCAAAGTCAAAAACACAGCCTCTATGGGACCACATGGCATCCCAGGTTGCATTTTAAATGGTCTAAAACATGAGTTAGCAACTTCATTAGGTACTCTCTTCAACCACAGCCTGAGTACTTGTTTTGTCCCTGCTGAATGAAAAACAGCAACTGTCATCCCCTTCATAAAGGGGGTACAACAACAGACCCTGGGAACTACAGACATATAAGCTTAGTCAGCCTTATCTGTAAGGCCATGGAAAGAATCATCATGGACCTTATAAATAAGGATATAGGTGATCTCCAAACCCTTGATCCCACACAGTTTGGTTTTATGAAAGGGAGGTCATGCCTGTTAAACCTGGTGGACTTCTTCAAAAATATCATCATAGCCATAGACAAAGGCAAATCTGTGCATACAGCCTACCTTGACTTAGCCAAGGCCTTCAACATAATCCCACATTCCAGCATCATTAATAAACTCTCCCAGTTGAATATCAACCCTTACGTCATCAGGTGGGCTGTTATCTGGCTCACCAACAGATCACATTCAGTCAAACTTGGGGACTTTACCTCAACCAGCAGACCTGTTACCAGTGAAGTTCCACATGGGTCAGTGCTGGGCCCCCTATTGTTTGGAATATACTTCTCAGACGTTCAGACCAAAACAGAGGGGCTGTGGCTGACCAAGTTTGCCGATGACTGCAAATTAGGTGCAATCGGTGAATCCCCAAATGATATCAGTATACATCAAGAGGGACTTGCACAAACCAATCCTTGGTGCCAAAGCTATGGACTCAAACTCAATTTCCAAAAAAGGCATCATCATCCTCTTTGGTAAGAAACATATTCCTGCAGACTATCATATAAATAATAATACCCTAAGTTACAACTCAGTAGTGACATGCTTGGGAATGCAAGTTGACTGTAGCCTAAACTTTGACCATCATGTGTCTATTGGGGAAAGGAAGGCATTCTACGTCACACACCTCATTAGGAAAGGCATTGCCTGAAGAGTGAAAAAGGTCATCACATCCCTGTACTCAACCCTTATCAGACCAATTTTTGAATACAATTTTCCCTTTTGTATGTACCTTACCAGGCACCTGCAGCAACTTGACAGACCTCCAAGATTTCTAACCAAGAAAATTCAGGGTCTCCAGCACATGCCATACATTGACAGATAGAAGTCACTCTCACTGTACTTAGTAGCATACAGACTACTTAGAGGAACCTTGTGCTTGGCCTACAGAGCAATCTCAGATCCAAACCTAATGGAAATGCTGTACATCTGCAAGTCAAACAGGACAAGGGTTACCCATTCCAGGGACCTTAACTTGGCCTGTGACATAAATAGGACCTACTGGAGAGACAGATGTGTCTCTCAGGGTTTGCCACTCCTCTGGAATAGGGTATCAATTCACATTAAACAAAGGCCCTCTATGACCCTGTTTAAGCATAGCCTGGATGACTGGATGGGAAGTAATAAATTCCTGCTAGGGATTTCACCTATGACCCCCCACCCCAGATATGGGCAGTCATTGCTAACTAAGAACTCGGGTTTTAGCAAGATCCTTTATATTGTGTTTCTCTAGTATTATATTGGGTACACATGGCTAGGCTTATAAAGACCTCCAGGTCAATAGCCCAGTAACCACCTATGAACCAAATATTAAAAGGTATAACATGGTGCTGGAAGGATAAAGCAAGAGATAAGTAATGGCAAAGACACAGAGTCCAAAGAGACAGAAGGACTGAGAAATGTACAAGTTGTAAGATGACAGTGAGCATGGAGAAAGAGAAACTAAATACATATTTATAGGAAGCAGAAACGTTATGTAATTACTGCCTTTCACAAAAGCATTTAAGAAGCTTGCATAATAATGAAGAACTACATTTATCTTTCTTAACTAATCATTTTTTCTCATCCTGATATAATATTCCTCTGTTTATGAGGTTTAATTTATTGTCAAATCTCCCAGAAACAATGACCCCATCACTGATGTATCTAGTTTTTAAAGAACTTACCACACCCATGCTAATCTCTTACTAAATAGAAAGTATAACTTTTTAATATCACGCTTTTTTCATATTGCATAGGAAACATTTTCTATTTTTGAATTCTGGTTTGCATCGACTCTAAACATCTTCCCAACAACTTTTAACTACTGTTTTATCCCATAAACTAATTCCCAAAATATAAAAATGTTTGGACTAGAAAGACACGTGTTCTATAATGCCACTGTATGCAACTCCTTCAGTATTACCTGCATGGATTCACAGCTCCATCTTCATTGATGCATTTTGCTTCAGTACCATGGTTTGTCAGAATCTTTCTGTATTGTCCACATATAAAACTATCTAATCTGACTAAGTTAAAATTAATGGATATTTCAACTGTGATGTCCATTTTCTCTCTCTCTGATTTTATTATATGCAAAATACATATGCAGTCCAAATAACAATGTACTTATATGAAACCCTTGCTGAATTTCATATCCATTGATATGGATGTTCTGACAAAGTCAGTTACAGCACATGGCTAATCATAAACTTCTGTTATCCACGATACTGTTTTGTTGATAATCTTCAATTTCTCTAGTATCTCTAATAATGAACCATGAAGTAAGGAATCATATGATGTTATGATATTTAGTTTCCATAACAGTCCCACTTTAACTTCTAAATGAAATTCCCATATATTCTCTTACCAACCACAACACTCTTAATATTCCCAAACAATTATTATGTATACCAACATTTTGTAATCACACTTCAATAACAAATTGGTTTCCAGTTGTCCAAACATGTTTTTCTTGGTCTTGCCCTAGCATCTTTAGCACAGAGCTGTAACAGTGATCACAGAACAGGGTACACCATAAGAGACCCATTCATTAAATATAATTAACAACTTACCATATTGCCATTCTTCAGATTTAAAAGGAGTACCATCTTATCCTGTCGTATAATTAATATTGAGATTTTATGCTAATTTAACACTATTAAAATGTTTTGTCCAGTTATTGCCACTTTATGTCCCATGATATCCTTACACTCTTTTATACTAAATATCTTAAAGAAAAAAATGCACATGTTGCATAATCTCACTACTATGCATCACATTCAGTACAGGAACAATTTCTAGAATATCCACATGACTGTCTTCTTTATACGCTCTTTAAGCTCAACTGGCAGTACTTTGTTCATCTTAACCTATTTCCAGTATCTCAGCTTATTTAACCATAGACTTGTACTCTGCTTACACTGCTTCCTTAATTCCTGATTAATACAGTCTTTTCATTTCATAATGGCTGATTAATTCAAGCATTAACTATCCACAGTCATCAAACTCTTTCCTTCTCTCTTTATGTCTACTCTACTTATATTACACAATTAGCTTCTCTTTGAGCAAATACCACCACTCTATACAATTTTTGTAAGCAAGTTATAACTGTACATGATATTGCCAGACCCTAATTAAATAAATGAATAGTTCATGTTTCTCATCTAACTTTTCCCTGAGCCCAGGCCTTCTGCTCACATATTTTATTATTCTCCAAATTTACATCTAAGCCTTATGATCTGATAATACATTTACATCCATTTTATTTATTTATTTATTTATTTATTTATTTATTTATTTATTTTATTTACTGACATTTGTTAACCAGGAAAGTCCATTGGGTCGAAAACCCGTTTTCAGTGGAGGCCCAGGGAGAAAAGCTCCAGTTACAACATTCAGAAATATTGAACACATATAGCATTTACATAACTGTTCTAGTCTTTTTACAACTTTTTCTAAGGAATAATAATGCATTGTGTATAAAATTGTATACGAGGGGGCGTGGCCAAGATGCACTCAGAGTAACAGCACTTCTCTTCAGCTTTGTCTATTCTAATTTTCTCTGACAGGATTTTTAAAATATATCTATCAGAAATTTGGATATTTTTTATAAAAGGATACTTTATACCTTATACAAGGATAGTATAACAAATCTTTTTGATTATTTTATTTTTTTTTTGTCAAAAAACATCAGAGATCTTTTGAACTACTGCAGTCAACAAGATGAGCTTCAACAGATCTTCTCACCAGGATACAACTTTCAAAAAGGAATTACAAACTTTGTTACTTAACATTCAAGAACTAGCTAGCAAAATAGATAAAATGGACCTGAAATTGGATAGTTTTAAGGAGAGCTGTACTAAAGAAATGAACATTATTCATGAAAATTTAGAAAAACAGATTTCAGATATAGAAACAGCCCTAAATGATATGGATTCTAGGCTCCAGGAAGGTGAGCATAATATTGAATTCCTTTTAAAGCAAAATACTCACCTTTTGTCTAAAATAGATAATCTAGAAAACAGGTCACATCGTAATAATATTAGAATCTTTGGCTTGCCAGAAAAAATAGAAGGAGATAGTATGGAAAAGTTCTTGTCTACATGGATACCTGAAATACTAGAATTACATGAAGCTCTTTCATATGGTATTGAAAGAGCACACAGATCTTTGGCTTCATCAAAAAATAAAAAAAAAGTAATTCTGCAATATCTGTGATTGTAAAATTCCTTTCCTCACATGATAAGGAAATTGTCTTAAAGACAGCATGGGCAAAATCTCCAATTAAAATAAAAGATAATTCAGTTCATTTTGACAATGACTATTCTCCTGTGGTAACTGCAAAAAGAAAAGTTTTCCTACCTTTGATAAGAGAACTTAAAAAAATCAAATAAAATCTCACCTGTTGTTTCCTGCAAGGCTTAAAATATTCTACCAGGATACATCTAAATTATTTGAAGATCTGGACAGTGCTCTTATTTTTGTTAAATCTAACAAACTTTTGGACAAAATAGAAGAAATGGATTGGGCCAATGCTAACTTGAAGAGATTAGCCGAAAATGAAACTTGGAAAACCTATGAGCATAAGAAGAAGCTATGAAAATAAAAAAACCTGCTCATATTTGCTTCTATTCACAATGGATATCCAGTTTGTTCTAAACATATTAATGACCCATAAGGTCAGGGAAAATGATAACCAGAACAACAGGTAAGATTTTACCACTATTTATTATACTTTTTAATGATAGTCTTTACTGTTTTTTTTATGCTTATTATGCAAATATTTAGTTGTTTCTTATTTTTCATAGGTATGGGTTACTGTTTAAATTGAGTTATTATTGTAGTCTATTTGTTGCCATTTGTATTGAAGTACAGTTATATCTATAGGTTGCAACTTTGTTTGGATAAATATCTTCTTTAGTAACATCACAATGATTTGGTGCTAATATTTAGTTTAGTATTGTATCGATAGAGACAGTTTATATTGTCTTCAGAAGTTTATATAGACATGATTTTAGTGTATATATAACGTTATTTTTTGCATATGCATTCTCTGATTTGGCGTCCAGAGCTAATTTTAACATAAATTATGTTGTCGGTAGTGTCTGGAGCTAACATAAAACATGAAATGTGGATAAAGACGATGTCCAGACTGAATTTGTGTTATAGGGTTACTAATGATAATGTCCGGAAATGTGGTGGGCTCAAAAGTTGCTGTTGGAAATGTACAGAGTTTTTTGGTCATATGGGGTTGGCATTGCTGCTGATGTTGTTTCCCTCTCCTTTCTGAATGTTTGCTCTTTCTTTTTTTTTTTATTTAATTCTGACTGATATGTGTCTTTTGCCAGTGTGTTGTGGTGTTGCTCTGTTTCTCCATGGTTGAAACTGGGGTGTTTTGTGTTTCACAGTGTTGGTCTGTGGTCTGGAGAGGCAGTTTGGAATGATTTGGGAGCTGCACAGAGGCTTCTGTGATTTTTGTACATCCAGAAACCATTGTTTCACCACCTGCGAATGACTTCAGCACCACGAGTTGCTTTAAAGTTAAAGTGTCTCCTCATTTTTCCCACTGAAAATGTGAAAGTCTACAGTTATTCAGCTTCAGCTTGAGACCTACTTCATGAGCAGTCTCTTAATATGGACATTCTCCCTTGGAAACCATAAATCCCTATACCGGAAATAAAGTGTCAGAGACTTCAGAACACTTGAACGCTTTAAATGGAAGAAAAAAGAGAAAAAAGCAATGGAGATTAGACATTGTTGCTATTAATGGTAGATGTGATATATTTACATATATGCAAACAAATTGTGTTTAATAATTATAACCTGAAATTAATTTATTGGTTACTTGTGTATTATCGTATCACGTTTGGAAGGAACTGCATAAGCGGCTTGCTTTTTGACTTTTCTATGGTGGAGATGGAGAGCTATCATCAACCTGTTTTAGATACTGGTATTAGTCATTGAAGTCAGTCATCATCTTCTTTCGGCTGTTCCCATTAGGGGTCGCCACAGCAGTTCATCTGTTTCCATTTCTTCCTGTCCTCTGCATCTTGCTCTGTCACACAAACCACTTGCATGTCCTCCCTCACCACATCCATAAACCTTATCTTAGGCCTTCCTCTTTTCCGGTTACCTGGAAGCTTCATCCTTAAAACTTTTTCCCAATAAACTCAGCATCCCTCCTCAGCATGTCCAAACAAATGTAATATTGCCTCTCTGGCTTTGTCTCCAAAGCTTTCAATCTGGGCTGACCCTCTAATATACTTATTCCTAATCCTGTCCACCCTCATCACACCAAGTGCAAATCTTACATCTTTAACTCTGCCACATCCAGCTCTAACTCCTGCCTTTTTGTCAATACCATAGTCTCCAACCCATATAACATAGCTGGTCTCACTACCCTCTTGTAGACTTTCCCTTTCACTCTTACTGGTTCTCGTCTGTCACAAATCACTCCTGACACTCTTCTCCACCCACTCCATCCTGCCTGTACTCTCTTCTTCACCTCTCTTCCACACTCACCATTTCTCTGAACTATTGATCCCAAGTATTTAAACTCATTCAACTTCACTACTTCTACTCCTTGCATCCTCACCATTCCTCTATCCTCCCTCTCATTCACACATATATTCTGTCTTAGTCCTGCTGACCTTCATTCCTGTTCTCTCTAGATCATATCTCCATCTCTCCAGGGTCTCCTCCACCTGTTCCCTACTTTCATTACAGATCACAATGTCATCTGAAAACATCATAGTCCACGGGGACTCCTGTCTGATCTTGTCTGTCAACCTCTCCATCACCATTGCAAATAAGAAAGGGCTCAGAGCTGATATCAGTAATTCTTAAGAAACTTGATGTTACTTCATACTGAAGTGCATAGGGTTGTGATTGTTTAATATTTGGGCAGAAAAAGTGGTGCATTTCCATTGGACCCTTACTACTTTGTGTTGGTCTGCATTTTGCAACTTGTGCATAATACGACTTTACTTCTCAACTCAAAAATAGGATTAAGATTCAGAGCTAAAATGTGACACAAAATGATAAATAACTTGGCTATACATATATTGAAACCACTCAGCTTTGGGTACAACTGCGGATTCCAAAATTGGAGGAGAGTTATTTACATATTTATACGTAACCAAAAGAAGTGGGGATACAGGAGAGTGTAAGGCAATTTAAATGCATTATAATTTTGTAAACTCTATATCTCTAAAGGAGTTTACTTTATAATCTTGGGGAGAGTAGCGCTGCTGTGTTGCATATTTATATATAAAAAAAAAATAGAATGCTTAAATTGGAAAGGGTGGGTTAGCAGCACGGGTCTGGCCAGGGTTTTTAGAGTTGTTCTCCCTTTTTCAGAATGTTATCGATCACCGTAGGTGACTCAGCTATGCTTGTTTTTTCGTGAATCCATGTTGTATGTGTGGAGATGGAGGTGCAACACAGATGCATGGAGGGTATATACTGAAAGGCATTTGGATGCATTTCTTGCTTGGGAGTTTGAGGACATTTGTTGCACTTTGTATGTGTGCACAATGACTCTATAGAATAACTGTACATTGGGAAAGTACTTTGCTTCACGGACTGTGTGATAGCCTTAAATGTGATGGAGGTGGGTCTGGACAGTGCACTGACTCTTTTTTTCCTTTTCTGATCAATGGAGGGGCTGTGGAGCCTATATGCAGGAGGTCTTTTTGTACTGGCACAGTTCTGTTTGAGGAATGTGCTCCCTTGCTTCCCAGGTTGGTGTTTTCCATCCTAATGGAGTTTATTGTTGAAGAATAGTGGTGAATTTCTCAGTGGCTCTACAGTTTAACGGATTGCCACATCCTGGTCTCCTTTCTGCAACATTCTAAATTGCTTATTCGCAATATGTCTCCAATCATTTTGATGGAGTTGCAGGGGTTTCTTGACTGACTCACAAAAAAGACTAGTTAATAGTATGCTTCAAACTGTTTGCGGTGCTTTTCAGCTGAAAACGTCCAGCTGCTTTTCTCAGTTCTTGTGCTGCCTCTCAGTTTTGACTCCCTGCTATCTGGCAGACATTTCATTACTTGCACAGAGGAAGCTGTTGAGTGGTAGAGGTTTAACAGAGAGGTATCAAATAGGTATAGTATCATTTCAGACTTACAGTCTGATCATTTGAAAAGACATATTGAAGTGATTTCTATATATGCAAACACAGGTGAAGAGTAAGTAATTATAAATAGGAGCTGCAATTCTGTGCCACATTCAATACAATTCCCAGTAAAAAATACACTTTAATGGTCATGCCATTATTACTCTGAAGATATGTGCAATTTGTTTATTCTCAAAGAAGTATAGACTAAGGTTCTTTGCTATAGTGATGGAAAGAAATTCACGTGGGAAAATTTGTAATTAGACACTAACATTAAAACACACAACTATTATGAAGACAATTACAAATATAATATGTGCAGAATTTTTCATGGTCCCAGAAAAATATCAGTTTAATGACACACTCTTGTCAAGATAGTTTCAGTATTTTTGTTGACAAATTAATGGATTTGAAATGAGATGCTTCTGAAGTAGGAATCTTTGGTGCGATGATACATAAGTGCCAATTATTGTGACTGGTTTGCATACATATTTAATTGTCTGTTTAATTATTTTAATAAGCAGCAAAATAATACTTTCTCACAGAAACTTAATAGGTTTGCTACATTACTAGGATCTGGATGAGCATAGTTAAATAGAATGATGATGATTATAAATTCAAAATATAGACAATATTCTATGACTAAAATAAATAAAGAAAAGAATAAGCACATTGAATTGGTGGTTTGAAATGGTCTAAGCAACACTGTCAATAAAATATTTATGTTATAGATGAAAACTAATTTATTCCTTATATTTTGAGCAATCAATTAGAAATAATTGTTATTAATACCTCACTTATTACTACAAAATCTTTATTAATGCATAAATACAATTAAAGTAAACAGATTTGTTTAAGTTATTACAAATGAGAATAATCCATACCGTCACTAATAGATCATTAATTATAACTTCTTCTTTTATTTCTTTAGAATATCATATTAAGAAAATATGAGAATTTTAGAATATTAATTTACTTATTTTTATGATTTAGTTATATATAATGTATCAATTCCTTACTTATATATGAAAAGATATTATTCATAAATTGCTTTACTATTTTTATTTGCAATCATATCAACTATATGTTATGGTTATTTGTCTTCAATATCCAGATTCATAGTGAGACTAATAGAACTTCAATTCACTTCTAGGATAGTCAATGTCATTTTTTCATGGATAAATACTAACTACATAATAGAATAATGAAGATTAATATATGTATAATATCTTTTTGGAGTTAGAAATTTTCTTCACTTAAAGGTTATTGAAACAGGAGGATCAATTTATGTTAATAGGAATTAATTAATAGTCCTATACTACAAAGTGATTCTCTTTAAATACTGTATCATATTTGCCTTTTTCATGTTTTTGTTATTAATTTAAAATTATTAGATATTGTGATTTTTTTTATAGAAGCTAAGACTGACTTACCATGGTCAGGAATTTTTCTCTTAGACAGATGGTGATCAGATATTGTTACTTGATGAGGGGTTAATCTGAGTGATTATATGTCACTTGGATTAGGAGTATTATACTCCAGGAACTTTATGGGGGATTTTAATGTTACTAGTTTATGTTATAAACGTTTGTTACAGTTTTTTTGACATTTTTCAAAACACAAAATAATACTATAGTAATACACTCATATTTTTCATATATACTACTATGTAATCAATCTAAACTTTTTCTTCGTATTCCTTTAATATTTAACTATTTGATATGTTTTTGGTCAAAATACAGTCTTTTCACAAATTTTACTTCTTATGACTTCATTAAAGAGTATTTCTATTAATGTTAATGGATTAAATAACTCAAATAAGAGGGGAAAATTATTCAAATATCTTAAATTACACAAATCCCAATTTATTTTCTTACACGAAACTCATTTGAAATCAGAATATATGTTTAGATTAGATACAAAATCTTAATGAACATTAATTAGTTCAGAACATCTTCAGAAGAAAAGAGGGGTAGCAATTCTGTGGAATAATATCTTACCTTGCCCAAATATTACCAATACATAGAAAGATAATAAAGGAATGTTTTGTCTTGTCATGTTGAGTTTAATAAGAAAATTTAAACTTTAGAGAATTTATATTGGATAGCAGGAATAGGTATCAATACAGAAAAACAACATCTGTATCTCATAGTACAACATTCCAAGGGGTCCTTAATAATAGCGGGGGATTTTAATTGCATTTTGGATAATAAAGAATCAACATCTTTAAATAAAAGAAGGATGACAGCTTCAGCCAAATCATTAAAATATTTTCTAGTATCATATAATCTGAAAGATATTCATTCTTTTGCAGATTCTGATTCTTTAAACTATACTTTTTTCTCTCATAGACATAACACCTATTCAAAAATAGACAGTCTTATTTTCTAATGATGTATTAGGCTCTCTGGTCAACACAAAGGTTATTTCTTACCCAATGGCAGACCATAATTCAATAATATTTGAAATTTCAGTTAATTCGAACTACAATACACATATAAGAAGAATACCTGCTTATATCACAAAACTTAAAGACTTTGAAGAATTCTTAACTTTGGAGACACACAATTTTATAGAACTAAATAATAATAATAACTCCTCAGAATTCTTGGTGTGGGATGCCCTAAAAGCTTTTGTATATGGGAGAATTATTAACTGGTATCATATAAAAAGTAAAAAGGAAAAGTTGGGAAAAACAGTTATTAGAGATTCAACTTAAATTAGATTCATTGAAACATAATCAAGATTCAGATCTAAATAATAAAGATAAGAACAATGAAATAAATTTGTTGAATAATAAATATATTAAAATCTTAAACCATAAAAACATGATTATATTAGAGAAATATCATTTTTTTAAATTTTCCACAAATCCCAAATCATTAAATTTATTAGCTAACAAAACCAAAAGATTAAATAAAATGAATCATATAAATGAAATTTTCCTCTAGAAAGAAAAAGATGGTTTCAGACATACAAAACATTCTAGTTGAATTCAGAGATTTTTTTATTAACATTAATCAACAATCAAAAATAATAGATTCTAATCAAGAAATTAAAAAAAAATTATTAATAGATTTACTAAAAAAAGACTAACAAATGAACAAGCTAATTCTATAATTAAACCTATTTCTTTTAAATACATTCAAACCCAGATTCAAAAAATTTAAAATTAAATAAAGCCCCAGGAAATGATGGAATCATCCCAGAAATATATAACATTTTACCAACTGACGCTATAAAATTACTTCATAAAGTATATAATTTATCCCAAAATAATAAGTTAATTCCCCCCTCTTGGAAGTATACTTTTATCTCTCCTATTCTTAAACCTAACAAAGACCCAGTTAAGTGTTCATCCTATAGACCTATTTCTTTGCTAAATATTGATTGTAAAATGCTTATGTCAATATTTGCAGATAGACTAAAAAATGTGTCCCAATTTTAGTTGAAGATGACCAAATGGGATTCATAATTAATAGAAATATTTATGACAACATTAAAAGAACATTAACTCTCATAGAATCAGTCAAATATTTAAATAATAATCAAACAATAATTAGTTTAGATATAAATTGTGTGTTTGATTCTGTTAATTGGAACTATTTATTTATATTACTGGAAGAATTAAACTTTTCAAAGAGCTTTACAAATTTAATCAAACAATTATATCAGGATAGCCAATCATATATTAAAATAGGTACCAATATTTCCCCAAAAATCCCTATTATTAAAGGAACATAGCAGGGTTGCCCCTTATCTCCCTTATTATTTACCCTTATTATGGAACCATGGGCCAATTTGATAAGAGATAATGAAAATATTCAAGGATTTAAATTAAATTCCAATAAATCTTCCAAAATACAAATGTTTGCAGATGACATTTGTATTACTCTTGGTGATAATGATTCATCCAGCCATGCTCTCTTTAGTAATATTGAACTTTTTCAAAATAAATCTGGTTTATTATTCAACGATGATAAAACTCAAATCTTATTAATTGGTCATAAAAAAATTGAAATACAAGCGGCTTATAGTACATATCTGGCAAAATCTGATTAACTACTTTACTTAGGTATTATAATTACAAAAAACATAAAATATATCATTAAAATAAACAATAATAAGAGTTTATTGGCAATAGAAAATCTTATTAAACAATGGAATAAAATAAATTTCTCCATGAATAAAAAACTTTTAATAATAAAGATGATTTTATTACCTAAAATTGTATATATTATACAATCCATCTCATTATCTTCTCCTAATCAGATTATTAACAAATTTAATTCCTTGATACACAAATGTTTATTGTCTCCGATTAAACCCAGGATAGTTCTGTCTAATCATATGAAAAACTGGGAAAAGGTGGTATAGCAATGCCTAATTTGGAAATATCTTCTGTTTCCTCAATGGTCAAAACTATTTGCCAACTTATAGATAATAATCATACGGCAAACTGGAAAAATACCATAGAAATCTTAATTAGTAATTGTATAAATAACAACAAACTTCAGAAGTTAACTATACTAAGTAACTCCTTTATATGGGTTCCAAAAGAATATTTCTTATCTTACTCCTCTCAAAAATTTAACTCCAATTATATAATTCTTCTGAAATCCTTTAGAAATTATATTTATAAATTCAATATTTATAAAGAATGGATATTTATTCTTTTTCCTATAGCTTTCACACAAGGTGTCATCTTTTCATCTGATTATAATAACATTCTTTCTTTTCATCAGAAAAACCTAATATTTTGGTTTCAATTGATGACTAAGAATGATCTGAAAACTATAAACATATTAAAAAATCAATATGAATATGAATATGATTCTTTCTCTTGGTTAGTTTTACAGGAAGCTAGGAAATATGTTCCAAACAAAATGGATTCTATGTCTTTAACAACAAAAAATACAATACCTAAATTATTTCAATTTATAATAATAGCTTTACAACATAATTTTACATCTAAAAATATTTTATCTCATTTATATAAAGCAATCAAATTTGATTTAGATAACCCTTCAGAAAGTTATTAGATCGATTTTGCTTTAATTAATAATTATCCCTATACAGATTTTGACAAAATAAATATCTTACAGTCAGCAAGTGTAACCACTTCATCACTTAATTAAAAAAAAATTACATGGAAGTATTTGCATAGGTCTTTTATTATCCCATTTTCTTTAAGTAAATGTAATAAAAAAGATACCAATTGTTGGAGATCTAACAAAGTTGTTAATGCAGACTGGGCACACATGATGCTTGATTGTATAGAATTAAATACATTTTGGACAGATGTTAATTCCTTTTTATAAGGTATTTTTACAGATAATTTTTATCTTTCTAAATCACTAGTTATATTTACCACACCTGTTCCTAATTATATCAGAGAATCTAATCATCCTCTGGTTTGGTCAATTCTGTCCATTGCCAGAAAAATAATTACAAGAAATTGGAAGTCTCATACTTCACCCTCAATAATTGAATGCAAAAATTTACTTTTTGAAGTCTGTAACTTAGAAATTTTGACCAATACTGCAAGATATTCTAGGAATACTAATTCATCTAATATGTGGAAAAAGGTATATGATTTAGTGAACAAGTAATGCAAATTATTTTATAATCTTCTTATTTTAATGCACTTGTTTATTAATATTTGATTCTTGTGGAGAATGTCATTGTATATAGTTTAAAATCTTTGTTTAATTTTCTCATTTTATGTCACTCATTTTTAAAAATGGACAAATCTCTGGTTTATGTTTACTTGACAATATTTTTCTCAATAAAGCTGTTTTAAAATTTTGTTTTATATGATTATATCATATACAATTTATTTAAGAATTGATTAAGAAAGATGTAAAAAAAGTACATAGTCAAGTTAATGTTAGTAATATACATAGAATATTTTGGAAGCACAAGTATGAGGAAAGACAATTAGATACATTTGTTTTAAATAAGAGAAAAAAATGATCATATCCACACAAAGGCCAAAATGGTCTGAATGGGATTTTGCCAAGTATAACATGAGGTCAAATTTACAAAGGATTTACTTAAACTTGATTGGCGTCATGGTACTATTAGTAAAGGATTATGTCATGAATGTTCAAAATGTTAAAAGGTTGGCACACATAAAGCTGTCAAACACATTTTGAACATTTAGATCACAGAACAGCTAAAACAGCTAAAAGAACAAATATACAAAAGATCACAAAAAGAAAGCAATTTCCCTTTGCATTCACAAACCAAACCCTATCATAACAATCAGACCAAATTTGTTGTAATAGCAGTACTGGTGTTTCCAAGCTAAGGCATGCAGTCACAGCTGGGTCAGGATTAGGGTTATCATACAGTACTGAGGTGATCAGAGGGAAGGGAAGGCTATTCACTTTTAGGAGAATGAACACTAAGATTAATAATGAAGTCTATAGTTTAAGTCTTGTTGCTAAAACTTGGCAAAACAGTCTGCTTCTTTATTGTAAAATATCATTTATTTTTCAATTTATGAATCTGTTAGAGTAATTTTTCAACATTTTCAAACTTTCAGCATATAAGTTCAAAACATTGTGAGTTAATTACCCAAATGGAAAGACAGAATCGCTGCTCTCTATAATCACACTATCGGAATGAGAGGGAGAGCTGAGTTTTCATTTATGATCCATTATATTTTGACAGAGAAAACAGAGACAATTATAGAGACTCTGGTGCAGACTGATGTGAAAATAACTTAGCAAAATGGTATCCTTCAGGAGAGGAGTGAGGTTACTGATAGTCTCCAGACTGCCGTGACCAACCCACTGATAACTGCAGCATGGAAGAAGTGAATTAAAGAAGATACTGAGACATATATTATGTTCATTTTCTCTGCAAGTTTAGGAGTGCCCAGAGGAGCTCAACAGCAAGTTTCCCAGATGAGGGAACAGTTGCTACCTGTCCCTGCCTACCTGTGTAAATATGTACATAGGTCTACATATTTTCTTTACTTTTTTATCATTCAAAGGTATACAGCTTAAGGATTGTATGCATCTGTGTTATGAAGTACACTGCACTGGTATCCTCATAATGTAATCTAGATTCTACAATCAAATCTGTTTCTTTGAGCTCAGCACTTGTTCAGAACTCACTGTAAGCACTAAATAAGCTACAAATTATTACAACACTCAACTTTCCTCACTTGTCTAGAGGAAAACAGTTTTTAGTACTTAATAAATAAGCCCCTATCCAGGCATGTCTAAGGGTCAGCTTCTGGTGTTTTCTCCTGTATACCTGATGAATTTGGGCATCTTGGGGCAATGCAGCAATTTTTTCATGTACACAGAAAACTCTCTCCTCCTACCACCCAACACTACAACCTGTGAGAGATGCACTTATATAGCCAAACTGGAAGCAAAGCTCTCTTCATCCAAGACTGGACTAGACAGTCAAGAGGAGAAGGTAAACACTTGCACCACACCACATTCATCACATAGTCCCTTAAAACCTACACCACTAAAGCACACACATAGAAACACAAAACACACACCTACATTCGCAGAGGCTTTCAATAAAAATCTGCTCAAGCAACAGAGACCTCCAAAGCAGAAATGCAAGAAACCTCCACCACTCAACACAACCGAAATGACACATAGCCCACAAACTTAGTGTACCACTCAACCACAGCCCATAAGGCATAACAACATACCCAACACTCTAGACATAGGTGATTCTATAGTCAGGCACACTGATTTTCCACTCACTAGGCTAGACAAGGAGAAAGTTACTGTCAGCTGCCTTTTGGGTGCCGGGATCCACAATATAATGCACGCACTCAGTTCACTCCACAAGTACAAATATGACTCTATCATTGTCCATGTTGGTGTGAATGATCTGAGACGTACCTCCCTGGATTACATAAAAAGAGACACGGAGGAGCTCTCCCAAATTGTAGCCCAGGCAAGTATGACCCTAGCCCTGAGTAGCATCCTGCCATCACCCAGAATGATACCATAGTACAAGGACAAAATCATTGACTTCAATAATTGGCTAAGCTTCTGGTGTAATTCTAAGGGGATCCAGTATCTGTCTGCCTGGGATGACATGATCGACAGACCACAATGCTGTGCCAGAGATGGCCTGCAGCTGTCACCCTTTGGATTCTGGATACTGGCTAAGGCTCTTTCCACCCTTATAGTGTCTTTTCAGGCAAGGTTCAAATGACAAACTCACCCCTGTAACAGGTACAAGCAAGCAAAATCTGAGGATAATCCTACTCAATGCTAGAAGTCTAAACCTCTAAATCCACTCACTCAAGGCACTAATTAAAATGTAGAACGTCGACATCTGTGCAGTGACAGAGACCTGGTTCAAGGCTCCAGAGAGCACCCCTGCATTACCAGGTTATAATTCACCTTTTTGCCACCTAACCTGGACCAAAACACTAAAAGCAGAGGTGTGTCCATATTCATTAAGGATATCCACATCTCCAGGCTAGTTGCTCAGCATAATGCATCTGAGGTTATCCAAGTGCAACTAACTCTGGGCAAAACCACAATCCAAATTATAGCTTGCTACAGATCCCCCACCATGCTGCAGGATTTCCACAACTCATTTCATGATACACTGGAAAATATTAGGGTACAACCCAACGCCTTAATAATTGGTGATTTCAACTACCCCACCATTAACTGGGAAAACTACTCATGTACCAATTCTTTTGCTCAACATTTTCTGGAATTCATAAATTCTAATGCCTTGGATCAACTTATCCACACCCCCCACCGGCAATATCCTAGACCTGGTCATTACCAACATGGGTGACCAGTGTTCCACACCAGAGGTCAATTCCTCATTGGTCAGATCTGACTATCAGCTAATCACCCTAGACATCCTCATCCCCGCCCAACCCCCCATTAGGGAAACCACTGTAAAAAAATTTTTCCAAAGCCAACTTCGCACTTCTTAAGACAGAAGTGTCAAACGTCATGACACCCATGCAGACGGACAATAGAGGTACGACTGTTGAATCCTACACAAATGCACTTTATAAGCACTTACACAACTGCATGGATCATGCTATCCCTAACAGAACCAATATGCTATACTCCTAAAAAAGAAATCCAATCTGGTGGTCTCATGCCATTTACATACTATGCAACATCAGAAAGAAAGTGTTGCAAAAAAGAGAAAAATCCCATGATTGAAGGAACTCCTTGGTCAGTCTCAGTAAGAAGCTGAGATCCCTCATAAAATCTTCCAAAGCTAGTTATGGAAACAAAGTTGCCACTTATTCTAAAGACAACCACAAAGCATTCTATAGCTATGTCAAGAATCTCAGTGGCAACACTCAGATCTTCTCTGAGTTACAGCACAAAGGCACTAAATATACAGAACTAACTGATATTGCCAACATCCTGGCAGATAGGTTCAGTGCTAACTTTACCCCCCTCTCACCTCCCAAAAGACCCATCTCTATATCGGAAGAATGCAAAGTTCCTGTAATCATGGCTGCACAGGTAAAAACTACACTCTCCAAAGCCAAGAAGACAGCATCCATGGGACCTGACAACATCCCAGGCTGCATTCTACATGAACTACAGAATGAACTGGCACCCCACCTAAGTAACATGTTTAATTATAGCCTCACCTCAGGCTTTGTGCCCACTGAATGGTGCACAGTGACGGTTATCCAACTCCACAAAGGGGGAGCCACCACGGACCCTGGGAACTACCGCCTCATTAGCCTGGAATGTATCATCATGGAATTTATAAACAAAGACATTGGTAATCTCCAAACACTGGACCCCACAGAATTCAGGTTTGTAAAAGGCAGATTATGTCTCCTAAACCTGATAGACATCTTTGAAGCAGTCACCAAAGCTGTAGATGAGGGTAAGGTGGTTCACACAGCCTATCTAGATCTCACCAAGGCTTTCAACACCATCTCCCACTCTGGAATTATAGATAAACTCACTAAACTTGGTATAAATCCCTATGTCACAAGATGGGTTGCCAACTGGCTCACTGACAGAACCCACACTGTGAAAGTAGCAGACTCCAAATCTGACTTCAGACCAGTGACAAGCGGAGTACTACAGGGTTCAGTCCTGCATCCTCTCCTGTTTGGTATCTACTTCTCTGAAGTACAGGATAACACAGAAGGTCTTTGGTTAACGAAGTTTGAAATGACTGCAAACTAGGAGCCATAATTGAAACTCCTAATGATGTGGAAATCCTACAAAAGGGTCTCACTGAGACAGTTGACCGGTGTCAAAGCCATGGCCTCAAGCTCAATGCCAAAAAGTGCATTGTCATCCCCTTTTTAAAAATTCTGTACCCATGAGCTACCACATAGGTGGTAGTCTACTTAACTCCAAAAGTATGATAAGAGACCTTGGGACACAGGTGGACAGTAGTCTCTCCTTCGCCACAGTAGTCAGGAAGTCCTTCTATGTGGAACAACTCATCACAAAAGGTTTCTCATCCAAGAAAAAAGAGGCCATTGTTCCCCTCTACTTATCACTCATTAGACCCATTAAAGAGTACAAGGAGACAGAAGTCAAACAGATTACAAGTCACCTCACAGCAAGAGGTTTTCTGGTTTGGTTCTCGGCTGGAGCGACTTCTGTGTGGAGTCTGCATGTACTCCCCATGGTTGAGTGACATTTAAAGACATGCAGGTAGGTGCATGCATGAATGGGTGTGCCTTCTTTGAAAGCTGAGAGTCAGGCTGGCACCTCGGTACCGTAAAAATCCACTGCCAATCATAAGCAAACCGGAGTTCCGCTGTGGCGACCCCTAATTGGGAAAAGCCAAAAGAAATTAGTTTTATGTCGTTATTTATATAACTCTCTGCATAGCTCACTTGATACATCTCTAACTGCACTATGAAAACTGTAAACTGTAAGTTTATGGCATATATTGATGGTGGGTAAGTTTTACATGTATGCCTATTTTATATATTTATTTATAGTACTTTTTTTTATATATCCTTGAAAAAAAGTTTTCGCCCTCAACTTTGTATCTGAGGAAGTTGAGGATGAAAATGTATTTTCAAGCAGTATCGTTTATGTGTGTTCTTTCTTACTGCATTAAAACTGTGTTAATCCCATCAACTGTTTCCTGTCTTCTGGAGTTCCATTGAGTGTGGATAACTGTTTTTTTATACTATTATTTAAATTCTAAATGTTTTAAAGGTCCACCACATAAAAACTACAACTCTTTCCATACATTTTTTTATAAAAAACAGTTCTACAAAAAATATTTTTTGTTCCATAAATAGGGGCATAAAAGACATACAAAATCATTCTAAAACATCTGCCTTTTCACACAATATACATTTGAGGGATACCTGATTGTTACATTTGTTAAAGAGAGAATTAATCTGGCAGTTGCAATTAAATGCCACATCTCCCCCCTGGGCTTAATGATCAGGTATCTCTAAAACCTATATTGTGTGAAAAGACAGACCTTTTGAAATGATTTTGTATGTCTTTTATGTGCTTATTTAATGTTGTTTTATGTTATTAAAAAAACTGCGTTTTATACACACTGAGTCCGATCAATTTCATTTATTGTTTTATCAGCTTGGTTTATATAACTAGTTAAGAACAAAATTTACATGACTAGGGAAGGCAAATGTATTTATTTACCTAGAAATTCCTCACTTGCAGGCTTACCTACTACTTTATAATCACTGAGGAAAAGCTGATTGCTTTACTCAGCAAATGACTTCAGTAGACAGAAGTTAAACAGATTACAAGTCTGTTGTTCTCTTTCTGGTTGGAAAAACAAATTGATTCCAGCCTGTGCGAATAGTCAGAGTAGCAACTTGTAAGGCATGCTCAATGTACTGGTTCATTATCTGTGCAGGAGTGTCAGTGTAGGAATTAAACTCACGGCGCAGGTGACAGTCATGTTCCTCCTTTCTACCAAGACAAATCACAACATGTTCATAGGAAAGGGTTTAACATTTCCAGTCAGTGCAGCACTCACAGTCAATCACTCTTTGTGGAGAGTCTTGTAAATACATGGACTATCTGCTTTTACTGTCACACTGCAAAGGAACTCATGTTTTTGACATTGATTTATTGGCATGAAGGAGAATTACCCAGCAAATACCATTTATAGCTTTCATTCTTAAGATAGTTTATAAATAATCTAGTCTGAGCTATCAAGCATTAGCATGATCATGATTATAGTCTAACTGGTACAATGTCTTATCTGATAAGATCATGAGCAAAAAATCATCAATCTATGTTAATCAGCATTTGATCCAAGCAGCCTTTACTTATAGGTAACTAAATCATTGTGTAAATTAGTTTACTAGGCCAAAGCTGATAGGTCAGTCATGACTCTAAGATGTATATATATATATATATATATATATATATATATGCATATATATATATATATATATATATATATATATATATATATATATATATTTATATATACACAGACACACAGACACGCACACACACACACACACACACACACACACACACACACACACACACACACACACACACACACACACACACACACACACACACACACCACACGTATAATATATCAAGACATGCATGTGTATGTGTGTAATTAAAAAGGTTTGAGTTTTGTCTGTGTGTACACACACACACACACACACACACACACACACACACACACACACACACACACACACACACACACACACATATTACAGGCACATAGATAGGTAAGGATATAAATTTCCCCAGGAAGAAACCACGTGTTTTCCATTCACAGCCAGCGTATCCTTTTATTTATTTGTGTTTCTCAAGCTCCCATTGGTTGCCTCTTGCAACACAGTGGAAAGGAAGTGACAATCTTCTTTCTGAGATCTGAAAATGCAATTTGTTATCAACTGTCCTGACTGATCTCATTTCTAATAAGGGACACAGTGGCCAGATGTTACAGACCACTAGTGTTCTACTCACTTCCCTCATTTGTTTCTTCCCTGCCAGAACTGTGGACCCATATGGCAATATACCTACATATATGGCAATGACTGCTGCCCTTTTGTCTCCTGATATCTGTTATATATTTCTCGTGTAGTTAATGTTGCCCCCAAAATGGCTCATCTCAATAGCAGAAGATTGCCAAATTCTGGTAATAATGGCCACACAGGTAAAAAACGCACTCTCCACAGGTAAGAATACAGCATCCATGGGACCAGATGACATCTCGGGCTGTGTACTACATGAACTACAATATGAACTGGCACCTCACCTAAGTGTCATGTTTAATCATAGCCTCACCTCAGGTTTTGTGCCAACTGAGTGGTGCAGAGCTACAGTTATCCCACTCCACAAGGGGGGATCCACCTTGGATCCCAGAAACTACTGTCCCATCAGTCTGACAAGCCTTATCTGCAAGGCCATGGAGCGTATTATCTTGGAACTTATAAACAAAGACATTGGCAACCTTCAAACACTGGACCCCACCCAGTTTGCGTTCGTGAAGGGCCGATCTTGTCTCCTGAACCTGATTGACTTCTTCGAATCAGTCTCCAGAGCCATGGACAAGGGTAAGGTGGTCCACACAGCCTATCTAGACCTTGCCAAGGCCTTTGACACCACCCCCCACTCTGGAATCATAGATAAACTTACTAAGCTGGGCATTAATCCCTACGTCACTCAATGGGTTGCTAACTGGCTTACTGATAGAACCCACACTGTTGCCCCCAAAATGGCTCCAAATCCAGCTCCAGACAAGTGACAAGTGGAGTACCTCAGGGTTCAGTCCTGGGACCGCTCTTGTTTGACATCTACTTCTCTGAAGTACAGGCCAACATTAAGGGACTCTGGCTAGCAAAGTTCGCAGATGACTGCAAACTGGGAGCCATTATTGAATTTCCAAATGATGTGGATACTCTACAAAAGGGCCTTACAGAAACAGATGCTTGGTGCCAGAGCCATGGGCTCAAGCTCAATGCCAAGAAATGTATAGTTATCCCCTTTGGGAAAAAACATGTATCCGTGAATTACCATATAGGTGGCAGTACACTAAACACCAAAAGTGTGATAAGAGACTTAGGGACACAGGTGGACAGTGGTCTCACCTTCGATAACCACATTGCCACAACAGTCAGGAAATCCTTCTATATGGCACACCTCATCACTAAGGGCTTTTCATCCAGAAAAAAGGAGGTCATTGTCGCACTGTACTCATCCCTCATTAGACCCATTATAGAATACAACGCCCCATTTGGTATGTACCTCTCAAGACATCTGCAACAACTGGAAAGGCCACACAAATACCTCACTAAAAGAATCACAGACCTAAAGCAGATGCCCTACACTGATCACCTTAAAAACTCCAGCTATACTCTGTCGCATATCGTCTACTCAGAGGCAATCTCTGCTTAACATACAAGGCCATGTCAAACCCAGAGCTGCTGGACATGCTACACTTAAAGAAATCCCAATCCCTCAGAGCAACATGCTCCAGGGATCTAGACCTTGTCATCACAATAAACAAAACATGCTGGAGGGATAGGTTCCTGATCCAGAGACTCCCCAGACTCTGGAATAGATTGCCCATACATGTCAAGCAGAGTGCCTCTTTGGCCCTCTTCAAAAGGAACCTTGACAATTGGATGGGAGAAAGGAAATTCACCCCGGGGATCACGTCAGTCGCCCTGCTAGACAGGGGTCCAGGGAAGTAAATAGTGTGGAAAGAAATAGCCAGGGAATTATTATGGCTAGGCTTGTATAGGCCCTAGGGCTGATAGCCTAGTACCATCCTATGAACCTATAGTGAGTACGCATCCAAATTGTTAGACATACCTCTCAACCTCATAGCACAAGAATTCTGGACAAAGCCAAAAATAAAAGGGAAACTAGGTCTCAAAATCCAAATCAGAGTCAGATTTTAAATATTGGTCTTATAAACTTATAACGTTGTTAGAATAACATGTTGTGCATTAGCATGCATTTTATGAAGGATGTGAAGACCAAAACTCAAATGTTTGCTATTATTTAGTGACTTCATTCCACAGTGATTTGCCAGAAAATCAGACATTGTAACAGACCAAAAATATGAGGCAAGAACCTGGATATTCTGCAAATTTCTGCACAGCTGGGAGGAAAGTTGTTTGACTGCTTAGTAATTATTGATTTTTTATGGTTTGCTCTCCCAGAGCCTTGGTCATACCTAAAAAAGGTCAAACTAACAAGCTGATCTGGTTAATAAACTGACATAAAAGAGTACTACTACAACTAATAATCATCATCATCATCATAATAATAATAATAATAATAAAAACAAGGTCAATAATATCCATGTTCTCATGTTTCTTGTGCAATTCCACATCCTCTTCCTTGTGTCAATGTAGAGCTACCACAGCTAGCTTTTAGTGTGCAACAAAGAAATGCAGAACTGCCTGGCAAACGTCCTTGTGTCATGCTCATCTCTGCTATCAGTTTATGCTCAAGATCAGTCAGAAATCTCTGACATGACAAAAAAAGTACAGTTTTGTACCTACCATAAATGTAGATGTCCGATAGACATGCAACTGCAGTCATAACATGTGGGTTGTCCTGCCTCAGGCAGCCCTCGGTCGGCCGGATTCCAAAGTCTGGGTCCGACGTCGGCTGATGTCGCATTTCTCTCTGACGTCAGAGCGGCTGGAGTACATAAGCATCAGCCGACGCCATTTTCTCCAGTGTTTCTTGCCCCAGATGCCAGGTGCCCTCCAAGGAAGGCTGTAATCAAATTGGAAGACAAAAACAGGATTCCAAACAAATAAATGAGCAATAAAACAAATACACCATAACAGATATCCCCAGCTAAGAGAAACAGGGATAGAGTGGACCCTAGGCATAGAGGGGTATGGAGGGAAAATCTGACTGCAGTTGTACATGTCTATCGGACATCTACATTTATGGTAGGTACAAAACTGTACTATGTCCTTCAAGAATGCAACTGCAGTCATAACATGTGGGTAGAATACCATAGCTTAGCTGGGGAGGAGGAATGCTCTAGGAAAAAGATGGTGTGGCAATCAACCCCTGCAGGACTGCCGAAGCAAAGCCTGCTCTGGATCTGGAGTATAAGAGGGAGATTGTAGTGTTTGGAGAATGTATGCACGGAGCTCCATGTAGCAGCTTCTAGAATGTCCTTGGTAGGCACCCCTCTTAAGAATGCTGTAGAGGTGGCTGTAGCTCTAGTGGAATGTGGTCTGACATTGGCTGGAACAGCCTTTCCATGAAAGGAATAACAGAATCTGATGCAATGTCCAATCCATTTAGAAATAGCCTGTTTTGAAATTGCTTTTCCTTGAACTGCAGGGGCGAAAGCTACAAAAAGTTGTTCAGACTTCCTACTGGCCTTGGTTCTGTCCAGGTAGTATCGAAGTTGTCTGTGAATGTCCAAGGTATGTAACAGTCTTTCCCCCTTATTCCCAGGATTGGGGAAGAAAGCAGGCAAATGAATGGCTTGATTTAAAGAAACCCTAGACACCACCTTTGGCATAAAAGTAGGGTCGGTCCTTAATGAAACCCTGTCTCTGTGAAAAATAATAAAGGGTGGTATTGCCATTAGGGCCTGTAACTCCGAAACCCTTCTTGCTGAGGTAATTGCCAACAGGAAAGCTGTCTTCCATGAGAGAAATTGCAAGTCAACTGAAGCTGCTGGCTCAAATGGAGGTAGAGTCAGTTTTTCTAGGACAAAATTGAGGTCCCAGGCTGGCACTGGGGCCTTCCTTGGTGGCTTAATGTTCTTGATTCCCCTGAGGAACTGCCTTAGTAAAGGGTGAGAAAAAACAGGAGGATCAGTGTTGTATCTAGCTGAAATAGTAGATGCATGTATCTTTATGGAAGAATATGAGAGGCCGTTCTTTAACATATCTGCCAAATATTCCAAGATAAGTGGGATGTTCAGCAATGATGCATCATGTCCCTTGCTGGTATTCCAATTGCTGAATCTTTTCCACTTTGCTAAGTAAACCTTTCTGGTGGATGGTCTTCGAGCCTCTGTTAGTATCCGCTGAACTTCCTTGGAGAGAGATAAGCTGAATTTATTTATGGGATCTCCCAGGCTGTTAGCTGCAGTGTCTAAAGATTTGGATGCAGTGTTTCGAAATTGTGTTGAGTCAAAAGTAGAGGCCACTGTGGAAGGGCCCACCTCCTGGTGTGACATATGCTCCGTAGTAGTGGGTACCAGTGTTGTCTTGGCCAGTCCGAGCTATTATGATTCCCTTGGGTTTCTCTGCTTTGATCTTTAGTAATACTGAGGTCATCAGTGGCAGAGGTGGGAATGCATAGATTGCTAGGGAGTTCCAGTTGAATGAGAGGGCATCTATTTTCCAAGCTTTTGGATGGTATGTCCTTGTGCAGAATTTTGGTAGAAGATGGTTGAGATGAGAGGCAAATAGGTCCACTTCTGGCTTGCCCCATGTCGAAGTGAGTTGTCTGAAGGCCTTTGGATGTAACCTCCACTCGTGTGGATCTGTGAAATTCCTGCTTAGGCTGTCCGCCAACACATTGTCTTTTCCTGGAACAAAGTGGGATTGTAACTGGATGTTTAGGCTCAGTGATTTCTCCCAAAGCTGCATTGTCAGTCTGAAAAGGGGGTAAGAGTGGGTGCCCCCTTGCTTGTTTATGTACCACATCACAGTGGTGTTGTCTGTCCATATCAGTGAATGGCCTTGCTGGAGTTGGTGTTGGAAGGCCTCGATGGCATGCATTACTGCCAGCATTTCCTTTTGGTTTATATGCAGATGTGTTTCCTTTGGAGACCATTGTCCTTGTATACACCTGCCTTCCATGTGCGCCCTCCATCCAAGGTCTGAGGCGTCTGTAGTCATGGTTTGTGTTATCTGTGGTTTTTTGAATGACATACCTGTGTTTGCCTGGCTCAGCGAGGCCCACCATAGGAATTCCTTATGTAGGCATGGAATGAGAGGTATGATTGTCTCCAAGTTGTTGCTGTGTTGAGACCAAATGCTTTTTAGGTACCATTGAAGCTTTCTCATGTGTAGTCTTGCTAATGGAACCAGGAGAATGCAGGATGCCATGTAACCCAGGGCCTATAGGAATCTCCTTGCAGTCATCTGGGTGAGTTTTATTAAACCTTTGAAATAATGAGTTAACTTCTCTTGCTTGTCTTCTGTCAGGTAAGCCATCTGAGAGGCTGTGTCTAGTTTGGCTCCTAAGAAGATTATTTGCTGGGATGGCTGCAGTCTTGACTTTTGGAAGTTGACTGTGTATCCCAGAGCTTGAAATAATCGTATGACATAATCCAGGTTTTTTGTCAACATCAATTTGTCGTCCGCTTGTATGAGGCAGTCGCCCAGGTACGGGTAAATTTGTATACCCTGGAGCCTGCAATGAGCAATTACTGAAGCCAGGCATTTTGTGAATACCTGCGCAGTAGATAAGCCAAATGGCAATGCTGAGAATTGATAATGCTCTGGCCCTGCAAGAAATCTGAGGTATCTTCTGCAGCTGTGTCTGATAGGGACATGCAGTTATGCCTCCTTGAGGTCCAGAGTAATCAGCCATGACCCCTTGCCCAGCATGGGAAGGAGTTGCTGAAGAGTCAGCATTTTGAACTTTGGTACTATGAGAAAGGTGTTTAATGCGGACAAGTCCAGTATTGGTCTCCACTGAGATTCTTTTCTTGGAACAAGGAACAGTCTTGAGTAAAATCCCTGGTCTTGTTCTTGTTGTGGAACTCTTTCTATTGCTTTCATCCGAGTCAGCAGAGTGATTTGCTTGATAGCCTCTGCCCTCTGATTTTGTGGTAGGTTTGGCATGCCTTGTTTTCTTGGTAAGGTATGAAAATGAAACCTGTACCCTCGGTCTATAATGTCCAAAATCCATTTGTCCTTTGTATATATATATATTTATATATACACACACACACACACACACACACGCACACACCACACATATAATATATCAAGATATGCATGTGTATGTGTGTAATTAAAAAGGTTTGAGGTTTGTCTGTGTGTACACACACACACACACACACACACACACACACACACACACACACACACACATACACACACACACACACACACATTACAGACACATAGATAGGTAAGGATATAAATTTCCCCAGGAAGAAACCACGTGTTTTCCGTTCACAGCCAGCGTATCCTTTTATTTATTTGTGTTTCTCAAGCTCCCATTGGTTGCCTCCTGCAACACATTGGAAAGGAAGTGACAATCTTCTTTCTGAGATCTGAAAATGCAATTTGTTATCAACTGTCCTGACTGATCTCATTTCTAATAAGGGGCACAGTGGCCAGATGTTACAGACCACTAGTGTTCTACTCACTTCCCTCATTTGTTTCTTCCCTGCCAGAACTGTGGACCCATATGGCAATATACCTACATATATGGCAATGACTGCTGCCCATTTGTCTCCTGATATCTGTTATATATTTCTCGTGTAGTTAATGTTGCCCCCAAAATGGCTCATCTCAATACCGGAAGATTGCCAAATTCTGGTAATAATGGCCACACAGGTAAAAAACGCACTCTCCACAGGTAAGAATCCAGCATCCATGGGACCAGATGACATCCCGGGCTGTGTACTACATGAACTATAATATGAACTGGCACCTCACCTAAGTGTCATGTTTAATCATAGCCTCACGTCAGGTTTCGTGCCCACTGAGTGGCGCAGAGCTACAGGTATCCCACTCCACAAGGGGGGATCCACCTTGGATCCCAGAAACTACTGTCCCATCAGTCTGACAAGCCTTATCTGCAAGACCATGGAGCGTATTATCATGGAACTTATAAACAAAGACATTGGCAACCTTCAAACACTGGACCCCACCCAGTTTGGGTTCGTGAAGGGCCGATCTTGTCTCCTGAACCTGATTGACTTCTTCGAATCAGTCTCCAGAGCCATGGATAAGGGTAAGGTGGTCCACACAGCCTATCTAGACCTTGCCAAGGCCTTTGACACCATCTCCCCACTCTGGAATCATAGATAAACTTACTAAGCTGGGCATTAATCCCTATGTCACTCAATGGGTTGCTAACTGGCTTACTGATAGAACCCACACTGCTGCCCCCAAAATGGTTCCAAATCCAGCTCCAGACAAGTGACAAGTGGAGTACCTCAGGGTTCAGTCCTGGGACCGCTCTTGTTTGACATCTACTTCTCTGAAGTACAGGCCAACACTAAGGGACTCTGGCTAGCAAAGTTCGCAGATGACTGCAAACTGGGAGCCATTATTGAATTTCCAAATGATGTGGATACTCTACAAAAGGGCCTTACAGAAACAGATGCTTGGTGCCAGAGCCATGAGCTCAAGCTCACTGCCAAGAAATGTATAGTTATCCCCTTTGGGAAAAAACATGTATCCGTGAATTACCATATAGGTGGCAGTACACTAAACACCAAAAGTGTGATAAGAGACTTAGGGACACAGGTGGACAGTGGTCTCACCTTCGATAACCACATCGGCACAACAGTCAGGAAATCCTTCTATGTGGCACACCTCATCACTAAGGGCTTTTCATCCAGAAAAAAGGAGGTCATTGTCGCACTGTACTCATCCCTCATTAGACCCATTATAGAATACAACGCCCCGTTTGGTATGTACCTCTCAAGACATCTGCAACAACTGGAAAGGCCACAGAAATACCTCACTAAAAGAATCACAGACCTAAAGCAGATGCCCTACACTGGCCACCTTAAAAAACTCCAGCTATACTCTGTCGCATATCGTCTACTCAGAGGCAATCTCTGCTTAACATACAAGGCCATGTCAAACCCAGAGCTGCTGGACATGCTACACTTAAAGAAATCCCAATCCCTCAGAGCAACATGCTCCAGGGATCTAAACCTTGTCATCACAATAAACAAAACATGCTGGAGGGATAGGTTCCTGACCCAGAGACTCCTCAGACTCTGGAATAGATTGCCCATACATGTCAAGCAGAGTGCCTCTTTGGCCCTCTTCAAAAGGAACCTTGACAATTGGATGGGAGAAAGGAAATTCACCCCGGGGATCACAGGGGTCCAGGGAAGTAAATAGTGTGGAAAGAAATAGCCAGGGAATTATTATGGCTAGGCTTGTATAGGCCCTAGGGCTGATAGCCTAGTACCATCCTATGAACCTATAGTGAGTATGCATTCAAATTGTTAGACATACCTCTCAACCTCATAGCACAAGAATTCTGGACAAAGCCAAAAATAAAAGGGAAACTAGGTCTCAAAATCCAAATCAGAGTCAGATTTTAAATATTGATCTTATAAACTTATAACGTTGTTAGAATAACATGTTGTGCATTAGCATGCATTTTATGAAGGATGTGAAGACCAAAACTCAAATGTTTGCTATTATTTAGTGACTTCATTCCACAGTGATTTGCCAGAAAATCAGACATTGTAACAGACCAAAAATATGAGGCAAGAACCTGGATATTCTGCAAAATTCTGCACAGCTGGGAGGAAAGTTGTTTGACTGCTTAGTAATTATTGATTTTTTATGGTTTGCTCTCCCAGAGCCTTGGTCATACCTAAAAAAGGTCAAACTAACAAGCTGATCTGGTTAATAAACTGACATAAAAGAGTACTACTACAACTAATCATCATCATCATCATCATCATAATAATAATAATAATAAAAACAAGGTCAATAATATCCATGTTCTCATGTTTCTTGTGCAATACCACATCCTCTTCCTTGTGTCAATGTAGAGCTACCACAGCTAGCTTTTAGTGTGCAACAAAGAAATGCAGAACTGCCTGGCAAACGTCCTTGTGTCATGCTCATCTCTGCTATCAGTTTATGCTCAAGATCAGTCAGAAATCTCTGACATGACAAAAAACAAATTATATCATAGTGTGTTAACATCTATCTATAGAGGTGTAGCTATCTATTCTGGTGCCCAGTGCCTTCCCCCAACCTACAACTCCCACTCAGTCTAAAAAGGAAGTCCTAGCAAACAATTGTTATGGTCCATGGAGTGCTAGACTTCTGAAGTATTGCAAAAAAAAAAAAAAAAAAAAAAAACAGAAAAAAATATCTTCTTTTAAACTGTAGCATCTACTTGCTACATTTGTTGCCAATACCTGCTACAGACCACCCATGGAGTAGTAAAGCACCTCAGTTTTGAAGTCCTGGGACTTGACTTACTGAAAAAAGAATGATTTTCAGCAAATCACACAATACTCTGAAGCAGGAAAATTTGATTTCCCAGTGTTATGTGATCGTGTTAGTATAAATTTTGTTGTAGGGTTGTGGAGATGCAGTCCCCATTTTGGGAGCACTTATGACTGTTGTTTTGTATGGAATTTGATTGGACTGAGGTAGTCCCTGGGATTGGGAAACATGACTCATGAAACCAAACTGAGACATCAGCTGTTTACCTTCTGTGCTTGACTTGCTTTTAAGATTATTAATTATTAACAAAGGTAAAATCTATGTAGAAGTTGCAGTTCATAAGGAATCTGCTTGTAGTGAAGGAAAGTAATCCCAGTAATTCCCCTGCATACCTCAAACATATCAGGTGTCAATTGTGCTTAAACATGCCTCACAGTCCTGGTGCAATCATATGCACCAAAGCATAGCAAGATGGGAGAAAGTAAGTGTCCCAGTAAAAAAAGCCCAAAGTATCATTTCAATGTTTATTTTGAACATACAGTATAGTGGAAATGGGTGTATAGGACAGTAGATACAGATCTCCAACATGGACAACTCTAAAAAGGTATGACAATAGTCTAATCTGTACTGTAACAAGCAAGTGTACTTACTCCACTGCCTGGTAAGGAGTTACATCCTCCTATACAGCTGTGCATCTTTGCTGTAATTTCATAGGGTCTGAAGAGGATCAGGAACAATTAAGATCTGTATACTACCCATTGGCAGTATGTGTGTGCAAATGAGAAAAAATTACTGACAACTCTGGTGGTCTAGCTGTAATCTGGGCTTCCCACTGGCAAAGGACAGGATGCCATCTCTTTAGGTCAGTATAATGAGGGTGGCATTGCTAGCTCATGTACAGGATTAGAACAGCAGCAGTTACTGACTTGGTTAGACACAAGAGAATTGCATGCCTCTGTTTTGAACAATGGGTTCCCATATTCTGCAATAAATATTGACAGCAGCCTTGAAGGAGAAATTGGAGGAAAATGTTGCTCTCCTTCACACACGTCCACTGAGCCCTGCAAAGTGTAGCACTTTAATCAGACATGCTCAACAGCTGATTGATATCTGATAAATATGAATGGCATCTCATAGCTGTACCCATTATCTAGTTCATGATCTGCCATGCAATGTGGGGTAACTCAGTTGTGCAGTCTGGTGCAGGTGAATCATACCTAGTACCATAGCTGAATATTGGTACAGTGGACTGTAAGTTGTGATAAATCCCAAAAGTGTCGCTATTTTTTTTCATTTTCCCCAAATCTTTTGGGTTTCTAATACCATGACAGGAATGGAACCCATTCCTAAGTCAAAGTATGATTAAAGTTCATGAAATTAGTATTGTTTTAATCTTTGATGTCAGCCAGTAGTGCTCTTCATAGCACCTGCAATGTGCCCAGTAATGAGTCCTTCTGCAATTTGTATGGAGTTACATGGATTGGTAACATATCTAATTATGATTGTAGATTATTTTTTATGAGACTCATTGCTCCTGATAGTATTGGAACTATCTAGGTATCTTTCTTCCACATTGCTCTTGTTTCTGCCTGCAGATCCTGATATTTTATGACTTTGTGTCTCTCTCTGTACGCAAGACACTGAAGTCACTGGGTGTGGCGATTTCAATGATCAATGCTATTTTTGTCTTCTTTTCTTGGACCACTATATCCATTTTTCTAGCATCTATCTTTTGAACTGTTGGTAAAGGATGATCCCATGTAATGTAGACTTCATCATTTTCTATGATGCCTTGTGGCTCATGTTTCCAGTGTTTTTCAGCCACGTCAATACCAAAATGTTTGCACAATCCTTAGTGCAGCATTCTTGCCACATTATTATGCCTTTCAGTATACAGTCTTTCTGCCTTTAGTATGTCGCAACCAGCAAAGAGGCATGCAACTGTTTCCAATTCTGTTTTACAAAACCTACATTTGTCTGTTTCTCCCACATGTTCAATGGACTTTGTAAAGTGTGTATGTAGCCCACTATCTTGTGCCGCCAATATTAACCTTTCTTCTCTTGGTTTGAATTCACCTCTCCTTAACCATTCCTGCATTCGTTCTTGATCAACATGAGGTTCTTACTATATTTGCAACTATATTTATGCATTTTCCAAATTTCTTGCCTTCTCTTCTGATCCTTCACCTTATATTCTTTCTATTGTTTTTTTGGCATATTCATTTGCTGCCTGAGTTCTATCTACGTGTGGTTTCATTTCCATTCCTGCTTGATGCCAATATGCTTCTGCTAGCCTAAGCAGGAAAGTCATTTTAGATTTATTCTCCTCATGTTTCAAAACTTTCACTACATTTGGGTCTTGTGAGGTCAGCGGATGTGTGTGGAGTCCCACGATTGCAGATCTATACTTGTAATAAATTTCAAGGAGGCCCGTCCCTCCTTCAGAAAGGGGAATATATAATCTTGGTATTCACTGATTTTATAAATCATTTGGTGAGCATGAAGCATCCTTCTTGTTTTCCTATCTAATCTATCGAACACATTTTGGGGCCAGTCATTCAGTCCAAAACTGTAAGTTAGGACAGGAAGAGCAAATAGGTTTATAGCTTGGATTTTGTTCCTAGATGTCAACCCTGTTTTCAGGATTAATATGTCTTTTAAACTATTCCTTACTAAGTTTTGTTCACATTTGTTCATGTTTTATTGTTGACCCTTCATCATTTCCCAAATATTTATACACACCATCTTGTTCAAGTTCTTTTATATCACATTCTTGTCCTAAACTGATGTTTTCTTGGTGCTGCAGTTTTCCTGCTTTAAAGGTTGCTTTTGTACATTTATCAAGACCGAATGACATTCTTGTATCATCTGAAAAAGTTTTGATAACTTGCAGCTGTACTTTCAATTCCTCATCTGATGAGCTATACAGTTTTAAATCATAGACAAAGAGAAGATGAGAAGTCTTTACACTTTGTTGTTTTCTAGGAGCCAAATTATAGCCTTGGCCTAAGCTGTAAAGTAGACAGATTAATGGCTTAAGGGCTAGGTAGAATACCAGCAGTGACAAAGAGACACCTTGGAATCTCCACCTTTGAAATGTTATCCCTGGAATAATAATTTGTCCTTTATCGTGGCTTAATTACAAAGTGGTCTGCCACTGTTTCATGGTCACTGTAATGTAGTCAATCAGTGTAGGGTGTATCTTACACATTTTTAAGCAATCTTTTATCCATGAATGTGGGATACTATCAAATGCTTTTTGTAGTTAATCCATGCCATATTTAAATTCTTCCCCTTTTTACACTTCTCCACTATGACTTTATTTATCAACAAATGATCCTTTGTTCCATACGACTTCCTTTTATTGCCTTTTGTTCTATTGCCATAATTGAGTTTTCTTCTAAATTACTATAAACTCTGTCAGCATCAGTTCCAGTATATAGTTTATACGTCGGCAGAAGGCAGGCTATGGGTCTATAAATTTTAGAGTAGCTTGCAGGTTCACTCTTAAGTAGAAGCATTTTTTTTCCTGTTGTTAACTAGGTGAGTGTCTGTTTGGGGTGTGCATATAAATAGTTGTTACTCATGGCTAAATCTTTGTGCAAAGATGTTAATACTTTTAACCAGAAGTTAGGTGCTGCTTCTGGGCCTGGAGTATTCAGAGGCTTTTCTTAATTTTGTTTCAATCTCTCTGGCTGTTACTTCATCCCATTTCATATCCTGTACCTACAAACATCTTATTCTTTCTTTTACTTCAATCCATTTAGCATCTTTGTAAGGTTCCACAGGATCTTTATAGAAACTTCTCCAAAATGTATCTATTTATTCTTTTTTTGTGGTCTATCAATTGCTTTTACTTTGTTTCCCAATTCTCTATAAAACTTTTTTTGGTCATCAATAAATTCCTTATTTTGTACTTTTCCTTTATATTTATCTGTTTATCTTCAAATTTTTTCTGCCTGTGCTGAGATTTTTAGTTTATTTGTGATAGTGCATGATAGATACTGATCTGTTTTAATACTGCACATTACTTTTATCATGTCTTTCTAAGTATTTTTGTGGATCTGTTCCCTCTTCTATACTTTTCTAACAGTGACACTTCTTGTCTTAGTTGCTTTATAGCTTTCTCTATTCGATACTTCCATGATGGTATTTGATTTCTCCCCTTTCTCTCCCTCACTACACTTTGTTTTGGCATACAACTTTATCAGTTATTAATTTAGCTGCACAGTAATATATCCTATTTATTTCTGTTATATTGCATGGATCTCTATGGACAGTCCTAATTACCATGTTCATTTGTTTTAACAAACTTTTGACTTTTTGAGTTTTATTGAACTTCTGCAGTCTATTTCTTTCATTGATCTTAATATGTCTATCTATCTCTAATAAGTCAAGCAACTCTTCTCTTAGCTTGTTTTCTTCTAAACTGAGGGCACATTTTTTGTTTTCCATTTCCTGCATGCATTCTATAGAAAGTTCTATTGCATCTTCCTGCGGTACATTCTGTTCAGTTTCATCCTGTGCCATCCATTGCTCTGTCATTGGGAACTCACTGGCCTATCACTCCTCGACATTGACTGCATCAGAGTTTCCACAGTTTCCTGTTCCTTCCCTTGCTGTCTAGCTTCAGGTGAACATTTATACCAGTTGCCTGTGGAAGGCTCCAAAATATCTTTGTATGGCACTGACCACTTGCTTCCCATTCCAGTGATTTCCCCTTAATTTGGAGTTCCATTGCTCTATCCTGTTGTGGTGCTTTCTAAATGAAGTTTTCTACACTGAATCCTTCACTTCGGATGTACTCCATAACCTCAGTTTCTATTTCTTTAACTTCTGCGTTACTGATCTCCTTTTCTACTTTTCATCTTTGTCTTCTTATTTATTGTATTGTAAAGTTTTCCATGTCTGGATTTCTTTGCCTGTATTTCTCTTCCAATATTTTTGACTATCTTTAGTACTACTCTTTTTGTATTGATTATTTTTGCTTTCTCCTTTGCATAAATATTACACCATATTAAATCTCTTTTTCTTTCCCATGTCCACATTGCTTTTTCAGATGTCTCCTGATCATCCTGTTTCTCCTTAATCTGGGGACTCATTCCATCATGCTGTGATGCAACCTGTGTTAGACCTTCTACATCAAATCCTTCACTTTGCAGGTACTCCATAACTGCAACTTCTATTTTTTAACTTCTGCTTTACTAATCTTCTTTCCTACATTCCTTCTTTGTGATGTTACTTTTTTTTATTGTGAAATTTTCCATGTCTGGATGCCTTTGCCTGTATTTCTCTTCAAATATATTTGGGCCTGCCTTCTTTATGTTGATTAGTTTGGCTTTCACCTTTGCATAAATATTGCACCATATCAAATCTCTACAATGCAGTCTGGCTTATGGACCTTTAATACAGCATGCACTAAGTGACTCCATTTCATTTCAGTAATGCGTGGAATTGCATGTACATTCCCTGTGCCTTACTGATGACCATGCATACCTGATACTACCAGCAAATGTTTAGGTATGCGCACAGTGCTGTGCAGAATTGTAAATGATCTTATCTGTTTTGTGTGATGCGTAGATGCAGTGATTCAAAGACATTATGTAATTAAGCTCTAGTTTGCATAATTACCATGCCTAGAGAGCAAATCAGTGTGATGTAAATGTGAGGAGACTACAGAGAGCCTGACTGTACTACAGAAGAGGTCGCAGGGCTTAAAATAGGAAAGATGCCACATCGGCTGTCAAAAAAGATCTAGAAGAGGTACTGGGATACAACTTGTTTAAAGTAAGTGTATTTCTTTCCCCAAAACTAAATGCAAATGTACATACCAAGATGTTCACATTGTGAAATGCATGCTATACTATTTTTGGCAGCAGGTGAGAGATTTTTTGCAGGCAGAAATGAAGTAGTAGTTGAAGCCTATGAGAGTTTTTTGAAGAAGGGAGATTTGAAGTAATGGGAGACATACCTGGAAGAAGTTATGTAGTATAGATTTTAAAAACAGCTGGGCAGTCTTGGGAATGGAGATTGCTGAACACATTTTAATGGGTGCATAGGGTATGTGCACAGTACATATACAATGGATTTAGCCTTGAGAGGGGAACATTGTTGTCAATATGTTTAACTGACAATTGCAACTTTCTGGTCATTAAATGTTGTCTGTGGTGCTTTTAGGGGTGACACTCTGAGAAGTTTATTTAAGCCACGGTGGTACAGCGGTAGCATTGTTACCTCACAGCAAGAGGTTCTCCTGTTCGATTCTCGGCTGGAGTGCCTTTTGTGTGGAGTCTGCATGTCCTCCCCATGGTCGAGTGGCCTCCGAAAGACATGCGTGAATGGGTGTGCCTTCGCTGAAGGTTGGGCGTCTGGCTGGCAACTCTGCACCATAAAAATCTACTGCCAATCATTAGTGGAACGGAGTTCCGCTGTTGTGACCTCTAACTGGGAAAAAGCCGAAAAGACAAAGAAAGACTCTGAGAAGTTTATTTCTGGTCCATTATATTAAGGAAATACACTATTAGCTTGATTTACAGAAAAATAGGAGTACATTGAGACAATGACTGGCCAAGATCAGTTATTTCCACAATTTTACTACATATGTTTCCATATCAGCAGCAATATGCATGGCAAGAATTAGCACGGGAATACCGGTGTCACCTGGGGAAAAAAGTAGAAAAAAAGCACATTTTCAGATGTTGAAAATGAGGTGCTACTGCAGTTCTTCTGTCTCCATGGCTGATGGCTCTTCAGGCAAGATGATCCTGACTGGGTCTCCCAAGACCATACATTGAAAGATCTTCTGGTGGACATCAATGTTGTCAATGCCTAGGACTACACATATTAGCAGATCTACCACAGGGTCACAGAGATCACCAATGTTGCTGAGAAAAGAGCTGTCTGCCTTGCACAGGAAGGTAGGTTGATGGTAGGTGAACATCTGGTCGAGCAACCTCTAATAGAGATAGAGGAGTTCCTGGCTTCTCTAAGAGGTGGTGCAATATCTGGATGGCCATACAATGTAGTACTATTCATCAGAGCACAGCTGCAAAGTACCCCTAGAATATCAGCAGAAGATGCCCCTGTTAGGTACTGTGATATCTGTGTTTCCATAGAAAGCATTTCCATTTACCAACCATTCGATGCGCATTTTAGTAACTATATGTGTCTCTTAAATATAATATTGTGTAACAGTGAACATAACGGGAGCATTTTAGCACATGTGACATAGTCTTACTACAGGTCACTACATGATCCATCTACTGCTAAAAACATGCCTTTAGCAGCCAGAACTCATGATGGACAATGACCCTGATTTGGGATAAGGATTAATCTTATGCCTGATCTGTTTAACTATGTAGATTTCTAAATGGTGTCTCAAGCAGGGCTCCAGGGAATCCAACAACACCAATTTTTTTTAAAATTTTCATTTCAGTTTAGTGATGCCAAAATTTCTTTTTTGGATGTGGAAATTGTTAAAGATATGGAAAAGATATCCAATATCCAATACTTTTTTGGGAAGTCTACTTTTTCTAACACATATCTACATTTTTCCAACTGGCATCCTAGATTTCAAAAGAAGGCAGTTGTTAAAGGTCAGCTATTTTGTTTGGCTAGGATTGTGTCAAACTTAAACAGATTTTATTCTGAATGTGACACTGTTTTGGCGATGTTTTGGAAAAGGGGCTATCCGGAACAACTTTTGGTTGATATTAAAAATGAAGTAATTGCTAAAAGAAATAATGGATTTTACTTACCCATTTTGGGTTCTTTGGGGAATATAGCACCTTTGATTGTTAGAGATGATGGGCAGAGTACAATTAAGTTAGTAATCATGATTTTACTAGACGTTTTATAACCACTTACACCTTGCACAGTCCCTCTATCATTAATTGTATTAATAAAAATTTGGAGCTTTTTTTTTTGAGGGAAGTGGATTTGGTTTGGAAACTAGGAGACAAGCCAATAGTTACATATAAGAAGGACAAATCCTTAAAAGTTTACATGGAAAGAAAGTGGACTGGATTGGGTTAGAAGGAAAATAAGCTACCTGGCACCTTTCGATGTGGTAGTTGTTCCCATTGTTGTTACAATAACACTGCTGATAGATTTGTTATTAGAAACAAAGCATATAGATTTGAAGGTTATTTTTTTTGTTATACCTCTAATGTTGTTTATCTTGCTCAATGTAATTGTTGCCTTGCACTCTGTACTGGTAAGACAAGCAGACAATTTCAAAAGCTCATTTATAAGCATATGTTGGATATTAAAAATTAGATGTTGATTAATGCATTGTATAGACATATTGAGAAGTATGCATAGTTTCAACTTTATTTTAATAGAACAAGTTAAAAAAGATATACAAGGCTGGATCACAGATGAGCATTTGGATAAAAATGAGCTGAAATGGCAGTTAATATTGGATGCCACTAATTATCCTGGATTAAATGATTATTGTTCTATTCCCTTTACTTAAACTTAAGTTTTATGGTGTTAGTTAGTAACATTAGTAGTTTTTTATAACTGTTTTTTAATAATAATATTTCCCAACAGTTTTTAACAGTCATTATGTTTTTTAACATTGTTTTGTTATAAAGCATTTTTATATGTTTTATGTACTCAGTGGTTGGTTTGGGTAATGTGCTGTTAATTTGAGAAGTATTTATAGGTTCATAGGTTCATAGGTAGGTACTAGGCTATAGGCCCAAGGGCCTATGTAAGCCTAGCCAACAAGGTTCCCTGGCTTACACCACCCAAGAAAGTTATTTTCCTGTGCCACTGTCGAGCAGAGACACAGAAGTGATCCCTGGGGTGTATTTCCTATTTCCCATCCACTCATCAAGATTTTTCTTGAAGAGTGCTAATGAAGAACTTTGCTTGACATAGATGAGTAGCCTGTTCCAGAGTATGGAAAGTCTCTGGGACAGGAATCTATCCCTCCAGTGTGTCCTGTTTATTGTGGTGACAAGGTTTAGGTCCCTAGAGCATGTAGGTCGGAGGGATTGGGATTTCTTTAGGTGTAGCATGTCCAACAGCTCTGGGTTTCACATAGCTTTATATGTTAGGCAGAGATCACCACTGAGTAGGCGATATTCTATGGAGTAAAGCTGGAGTTTTTTGAGGTGGTCAGTGTAGGGCATTTGTTTGAGGCCAGTAATCCTCTTTGTGAGGTACTTCTGTGGCCTTTCCAGCTGCTGCAGATGTCTTGTGAGGTACATTCCAAAAGTGGCATTGTACTCTATACTGGGTCTAATGAGTGTCGAGTAGAGGAGAGCAATGACCTCTTTTTTCCTGGATGAGAACGCTTTTATGATGAGGTGTGCCATGTAGAAGGACTTCCTGACTACTGTGGAGATGTGACTATCAAAGGAGTCCCAAGGTCTCTTATCACACATTCAATGTTAAGTAGATTTCTGCCTATGTGGTAGTTCATGGGTACAGAGTTTTTACCAAAGGGGATGACACTGCACTTTTTGGCACTGAGCTTGAGGCCATGGCTCTGACACCAGGCATCTGTCTCAGCGAGGACCTTCTGTACGATGTCCACATCATTTGGGGACTTGACTATGGCTCCCAGTTTGCAATCATCTGTGAACTTTTTTAGCCAGAGGCCTTCTGTGTTAGCCTGTACTTCAGAGAAGTAGATACCAAAAAGGAGAGGTCCCAGGATGGAGCCCTGTGGTACTCCACTTGTCACTGCTTTGAGGTCAGATTTTGAGTCTGCAACTTTTACAGTGTCAGTTCTGTCAGTGAGCCAGTTGGCAATCCATCTTGTGACATAGGGATTTATACCTAGTTTAGTGAGTTTAGCTATAATTCTAGAATGGGGGATGGTATCGAAAGCCTTGGCGAGGTCAAGATAGGCTGTGTGAACCACCTTACCCTCATCTACGGCTTTGGCGACTGCCTTAAAGAAGTCAATCAGGTTCAGGAGGCATGATCTGCCTTTCACAAACTCGAACTGGGCGGGATCCAGAGTTTGGAAGTTACCAATGTCTTTGTTTATGAGTTTCATGATGATACGTTCCATGGCCTTGCAGACCAGGCTCATCAGGCTAATAGGTCGATAGTTCCCGGGATCAGTGGTGGGTCCCCGTTTGTGTAGTGGGATAACTGCTGCTGTGTGCCATTCAGTGGGCACAATGCCTGATGCGAAGTTATTATTGAACATGGTGCTTAAGTGAGGAGCCAGTTCGTTCTGAAGTTCATGTAAAACGCAGGCTGGGATGTTGTCCGGTCCCATGGATGCTGTGTTTTTGGCTTTAGAGAGTGCAGCTTTTACCTGCGTAGTTGTGATTACAGAGACTCTGCATTCTTCCTGTATAGATATGGGCCCTTTAAGGGGTGGGGGTGGGGTAAAGTTAGCACTGAACCTATCTGCCAGGATGTTGTCAATATCAGTTGGTTCTGTAATTTTCGTGCCTTTGTGCTGTAACTCAGAGCAGATCAGGGTGTTGCCATCGAGATTCTTGACATAGCTATAGAATGCTTTGTGGTTGCCCTTAGAATTAGTGGCAATTTTGTTATCATAGCTAGCTTTGGAGGATTTTATAAGGGATCTCAGCTTCTTACTGGGGCTGACCAGGGAGCTCCTCCACTCATGGGATTTTACTCTCTTTTGCAACAGTTTCTTCCTTCTTTTGTACAGTTTGTTTATGGCAGGGGACAACCAGATTCGCTTCCTTTTTTTGGAAGATAGCATCTTGGTTCTGTTTGGGATAGCACGATCCATGCACTCGTGTAAGTGCTTATAGAGTGCATTTGTTTAGGATTCAGCAGTTCTAACTGTATTGTTCATTTGCATGGGTGTCATGAAGTTCACCACTTCTGTCTTAAGAAGCATGAAGTTGGCTTTGGAGAAATATTTTACAGTGGTTTCCTTAATGGGGGGTGGGGGCGGGATGTGGCTATCAAGGGTGATTAGCTTATAGTCAGATCGGACCAATGGGGAGTTGACTTCAGGAGTGGAACACCGGTCACTCATGTTGGTAATGACTAGTTCTAGGATATTGTTGCCCCTGGTGGGGGTGTGGATAAGTTGATCCAGGGCAATGGAGTTTATGAATTCCAGAAAGCGTTGAGCTAAGGTGTTGGTACACGAGTAGTTTTCCCATTTAATGGTGGGGTAGTTGAAGTCACCCATTATTAGAGTGTTTGGTTGAACCCTAATATTTTCCAGTATATCAAGAAAAGAGGAGTGGGAATCCTGGGGCATGGTGGGGGATCTGTAGCAAGCTACAATTTGGACTGCAGTTTTGCCCAGAGTTAGTTGCACTTGGATAACCTCGGATATATTATGCTGAGCAACAAGCCTGGAGGTGTGGATATCCTTAATGAATATGGACACACCTCCACCTTTGGTGTTTCGGTCCAGGTTACATGGCCAAAAAGTGTGGTATGAGTTATAGCCTGGTAGTGCAGGGGTGCTCTCTGGAGCCTTGAAGCAGGTCTCAGTCACTGCACAGATATTGATGTTCTCCATTTTAAGGAGTGCCTCGAGTGAGTGCATTTTGAGATTTAGACTTCTAGCATTGAGTAGCATTACCCTCAGGTTTTTGCTTGCCTGTTCCTGTTACAGTGGTGAATTTGTTATTTGAACCTTGCCTAAAAAAGGCACTATAGGAGCAGCAAGAGCCTTAGCCAGTATCCGGACTCCCAGGGGCGACAGGCACAGGCCATCTGTGGCAAAGCATCGTGGTCTGTCGATTACTTTGTTCTGATGAAGTACATAATGAACAAAAGCACTTAACCCAATAAAGTTCTATTTTGTAGCTTTAATTGGTGGTTCACTGTTTCGTACTTTGGTTCTTACAGCAACATATTTTAGTTTGAAAGATTTAATTTTGATTTTAATATCCTGTAAGCTTATATGTATTTATATGTGTGTGTGTGTGTGTGTGTGTGTGTGTGTGTGTGTGTGTGTGTGTGTGTGTGTGTGTGTGTGTGTGTGTGTGTGTGTGTGTGTGTGTGGGTGTGTGTGCGCGCGTGTGTGTAAAGATTATGTTTTGAATGTGATTGTTTGGTCTCACCAATATTCAGTCCAAATGGGAGATGGCTTCTGTATGTCTCCAGCAACTTGAATTGACACTGGCCTCTGAAACCTTCCAAGTTACAAGGGCAACTCCCCAAGGATTAACAGTCAAATCTACCCTAGTTATAAGAATGGAGTATTCACCAAAACTTTCTTACCTTCATTTCATTGCACATTGCACTGCATAGTGAACTACAGGGCCTGTTATGGTTACTCCATTATCTTCAATCAAAATGCAATCACACCATGCAGCACACTCCTATATCAGAGTACTGATACCCAAATCAAGAAAATGGTGAGCAAAAAAAACAGCAACATGTCAATGTTTATTTTACAGTAAAAGAAAAAAATGCAACTCATTCAGCACATAGATTACGAAATTGGAGATGACGGAAAAAAGTGCCTTAATAAACTTTAGTTTGCAGAGTGATAGGAGTTAGCCAGTTCTGCTCTGGCATCATCCAAGAAAGCTAAGTAAGTTTTCTGATTTGGTAACATCAGTGAAATGCCATAGTGTCAACAATTCTTGAAAATAAATGTGCAATACTTGTTTATCATCTGGCACTGGAGAAGCAGGGAAGTTTGATGTTGTCATTTTTAAACTGGGTGGAGAAAAGTTGCTGCATTCCCTCATCATGTATCCTCAGCACATGCCTAGCCTTCTGTATAACTTATTACATGCTCGTTATCATCTCCCATGAATGGTAAGAAATGTCAGCTTATGGATTTAGTTACACAGAAGTTGAAGATGAATGGTTTACTTCTCTTTCTTCTTGTCCTAGGAAAAAGTCAACATACTTGCTCTATGACTGGTACCTCCAGTAAATCTCAGCTGTACTTCTGATACAGACACCCATATCACTAATCAACAAGACAGAATATGGTCCTGTCCATTAAAGATAAAGTCATCGCCAGGCTAGTAGATCTTTTACCATAGCCCCATCTCCAGCTCAAAGTACAGAAGAATCTAAATTATCAAAATCTCATTCCTGTGCATGCAACTGCTGATGTTCATTATCTTGCTGTCATAAATTCCTGAGCTGCTAGTAAACACAAGATGCATAATGCCTGCAATAATTATTAAATGTTCCTGACACTCATATTCAACTGCTATTCTTATCAGTATGGCCTTTGACCTCATCAGTTCATAAGTTGTTAATCATGTAATGCTATTACATGTCAATATAATACTTACTAACACAGAGGATAGGGAATGAATCTACCCCTTCCCACTATCCACTTTCATTATTTAATGGTTGACTTGTGCATTCCAGCAGCCAAGAACTCTGTTGATGATATGGTTGGTGGAAATGTTACTGAATTTCCAGAAATAAAAAAGTATTATGATCTTTCTTGTGAGCAGTTTTCCTTTATCTTAATCTACTTGCTCTGGGATTCTCAGTGAGGTACAGTTTCCAAAGCAAGAACTCACAGAATATCATCACCTGTAACATTTTGAAAAGGAAATTTTATATCTATCAATAAAGTGATCTATAATACTAAACCAGCTTTGACATTGTCCTGAAGAAAAGGACCTTTGAAATATCTATAGGTTTTCCCAAAGGTAGGTTGGTCTCAGCTGAGATTTAAATCAAACATATTTAAGTTTTCCAAAATTACACTGGGCATAAGCCACATACACCTTAGGCACACTTAGTTACATCTCTTCTCATTTCATTTCAATACTAGTCTTGTCTGAGACAATTAAAAATGGTATCTTGGGGTCATAAGTTGTTTATAAAAGTTTTATATGAAATACAGCATGATGCAATCCCCACACCAGATTTAATGTGTAAAACCCCAGGTTAACTTAGTTTAGCCATCTGCCTCTCCTATTCCTCACACTTTTCATCATATACTTAAGTATGCATCTGCTGCTCTTACCACACAATTGCCAGTTACATGTAATTCACAAATGGAATCACATCTGCATCTTTGATGGCCAAGTCTGTATTTATATTTTACTTGTGTAATCTTAGCAATTTTCTTCCTTTTAATGAAATCTCATTTTAATAGCAGACATGTCTTTAGAAAAAATAGCTGCTTCAGCAAATTCCTGTACTACATCTACAGGTTTTGCCATTTCCCTTCCTGAAGTGATGTGTAACCTCTTAACTTCCTGTGATATACATAATTATGCATAATCGCCAATACATTTTGTCGATCCATTGAGTACAATGCCCCCTTTGATATGAACTGAACTAGGCATATCCAACAACTGAAACATCCATAGAAGTTCCTCATTAAAAGAATAAAGGGTGTAAGTAACATGTCTTATGCAGACTGTCTCATGGTTCTATCCCTGTATTCTGTCTCCTGCAGCATCAGAATTACCCATTCTAAAGACTTAAACCTTGCCTGTGATATAAACAGAACCTGCAGGAGAAACAGGTATGTATCCCTGAGACTACCACTTCTCTAGAACAGGCTCCCTATCCACGTGAAGCAGAGTTTCTTCCTAACCCAATTCAAGTATGACTTGGACAATTGGAAGGGAAGCAGGAAATTCATTCCTGGTTTGACACCTGTGTATCTAATGGACATAGGCAGCCTGTAAATGGTTCATCTCCCTGGTCCCTGCTTGTAAATGTTTCATCTCCCAAGCCCCTGCTTACACTTATCAAGGGTTTCAAAACTTGTCAGAGATTTGGGATGCATGGCTAGGTTTAAAAAGGCCCTTGTGGTCATTAACCTAGTAAACACCTATGAACCCATGAACCTATAAAACGTTTAAGCTCTTTGTTTTCACTTCCCAAAGCTCATCGGATAGTGACACCCACTTAAATATCATTAAACCACTGTCTATCCCTTATGTGGCTTTCCTTCTTCAAGCTATCAAGACACATCTACAAATAATTTCTTCTCAGGATTGGAAGGAGTGTTATCTTTCACATGCCTTTTTCATTTCTTTTCACATCTGACTCCAAACTGAGTGTTCTTAACTTTTTCCTATGACATCTGTAGCTCTTTTTTTCTCATATCTCACACAACTACCCATCAATATAAAACTAGCCACACATTTAGCCCTTTGACCATCAGGAACTGACCACATATGTTCTCTGTTAAGCAATTCTTGTAGGATTATGGAGTTGCAAAATATTTTTCCTAATGTGATAACTGGTTCATTAACTCACCCAACTGAGAATGTAGAATCCAACCCAACATCTTTCGACCTGACAGAATCCCTTTTATCACAAAATATGTGTATTGCTTAGTTAAATAATAAGTCATGGGTCTTATGGGTCTTAATTTTCCTACTGATGGGTTATAACCAAAGCACTGTAAAAGTCACTGTCACTATGTCAGTACAAGTGACATGATCTGAAATATGTTGTCATCCGCACAGCTTGTATACTTAAAAATATCTGCTCAAGTAACTGATATGTCTACTCATGGTAAAGCCCATGCAATTTTCTCATGGGATTGCTGGCCTTCTCCAATTAGCAATTGAATAGGCTTAGTCTGGCAATCTACAGAGTAATTTAGTGACCCCATTACCTTCCTTGGGCTTCTTACAGTAACAGCAAATAGTATCTCCAGAATTTCTTGTCTGAAAACACTTTCTACTTTCTAAGGGGTGTTATACCCTATGTAAGAAACTTCATCCTTTCATTGATGAACTTTAAGTTGGCTAATGGCAAACCATTTTTCTGTCCAAAATATTCATCACGTGGAATAAGGCATTTTTGCTGTCAATGTTTTTGTTTATTTGTTTGTTTGTTTGGCATATAGATAACCGAAAATCTTAACAAAACAACTTATTACCAAAGATAAGAAAACCTATAACTCAGCCAATCAAAATACCAACTAATAATGCAAAACTCTTCTGGGCCTCAATCAATAAACTGTTAAATACAGGACAAGCTACACAACCAGCACTAAACACACAGAAACAAAATAATACCATAGTCAGCCAATTCAAAACCCAGTTTATACAGACAGAACAATCATTAACCAGCCAGACAATTAATCAAGCTATTGATGTCCCTTCTCAATTACATTAACATTTCACCTTCCAACCAGTTCTCACAGATACCATTAAAAAAACTCAAAAATGTAAAGCCTTCTACAACTGCCCCTAACAGTCTATCTAGTTAATATCTTAAAACTGCAACTGAGGCAATTCTGTATCCAATTTCTGTTCTGATAAATTGATCCATATTTGAAAATAAAGTCCAGATTGCAACTGAAAAAATCATTAATTATTTCACTGCACAAGAATGAGTCAATACAGAACTTTCAAACTGTAGGCCAGTTGACATTTTAACTCCCCTATCAAGCATGTTAGAATAGTGGATTCATACACAGCTTCTTTAGATATCAAATCAATAACTGACTTCTGTCTTGAACTTAACATGGCTTCTATCTTCATCACATCACAAATACTGCTTTACACAATTTTATTAATACTGTCAATACTCACTGAAATGCAGAAAGTTTAGTCTCCGCCATCATATTATACTTGTCAAAAGCTTTTGATACTATATCTCACTAGATATTCTTACAATACCTCTCATCCTTGGAGATTACCAGCACTTCACTGCAATGGCTCCATAGCTGCATTTCAGACAAGAGCACTAGCAGCAAAATGGAAAATGATTTCTCCACCTTCTTGCCTGCAACTATTGGTATCTGTCAAGGATCTCTACTAGAGCTTGTACTTTTCAAGCTAGTCTTCAAAGACCTCTAAAATGCTACAAAAATGATACCCTAGCATAACACACTGATGACTAAACCCTAATCTGTTCTGTCAAATCTCTTTCTAAACTCCAAGACCTTGCACTACAGTAATTCTTCTCAACTGAAACATTTGAAACAGGACTAAATAATTCAAAACTACCACTAAAACCTTAAAAATATTCTTCTTTACATCAAAATAAATCTCCCTAATAAAACAATCTTTTTCACAATCATGTCTGCTGACAACATCATAACAGAATAAATAAATCACACTAGATTACTGGATGTCATCATAAGTGACCATTTGAAATTCAACCACCATGTATCTCATGTGGTATAAAATAACTCATGAAAACTATGTATATTTTACAGATGAAAACCTATTTCACAGACAGAACCAGAAGACTAATAGTCTTTGTCCCGACCCCCCTTTAAAATAAACCACACCAAACACATAAAGCCATTTGATGACCTTCATTGAATATCATTAAATAATAAACTTTATTCACACAGAAATAACAACAATTATCTGCATTGATAATGATCTCAGGGCAGCGTACCTACTCACCCTGGATGATTCATACCTGAGGGCAGCGTACCTACTCACCTTGTTACCTCCTCCACCAGGGCAGTGTACCTACTCACCCACCACACATAAATAGGCAGCGTACCTGCTCACCTCCTGACAAACCAACCATTAACCAATGATATCTCCCTTATTCAAGTAGTGTCTAGCAGCTCACTTACTCCCCCATGCAATGTAGGACTACTTTCTTTAAAGGGGGAACAGAAGAGGACAATCCTGTCCCTCTTCTCTGCCACCAGCCTCAACCATATCCCTCCTAAACCCTAGCCTCAACCATACCTTCTAAAAACAACTTCAAGTGAAGATTAAACAAATCCGACCCCACCTCATTCAAATGCACCTCATCCGTTCGATACCAAACAACATCACCATCCAGAAAATCTCTATGTTCAATCGTATGCATCCCCAAAATTCTTAATTGCCTAGCCAATCTCTAGTTAATGAACCTCCTGACCCATTCAATAGCCCTATAGCTATAAGCATTCCCCCAACACAAATGAGGAACCAACTCTGACCAAGCAATATCCATACCCAGGTACAATGCCTGCAATCTCAACAAATCCTGTACAATAATATCTACTAATTCCAAGATCATTGCCTCCCAAATGAAACACTAATATGCGAGTACACCCAACCCTCAATTTTACCTGTTCAAACTCATGCATCAACCTATCCTACCTAAGACCCCTAACACCATGTCACTGACCATCCTTAATGGGACAAACCCAAATTTTTTCCATTCTGCCTGACCAATGCACACTTTCCTGCCAGTGGCTATACAAGTGCCCCAGAATGACAATCTGCTTCCCTAGAAAAGAAGAAAAGAAAGTCATTATTCAAACCAACAACTTTTATCTAATATATGATAAAAATGCATTTAAAGACCACCTCCCCACTCTCTTAATAACTTCAATGGAACTGCCTTCTCTAGCTAAATCTGAAGCCCTGCCAATTCGAAAAGAATGAGCTACAAACTATCCACTGGAAATCCCATGCAACGGAAAACCCTCCTAATCAAACATGAATCAAATACTTGATACAACCTTCCCATCCATCGAGCAAAAAATGAACTCAGATAAACTCCCCATCCACCTCATCCTGAATTCCTCGGCCCACCTTACTGGACAAAGGCTAGCATTCCTATCAGGCTTAAGCACCACCAGTGAATCTTTACCCAGCTGATCTGTCTTAATCTTCCGTAATGCAATAGTAACCTCTCCCGCACCTATGATAACATCCTTCCAACATAAAGAACCTAACAACTCAGAAACACAGAAGGCACCAGAATATAACCATATACACAATGTACCCCACATGAAATAATCCAAAGACCCACCTTGTAGTAACGCTAACCCTTTCAACAAAACTTTCAATACCGCCCTCATCAACGGCCATCGCATATCCCTATATTTCCCATCCACACTCCCCCACCCCTTCAACATCTGACCTACTGTCTATGACTTTGTAAAATCCTGCAACCCAGATAACTTAGTAAAAATCCTAATAGTACCCAAATCTACCCTGACAGTCTGTAATGCCTTACCTAGTCCCCACACCCGATCTACATATTGCAACAACAATTCCTCTGACCATACCCCTTCCTCTTCTGGCAGCTGTAGAACAAACTGATCAAAATCAGAAAGAATCCTACTGTAAGCCTTCCTTGTAGAGAGAGCCCAAAAATGATGCACCAACCTCCTGGCTACCTCGACCCAAGGTTCCAAACCTCCTCCGGATTTCCGGTACTTCCTCCACCCCTGGAGCCAACAGCCGAAACCTAAACAACTGAAACTGGGACAAGCTATCAGCAATATCATTCTTTACACCAGACACATGCATTCCTGTAAATGAAAATACCAACAACAGCAATTCCAGCTTAGCCATCTTCTTTTGTAACACCCTCACCACAGCCATATTGTCAGAATGAAAAACTACTTGCTTGTCCCATAAATGATCCTTCCACACTACAGTACCCATATAGGCATCAACTCTAGAAAGGCCACATCATGCCTCCATTCCTCTTTCCAAGCCTGAGGCCATTTAGTCGCAAACCATTGACCTCCAAAGTAGGCCCCCTACCAATGCCCTCAGCTGCATCCATAAATAACTGAAGTTCCTCTTAGGTTCATAGGTTGATATTAGGCTATCTGTCCTAGGGCATTTATAAGCCTAGCCAGTGTGTGTTTGGCTTTTGCCACCATTTTAGATTAGTTGACTGTGCCTCTGTATAGTAGGTCACAGAAGATAGCCCTTTTAAGGTCAGTTTACTGTGTCTCTGTCTAGTAGGGACACAGAAGAGATCCCCAGGGGGTAAACCTACAATCTCCCATCCACTCATCAAGATTTCTTTTGAAGAGGGTCATTGAGGGGTTCTGCCTAACATGGATTGGGATTTTGTTCCAGAGTGAGGGGAGCCTCTGGGATATGAATCAATCCCTCCAGCATGTCCTATTTATTTCTGTGCTGAGGTTTAAGTCCCTGGAGCGTGTAGCTCTAATGGATTTGGATTTCCTGAGGTGGAGCATGTCCATTAATTCTGGGTTGGACATGGCTTTATACGTCAGGCATATATCGCCTCTGAGTAGGCGGTAAGCAACTGAGTAGAGCTGGAGTTTCTTTAGCCTAACTGCATAGGGCATCTGTTTGAGTCCCTTGATCCTCTTGGTGAGGTACTTTTGGGGTCTTTCCAGTTGCTGCAGGTGTCGGGTAAGGTACATCCCGAATGGGGCATTGTATTCAATTATGGGCCTGATGAGTCATGAGTAGAGGGGCACAATGACCTCTCTTGATCTAGATGTGAACCCTTTTGTGATAAGGTGGGCTATATAGAAGGTCTTTCTAACCACTTTGGCAACGTGATTGTCAAAGAAGAGATTGCTATCTACTTGGGTCCCCAAATCCCTAATTACTTCTTCCATACTTAATGGATTATCACCTATGTGGTAATTTGTGGGCACTTTGTTTTTCCCAAAGGGGATGACTGTGTACTTTTTGGCATTTAGCTTTAGGCCATGGCTCTGGCACCAGTTATCCATCTGAGACCCTTTTGGAGGATGCTTGTGTCAGTCGGTGAGTCGATTATGGCACCCAGTTTGCAGTCATCTGCGAACTTGGTCAGCCATAGCCCTCCCGTGTTAGCCTGTACCTCAGAGAAATATATACCAAACAAGAGAGGTCCCAGGACTGAGCCTTGTGGGATGCCACTTGTAACTGGTTTAGAGTCGGACATGGCACCTGCAATTCTGACCATGTGGGTTCTATCCCTGAGCCAGTTTGCAACCCATCTTGTGACATAGGGGTTGATATTTAAGCTGGTGAGTTTATTTATGATGCCCGAGTGGGGTATTGTGTTGAAGGCTTTTGCGAGGTCCAGGTAGGATGTGTGGACTACCTTCCCTTCATCTATGGCCTTGTTGACTGTTCAAAGAAGTCGACCAGGTTCAAGAGGCAAGATCTGCCCTTAACAAAGCTGAATTGGGTAGGATCCAGTGTTTGGAGGTTCCCAATGTCTTTGTTTATGAGTTCCATGATGATACGCTCCATAGCTTTGCAGACCAGGCTAGTCAGGCTTATAGGGCGATAGATTCCGGGGTCCGTTGTGGCACCACCTTTGTGGAGTGGGACCGCTGTTACTGTACGCCATTCCTTGGGTACATGTCCTGTAGTAAGGCTGAGATTGAACAGTGACTTTATGTGAGGGTTCAGTTCTTCTTGGAGCTTGTGTAAGATGCAGCCCGGGACACCATCTGGTCCCATTGATGCTGTGTTTTTTGCTTTGGAGATTGGAGAGGGCAGCTCTCACCTGTGCATCTGTGATGTCAGGGAGGCTACACTCTGTTGGGATAGACATTTGCTCTTTTGGGGGAAGGGGAGTTTGCACTGAACCTGTCTGCCAGGATGTTGGCAATGTCTGTGGATTCAGTGTTTTTTTTGTTATTTTGCACTAACTCAGAGCATATCTGGGAGTTGCCACCCAGGTTCCTGACATAACTAAAGAAGGCCTTGTGATTATCTTTAGCGTCTTGTGCAATTTTTCTTTCGAAGCTGGCCTTAGATGATTTTATGAGGGATCACAGTTTCTTGCTAGTACTGATCAGAGATGCCTTCCCTTTTTGGGATTTTACTCTATCATGTAGTAGCTTCCTCCTTCTGTTGTATAGCTTATTTATGGCTGGGGTCCACCAGACAGGTCTCCTGCCTTTGGAGGAGTGAGTCTTGGTTTTATTTGGGATAGCACGATCCATGCATTCCTGTAGGTGTCCATAGAATGCGTTTGTAAAGGATTCTGCAGTTTGGGCCATATTTTCCACTGGCCCACGGGCTTTGAAGGATTCCACCTCGGTTTTGAGAAGTGTGAAGTTTGCTTTTGAGAAGTTATTCACCATGGTTTCCTTGGCTGGGGGTGAGGACGGGATATGGATGCCCAGTGATATTAATTTATGGTCAGATCTTACCAATGAGGGGTATACCCTTGGTATGGAAAATAGGGTCCCCATGTTGGTGATGATCAGGTTCAATATGTTTTCCCCTCTTGTGGGAGTGGTGACCAGTTGTTCCATAACATTTGAGTTTATAAATTCTAGGAACCATTGGGCAAGGGTGTTGGGGCTTGAGTAGTGCTCTCAGTCTATGTTTGGGTAGTTGAAGTCACCCAATATAATGGTGTTTGGAGAGACCTTCATATTCTCCAGTGTTCTCAGGAAAGCCGAGTTGGGTTCCTGAGTTTGGGAGGGTGGTCTGTAGCAGGCTACAAACTGAAAGGCAGTTTTGCCCACTGTTAGTTGCACATGGATGGTCTCCGATGCTTCGTGCAGTGCCACTAACCTGGAGGTGTGGGTATCTTTGATGAATATGGATACTCCCCCTCCTTTTGTGGTTCGGTCTGAGTTTTGGGGCCAAAAAGCATGGTATGAAGTATAACCTGGTAGTTATGGGGTGCTCTTGGGAGCCTTGAACCAGGTTTCTGTTACTGCACAGATATCGATATTCTCCATACTGAGGAGAGCCTCGAGTGCATGCATCTTGGGTTTTAGACTTCTGGTATTGAGCAGCATTACCCTTAGTTTCTTTTTCCTTGTGTTGTCAATGGAAGTGGGTTTGTCTTTTGAGCCTTGCCTAAAAAAGGCACTATGGGGTTGGCAAGAGCCTTAGCCAGTATTCGAAAGCCCAGGGGTGACAGGTGCAAGCCATCCCTAGAGAAGCAATGTGGCTTGTCGAGCATGTCATCCTAGGCTGACAGACACTGGATCCCCTTTGAATGACACCAATACTTTAGCCAATTGTTAAAATTGATCATTTTGTCTTTATATTGTGGCATCATTCTTGGTGAGGGTAAGATGCTACTCAAGGTCAGGGTCATACTGGCCTGGGCTACATGATGTTTCTTTTCATGTAGTCCAGGAGGTACATCTCAGGTCATTCACACCAGCATGGACAATGATGGAGTCATATTTGTATTTGCTTTGGAGTGACCTGAGTGCTTGTGTTATGTGGCGGGTCCTGGCACCCAACAGGCAGCTTACAGTGACCTTCTCCTTGCTCAGCCTAGTGAGTGGGACATCAGTGTGTCTGACAATAGAGTCACCTATTACAAGTGTATTAGGTGTGTTGTTTAGCCTTAAGGACTGTGACTGTGTGGCACACTGACTTTGTGAACTATGTGATACATGGGTATTGTTGTGGGGTAGCGGTTGCTTGGATGTCTGCTTTGGAGGTCTCTGCTGCTTGGGCAGATTTTTATTTAGAGCCTCCGAGTATGTTTTTGTGTGTTTATGTATTTGGTTTGCTGTTGCGATAGGTCTATGTGAGACTGGATTTGTGGTGTGTGTGGTTACCTTCTCCTCCTGACTGACTGCGCCAGTACTGGGTTGAGAGAGCTCAGCCTCCAGTTTGGCTATATAGTTGCATCTCTCACATATATTTGAGCTTGTTGGGAGGAGGAGAGGGTGGTCTGTGTACATAAGGCAGTTGTAACATTGCCTCAAGATTCCCAGATTCACCAGCTGGACTGGAAAGTAAACCCGAAACCGACTTTTGGACACGCCAGAATAGTATAAGGAACTACTTTTTGACTGATCAAAAAGGACCAATAGGGAGCCAAGTACTTAAAGGGAGTATAAGAGGGTGTAGTGCTTTACTCAGTCTAACTGCCAGAAAGAGATCCCATTAAAATGTTGCAAAAAAACAGCCCATAACAACAAATCCTCCCACACCAACTTGGACATCCTAAAGCAATGATATTTACTCTGGCCCCCTTTCAACATAAATTCCACCGACCTACAAAAGGGGCGCCCTGGGTGTACAGCTCGATAGGCAAATTTCAAAAGCACCAACACCATGACTGACTGAATCTGTATCTAATCCTTGTCCAGCTCCAGATGTATTGCCATCCTAAGCCTCTCTATCTTATCCTCAGGCAAACAAAACAGTCCCTGCTCCACATCTACCATTACTCCCAAAAATTCTAATGCTCTCACCAGACCTTCCATCTTATACTAGGCCAACGGTACTCCCAACTCCTCGCACATGCTTGTAAACTCCTGCAGACCTTCCTGGGCCCCTGCCCATCCTTCACCCACTAGTAGAAAATCATCTAAACGTCATCTAAATAGCGCATTGCCTTTTGCGTTCCCACTCTCTGCTGTAGTAGCCATTGTAATACCGTACTGAACTTCTCAAACGTTGCACATGCCAATGAACAACCCATAGGCATGGCTTTGTCAAAATAATAATTTTCACCTACCCTCATCCCCAGCAATGGCCAATCCTCCCTCCTGATTAGCAGCAAGTAAAAGGCAGACTCAGTGTCAACTTTTACCAGCCATGGGTCCTGAAATTCCCTAATCACCTTACAGGCAACATCCAAGGATGCATAATGCACCCTGACCTCCTCCTTTGCAATAAAAACATTAACTGAATCCCCTTCCAGATGAGACAAGTGATGTATCAATCTAAATTCCCCAACCCGTTTCTTCGGCACTAATCCCAAGGGTGGCACATTGTAATAACTGAAGGTCAGACTGTCGAAAGGGCCCAATAAACACCCTTCCTGCCACTCCTTCTCCACCAAACCCTCCAATATGTCCTCTTTACCTTGCACTGACTGCTGGTTTTTACAACCCCCCCACTAACCCCCACACTAGACCTAATAGGACCCCCCCCACTGAAACCCCTGTAGTATCTCATTCTTAATCGCAAGGACAGGAAACCACTGGAGCGTGCCACACAGGACCTCCACCTTAATGGGGAAAGGCACCCCTTCCCCTATTTCCTCTAAAGAACCCAGTTCCCCAAGACCCACAACAATTATCCCTACCCTGTATGGGTTGAAACCCTTGTGCAGAGGGAAACCCACCCTCATGAGCCGCCATGACATTGGAATTCACTGCGGAATGGTTGTGGTAGCCACAAAAAATGGCCGAATGACTCCCTCCACATCTTGAGCAAGTGTGTGAAAATTTACACCCTACCCACGACCAACGGCCATGCAAGGATGCTTCCAGCCTGCCTTAATGGGAACTGCTACAACTAGAAACACCGCGATGAGGACCAACACAGCCACATGACCCCACCAGGACACAAAAAGAGCAACACCAAACACCACACCACCATCGCTGGCTCTACCTCTAAGGCAACCCACTCTAGCTGCCAACCAACACCACCAGGCATGAACTACTCCATCAAACATCAGGCCCGAACCAACTGCATGGCCCTACCACCCCCCTTCAGATAAGTAGCCTCAACCGGGAAAGCAGATCCACTGAACCAACCACTGGACAACCAACGATCAACCCCAGTACTACCCTCACACCAGCAGACCACCGGGGAACCAAGAAGTCGAACAGCCACCCACACCACCAGGTAAGCCACACACCACACTCCAGCCAGGCCATGCACCACATACCCCCAGCTCATGGCTCATCCAAGCCAGCATCTCCTGCCTCCTGCCCCTTCCATGGGCTCCCTATCTCATCCCCTATACCGGCCATTGCTCTCCACACTCACCCTATAAACCCCAGCAGAGACAAAAAAAAAAGTATAGAACCACATCTAGCCTAACCTCAGATCCTGTCACCATGCATGCCATCCAAGGCCTACCTGACTCTGCAATACCTACATGGTCATCTGGATATGGGTTAATTGCAACACCAGCACCAACTCATGCCAAAATGTGCCTACTTCCTCTAAGCCCTACCACTTAAACCTACTCCAAGTCCCTCCCTCTCCTACATCACTTCCCCTAAGCTCCCCTTCTCTTTAACCCTTTAACAACTAAACCCAAAGCCTACCATCTAACCCACTTACCAAAACATTCAAACCATTAACTTCCCAAAGCTATACTCCCCCACTACCTCAGAGTGGGACCAGGACAAATTAGTTTGTCCCAAACTTCATTTACTTTCTCATTGCCATCTCTTCTCTATGCTGCCTCAATCTTTTCAAATCATCAAGTCTCACAAATGTCCAAACTTGAGAAATGTTATAATAAAATAGCCAAATCTGCAGTATACATAGAGTTTTCTATGAGCCAGAAAATTGCCCATCCCTTAACAACTTAATACAACTCTACTCTGCCAATATAATGTCATGCTACACAAAAAAATTCCTAATCACCATAAGAGAATCATCCGATACTGTGAGTAACGCTCTAAATTCAAATGCTGTAACTAAATTATGGATCCAAATCCCACTACCACTGAAATCCATTCGGAATGTAAACTCATTTTAAACACTACTAAAACTTCATCTGTCAGATCAATGGATCTGGACCTATATATCTCCAGGATTAATGCCACTGTTATCGTTGGTTTACCATATCGTCAAACCTTTTCTCTTCATTCCAAATCCTATGCCCACAACTAGTCTTCATCAATATCTGAATAGATTTACTAGCATCTCCCAACCATATACATAGTTTTATGACACTACTCATGCCTCCCTCTTTACATATAATATGAATAATCTAATATAAACCTTATGATGATAATAATAATAATAATAATAATAGTAATAATAATAATAGTAATAATAGTAATAATAATAATAATAATAATAATAATAATAATAATAATAGTAATAATAATAATAATAATAATAATAATAATAATAATAATAATAATCTATGGGCCTACTTTTTACCACACCTCTTAACTACAACATTAACATTTTCTGCTCTTCCTAGTTCCTTCTCTTACCTTCATTTCTTTGAATTTCTAAGATCTAATCACATGATCTATTATCTGTTTGACAAACCTGCTAATACACGTCTTACAATGCTCGCTGTTCAGCATCTTCTAATTCATAAGTATCTTTCATACTTTAATAGTTGCCTTTATTTCATAGGAATGTCATTTAATTAACAAATATTATGTGCAACTGCTAATGTATTTTACTTAAAATCTATTCATGTATATTATTGAATGTCTGCTTGAGCTTTTGTTGTCAGGCCACCACTGAAAAGAGTTTTGACTAAACCCAATAAACAAACCCAGTAAATAATAGCAAATAAATAGTAAAGAAATAACAGTACTGCAGATTTTTGTACTGTTGGTGTGCACTACATGAAAATTGCTTACCTGGTCTGTGGTTAATGCCATGGGAAGCTGCAATTTGTCTGATGCAGTGTATTACTTAAGTGCATTATTAAAATATTTACTACATATTAGTTACAGCAAAAGTCAAATGCATAACGACTACTTCAGTAACATAAATATAAAATTCTAAAACCTCCCTGATCTCTCCTTTACTCTTCAGAAATGAAGGTGGACATGGACATGTCTGATGAGCTAAACATGTAGGCCTCATATTCACCTCCATGTTCATAATAGTTGATAGTCGAGGAGGTAGAACTGACTATTGTTATTAACAGTGCAAACACAGAATATCCCAGGGAAGAAAAATATATAATCATGTGGATAGCAAGTAATTATGCAAATTGTTATCAAATATTACCCCAGAATAAATCACAAAAACTGAAGATAGAAATTTCTCAAAGAATTTCCTACTTATGGTTATTTCAGTTAGATGTAGCTGCCATTAAAATCAGAGTTAGTTCACACAGACAGATTTGTAGAACTGGAACTCAGAATAGCCATCTTGGAAAAATAGTGAAAACATTACATTCAGTCAGATGAAGCACTTAAAATGGCTGCAATGGACTTAGACATCCATTTGAGAAGAATCAGTTGGTGTAGTGAGTGAACATGATAAATTAACTGCTGCTGTTCAAGAAATATTTGACACAGTAGGTGGCCCAAAAGACAATGTATGCCTATATAATCCATGTTGCACATAGGGCATATGACCTTAACAAAAATGGTACTCATCCACGCTTTGGGAGCTGTTTTTATGCTGCACACAGCTGAAAATAATAAAAAGAAGTATTCTGTAAAGGTAATAATTGAGTTATCTCAGCAGACCTGTCAAATTAAATAAGTCGACTAGGACAAAAGTTACTCTGCATGCACAAATGCTAATACTGAAAAGAAAAGGTTTAGGATAACATACCCCACATGGTCTCTTTAATTAGAAAGCTGCATAGTATAAATGTATAAATCAACCATCAGTGTACCAATATTACAAATCTGTTAAGAGTTCTTTGAGCATAGATGAGTAAATAAGTGATTAATGTTCTTTTATTTTTCTCTTACCTTTAGGAAACATTTTGGTTTTCTAGACAGGATACACCCAGTTATGCTAGGTGTATGCCACTAGTGATACAAATCTGTTAAATGGAACAGTTAATTCGGAATCATCCGACAATCCTCCGCTCCTCAGAAAAATCTCTCCTCTGTTTCTCTAAAGCCAATAACTCCGCAGGAAAAGCTCTTTTCTCCCACAACATTGCCAAAAACTGGAACATCCTCCCCACTTCTCTGACCTCAGCTCCCTCAACTGTACAGTTCAAAAATTATCTCAAGTCACACCTATTAAACTCCTGGTTATGCCCATGCAACACATAAGACACTGTCCTGTAACTGCATAACAGAATTGTAGATGCAGTCCCCTGATGTTCTACTATGAAACTCAGTAACTCCCACTGCAGCAATGATTAATGCAGTCTCCTATTGTTCTGCTACAAACTCAGTAACTCCCACTGCAGCAATGATTAATGCAGTCCCCTATTGTTCTGCTATAAACTCAGTAACTCCCACTGCAGCAATGATTAATGCAGTCTCCTATTGTTCTGCTACAATCTCAGTAACTCCCACTGCAGCAATGATTAATGCAGTCTCCTATTGTTCTGCTATAAACTCAGTAACTCCCACTGCAGCAATGATTAATGCAGTCTCCTATTGTTCTGCTACAATCTCAGTAACTCCCACTGCAGCAATGATTAATGCAGTCTCCTATTGTTCTGCTACAAACTCAGTAACTCCCACTGCAGGAATGATTAATGCAATCTCCTATTGATCTACTACAAACTCAGGAACTCCCACTATAAAATGTATTTCCCTTTCGGGTTAACTCTTAACTCTTGTCTTCTTACTAGTAAAATCATCTTTTACCACTATCTGCTTGTTTTCTATTATACTCACAGAAACCTGTTTATCATAAATGGAAGCTGATATAAAACATGTGCATTGTAAATGTAAGTGATTGCTGAGCTGTACTGCAAAATAAGGTGTGCATAAATATGTTTATTATTAATCTTAAATAATGTAGAGCATCCCTACAATGTATGTTTTTCTCTTCTGTATAAGAATTTGGAGCTTTTCTCCCCAGGCCTCCACTGTAAATGGACTCACATCCAGTCAGACTATCCTGGTTAACAAATGTAAAATAAATAAATAAAATAAATAAAATTCTGTTACTCATCTATGAGTGAGTTTATTACTGTCTCTTATTCTTCAGAATTACCTTTACAAATTCAAAATACTGTGGAAGTTACAAAGTGGTTGATATGTTTTGCATCTTTTTTCATCACAGGAAAAAAATCATGTCAGAATTATATGTTAACATTGACTTATGTACATAATGTAAGTTGTTTGTAGGCCTTATACTCTCTGGGAGTTCATAATTTTAAAAGACTTCCTCTGTCAGGCAGTCATGCACTACTGCAATAAATGAAAAAGACTGATTTTGTCATTTCTCCGGCTTATGCATACGGCCTACGATTTGACAGCTGTATGCACCACTGGCACCACATTACTTTTTTATGGTTTAAATACTGCCTTTTAAAAAGTGTGGAAGCATGGAGTCTATACAATTATTTCTTATTATCTCTATCCTGTTCCCCTTCCAGAACATTAGACTGTATGGTTATCTTTCACTTTATTTTCTTTAACATTTTTGATAATAAAAGAAAACATAAAAAACAACCCGTATTCCTGTTCTAATTATCTAAGGTAGGATAACCTAATAATTAAGTTATTACTGATGATTTGAGTGTGCTGGGATCCAAATAGTGTTACTTATCTCATAGCATGCTTTGTGATTGAACAAATAAAAGGTGGTTTACTTCCCTAATATTCCTTACAAGAATGTTTTGAGACATTTAAGGTATACATATTAAAGTTATGACAGTGCAGACATGCATCTTATGGAATATTAAGCCTTAATAATCAACAAATGTTAAGGAAAATAGGTGATCCTCAGGTCAGTTTTTTTGCCATTGTGCATTAATTCTTTGAGTGCTCAATCTTCTGCCATACTAAATTATTTCATACTTACTGCCTATAGCTAGGACGCTTGAGTTTTCATTGAACTCACTACAGGAGCAGCATATGTCCACAAATAAGACATAATATTTACATTCTTATATTATACTATGATTGTCAGTGGTCAGGAACAGGCCCTGCTCAATAGGCCTTACTTTTTTTTTTTTGCTAGCTAGAACTTAACTTTAAATCTTCTCATCACAGATTTTGCATACAGAAAAAGAACAACAAAGGACAAATGTATACATTTTATTGAACTTATATTTCCAGAGGCTAATGTGAAGCAATGATCACGCCAACATCCACTAGTGAGTGGAAGGTTCCGGATTATTTTGTCTGAATACTGGTATTCAGCTTTAACATTTGTTTACTTTGATCTTTTGCCTTTTTGTGCTATTACAGTAATATCTAAAACTATAAGTTTAAAAAGCAAGTATACATGTAAAGATACATACAACTTTGAACATTTTAAGAACTCTGTCACTTTGTAAGTGGCTTTACCCTTCCAGCATTTGAATCATTTCTAGCTAGATTTTTTCTTTTCCTATTATTATCTAGATAACAATGACAAGCTGCCATTGATTAAATTAATGTATCATCACCATCTAGCAGGATTAATCCATTTTTCTGTTATATAACATCTGATGAAAAAGAACAATCAAAGTAACTCTGTTACATTATAGATGAAAAATGTTCACATATCTGCATCACTGAGAAGTACAGGTTCTAATTTTATTCTAGTTACATGGGGAAGACTGTGGACATGTAAATTCCTTGGCTACATTTCTGTCAGAGGGAATGATTTTGTCTTATAAAGTAGTTAGGGTACTTTGGCTGGTTTACTAGTTGGGATGATAGTAATTAAGATGGGCTCACTTAGGTGCAGAATTAGGATTAGGTCTGGGATAAATGATTGCATTATATGCCTAGTGTTATGAACTAATTCACTGAAAGTTCAGTGTGCAAGTTGAACTTACCATAACAGTAGTTATGACTGAATGATCAATCTGGCAGTAGCCTTAGCTATTTGGATTATATCCTAGGAAGGATATAACGGCCAACCAGCTTCCAAAGATTCAGGGTACCTTCCACATGCCTAAACTGTCAAGCAGATGGAGATGAGCTGACTAAAAGACAAGTTTAGATACAAAGACCTTCAGAGCTTTCCTGACAGCAGAAAGAGGGAGGCTGAGCCCTGAAAGGACAATGCGAGAAACAACAACAAAAAAATAAATGTCGACACCCTAGTATAAAAAACACAAAAAAATAAAAAAATAAAAAAAAAAACAAGGGAGGATGGAGGGATGGAGCAGCTACTGCAGCAGTGATCTTTCAAACATCTATTGTTATGGTAAATTCAACTTACACCACTGTACTATGTTCTTCATCTTGATCACTGCTGCACTAGCCTTAGCTACATGCGTAGATTACCATGGCTAACTATATTTGAGTGGTGGGAGGATAAATGTCCATGAACCCCTGGAGAATGGTCCGAGCAAAGCTTGTCCAGGAAACCCAGCAGAATGGTCCTAGCAAACTTCATCTAAACATAACAAAGGAATCAAGCTTATAGTGATTTGTAAAACTATATAGAGGACTAAGTAGCACCTTCTAGACTACTTCTAAAACAAACCCTTTCCAAAAAGCTATAGATGAAGCCAATGCCCTGGTAGAGTAGGCCTTGGCCTTGCCTGGAATAGATTTGCTATGTTAAGTATAACAAAAGGTACTAGCCTTAGAAAACCATTCTTACCATCATAAGAAATGAGAAATTGATCTGAAGATCTGAAATATTTAGTTCTGTCAATATAATACTTGAATTGTCTGTGGACATCTATGGTATGGAGTATTCTTTCTCCCTCATTTTTCAGTTCAGGAAAGAAAACAAGCAGATGGATAGTTTGGCTTAAATTAAACCCAGTTACCACTTTAGGTATAAAAGGAGGATTTGTTTTCAAAGAAATCTTGTGCCTCTGAAAACTGAGAGATGGCTGACTCTCCATAAGAGCTTGCAACTCAGATAACCTTCTTGCAGAGGTCAGAACTATCAGTAAAACAATTTTTCATATTAAGAACCTCAAGTCACCTGAATTAGCTGGAGAAAGTGTTAATTTCTCTAAAACAAAATTAAGATTCAAAGAAGGGGCCACTGGTTTGCTAAGAGGCCTCTTATGCAAATTCCCTTTCAAGAACTTTTTGATATGAGACTGCATAGAAAAAGGAAAATTCTGTTGCATAAATGAACCTTGATAGAGGAATAAGAAAGGCCATTGGATAGTAACTCACACAAACAAAACAAGTGGAAGATGTATCAACAGAGTCATACACTCACTGCAAACAATGAACAGTGACCTGAGCAACAGAAGAAACAATGTTATTTAAAGCAGATTTTTTTCACAAGAGGAGACTGTAGATAAAATAGTCCTCATACTTTCACAATTTGCCAGTTCAAAATTCACGAAAACAAAGTTGCAGCAGAATTCACTTTTTCCCATACCTACCAATAATTTTCCCATTCTTATTGGAAAGATTAGGATTGGAACTAACTGCTTAGCAGCAGTGGAATCAACAAAAGCTGCTATAGCTGCTGGGTCAGGTTTCAGAATAGTGTATAAAAATTTAAAAGACTGAGTATCTTTATGCATTCTAGCTGACTTTTTAGGCACAGCTGGCTCTCTACTCTTTTTGGCTTTTCCCATTAGGGGTCATCGGTGTGCAGAATGATTGGCAGTGGAGTTTTATGGTGTCAAGTTGCTAGCATGGTACCCAATCTTCCATAGAAGGTACACACATGAACACACTCAAACCTATGGCCAATTTTAGACTGTCCAGTCCGCCTACATCATGTCTTTGGGATGTGGGAGGAAACTTGAGCACCTGGATGAAACCCACATGACTGCAGGGAGGACATGCAGACTCCAAACAGAAGGCACCCCAGCCGAGAATTGAACCGGAGAACCTCTTGCTATGAGGCGACAATGTTAACCACTGCAGCACCTAGACACAGCTTGCTGACTATCAGAAAAATTCAAGGCAGTAAGACACCTCTAAAGCAGACATGGCAGGAGGAATGGGTGTACGTTCTGGAAAATCCTTCTGTAACAACTCGTAGTATTTTCTGACAGAATAAGAAATCTCATTATTCTCCCACTGAAAACACTGGGGCACTGTAGTAGTCTCAGAAAAAAAGATCCCCTCACAGGGAGAAGCAAAAACTGATCTCTCCTCTGAATCAGAAATCTGACAACAGAACCCTGAATCCATCCCTGCATCTTCCTGTTCAGATTCAGAAACTTGAATTTCTACAGAAAAAGTGGAATTCTTCTTTATTTTACCAGAAACTACTTTACAAGAAGCAACATTAGCCTGTATTAAACCCTGAGCCAATCCAAGTAAACTATTCCTATTCAAAGAAATTTGAGAAGGGGTACATGCAAACTTGGTTTTCTGTTACTTTTTGTCAGGAAGAATAGGACCAGCCATGTTACTAGTGGCAGCAGCTGCTTTCCCAGGGATGGGCACAGCATTCTGGCACAACATGAAACATCCCCTGTTCCCTTTCCCAGGGCCAAAAGAGTGGCTCTCCCTTGCCCACTGAAGGAACTCCAACAGCCACAGAGGATGTGGGTAACTCCTGGTCCATAGTGGCTGTAGGTGCTACAGCAGAGGGACCCAGGGTAAAAGATGATTGATCTGAGGTGCAACAAATGGACATAATCACACACCTGTGGCTGAGGCAAATTTCTACCCTGCTGAGGTGTCAAAAGCTGTTTGCATAACTTTGTGTCTTTTCTTTTTGGGGCTGGAAGGACCAACCATAGAATCAGTAGCCTGTTCTATTGTCAAGCTGAAAATGGTGCCTCCATCCTGCGGAAGAGGAGTGGCAAATGCCAGTCAAACTACCAGTCCACAAAAATTACTTTTTTGACAGAAAAACACACTAAAAATCTTTAAAACACTACAGCAGTTCCACAGAAAATATGTTTTCAGTTATTTTACATTACTCTTAAACTGACAGAAAGAAACAAGTGCTCCATTTAAAAGAAGATTAAAGTCTTGAGTCTGTTAAAAAACAACACTCCTAGCTTTAAAACAGCTTGCTTGAAGTGAAAAGTAATACATCATTAACAAAATTTAAGAAAATGAATTTTCTTTTTCACAAAACGAGCTTATCTTCCCAGACAAAAAATAAAATAAAAACACAAGCCAACCATCAATCCTATAAACACTCAGAGTAGTGTGCTCTTTGGAAGCAGTAAAGCTCTGCAAGGCTTCATAGCCAAACTTGTCTTTTAAACAACTCAGCTCGAGCTGCTTTACAGTTTGGGCATGTGGAAGGTACCCCGAAGCTTTTGTAAGCTGCCTGGCTATTATATCCTTGACAGGATATAACCCATATAGCTTATATATCTAAGGCTACAGCAGCCATGATCAATACGAAGAACATCTATCTGTTATTTACAAACCATACTTGTTGGTTCCCATTTTTGAATACTTATTCAACAAAATCCACTTCCATTGCATTGCACTGCACATGACATTCCTGAAAAACAATGGTCAGTAACTAAAGCACACAATTACTTTTGTAGTTAATCAATATCATCAAAAAATGCTGTCACTACTAAAAGTATTACCTTGGAATCTCAAAAGTATTTAAATCCCCTTGAAACATAAATTTTCTGGTATCTGCTTTATAACATGGACCAACACATGTAAGCTGCGTTCAGGAGATGCATATGAATAGCTCACATTTGGAAGGATTAAAACGGAAATGGGTTTCTTTCTCATTTCCAGCAGGTGCTAGTGTTACCAGTTGTTGCCTTGATATAATAATTAAAAGAACTAACAGGAACTATAATATGAACATCATATATGTAATAAGAAATACATGAGGGAGGTATGTACTTTATGCCACAGAGTCGTACTCCAATTTATCAATCATATCAAACTATGCATGTTTCCTGTTAATATTCTTACCATTTCACGACTATTCTTGTAGGGGACTGGAGCCTAACTTTACCCTCATGGTGTGATAAGTGAAATCCTATCACATCCTCAGTTAAATGGGGATCTAAGATGCTAACTGATAACACATAATCGACTCAGCTGATTCATACAGGATAAGAAATCCTCAGTGTGCCCCACCACTTTGCCATTACTCACAGCTCTCAAATTATGGACAAAACTTGATTCCTTCTCAGTCCTTAGTCAGCTGCTAAATGTAAACTCACAGATGATTCTCAGCACACTTTACAACTGTGTCAGAATTTATTTTCTCAACAGACTTGACACTGAAGTGAACCCTAAACTTTTAGAGATAAAAATAGTTTCAAGACTATCAAGACAGAGTTTGCAGATTTTTCATCATTGACTTTAGATAAATGATTCAACTAAGATGCAAGATTGGATACCTTTTAAAGTTAAATTAAAAGTAAATCTGATCAGTCTTACTTCTTTTATAACAAAAAAAATGCTGGGGTGGGGTGGGGTCTACCTCATATTAGACCAGGACAAATAAGCTATACAATGTGGTAGAGAATTAAAAAGTCACTGTGATTTCAGAAAATCTAACACTTTAAAACAGTTTTATGCCAAGTTAAATGTTATGCGTTAAGGCAACAGGAAACATGCAAAATGTAAAGACACATTCGTAGCCCAAGTAATAAAACTTCAGAATACTAATACAATGCAAAATCCATTAAAAAGCTCACAGAACTTTTCAAATCTATATTGAAAAAAACAGAGAATTATGATTTTGTGTGCCTGAACATAAACGATTTTTATATATTCATGACACAGAAGTCATGACATTTGCCTTGAGAGTGAAGCTTAAGAGGTCAATATTGACAATCATATTTCAGAACCCAAAACTACTTTGTTATGATAAGAGAGGCCCTCTCATACTTAGTTGCAATACATGGAGCCTTAGCTGCTTGTATGTGCTACTAGTTACTGAAAACAAGTGTAGGAGCATAAAGTGTTTTGCAGCTATAGAAGCTTTAATGTGGTTTGTGTTGCCACACAGACAGTGGTCAGAAGCTAAGTGTCCTTCTGATTGTAGGTTCACAGGTGATTACTAGGCTAATGGGGTTCCTATGAGTTCAACAAAAACGCATTATGTCGAATGTGTTTTCATCGACACATGTAGAGCGAACAGACCAAACAGCGAAGCGGCTGTTCAGCAAAATTTTTCCCTGGGAAAGAAGTCGCTTGACCGCTTCATTGTTTTGCCGTGTTCTGAGGTATAGTGTGGTCCCTTGTCCGGTATAGCTCCCGAGCGTGATTGTGCAACAGTTACTGACCTTAGGGTTAGGGTGCGGGTTAAGGTAAGTGCATATGGTTTAAAATGTTTATTTATTTTTTTTCATTAAATGTATGTTTGTGTTATGTGCATATGTGTATTTAGTTGTTTACTGTTTTTTTGGGGGGAATAATTAGGATTGGGTATGTGTGTATGTGTTTGGAAGTGTGTATTGTGTTTTTTTTTTTTTTTTTTGTGGAGGTTGGAACAGTGATTTCTTTCCCTAGGAAAGAAATCGCTGTTCTTCGGATTCGACATTTTCAGCTTTTGCTGAAAATGTGTTGATGTAACATCGTTCGCTGTTTTAAGCATTCAGTGTTGCAATATAGACCCGGCTAATGACATAAGAGCCTTTACAAGCCTAGACAATAATACCCAGGATATGACAATAATATATCTAAATTCCACAGATATGGGATGGGGTAGTATTAGGGTAGTGGGACTTTGGGTGCTGGTGCTCTGAGTCATTTTACAGACTGCCTCTGTCCACAAGGGACATAAGCAGTACCCCAGGAGGAATTTATGGTTCTCCATCAATTTATCCAAATTCTTTTTGAATAGAGTGTGGGACAGGCTTTGTTTTACGAAGATGGGAAGTTTATTCAATAGACGAGATAGCCTTTGGGATATGAATCTGCTCTCCAGCAAGTTCCATATATTTGGTTGTACAAACCATATAATTTCAAGAATTCCATGGATATTTAAACTAATTAATTGGCTACTGTCTCTCTTTCTTTACTTGGCATGCTATAATCCTGAGAATCATTCTCTGCAAACTAATGATCCCAAAATATAGGTTGATATAAACTACTCTACCTACCACTATACATCTGTCTGCAAAAAAATAGAAGAACCTGTCAGTTGTATCAAATGTTAATTCACAGACAACAATTAATTGCTAAGAAAAAGCACCTTTTATACTATAAGAACAGCTCACTAAAGACTGCTCATTGGATATTTTTACTTCTGCATCTTTCTGTATGACATGGCTGTCTCCTGTCAAGGTATACCACTAGAAATGTTCAGTGACTTTGTAATACTCTGTTTCAAAGCATTAACTTCCAACGTTAGATTGCAATTTCAATCAATCTTTTCTACCATCAGCAACAACCACATACTCCTATTTCATACGTTTTCCAAACAAATGAATACCCATGTCTTTCACCCTATAATTCAAGGACCTTGAAACAAATCATTGCCTTACTATTTCTGCATAAACACCACGAATGATCAATATGTGAAAGCCTTGAAATACCCAGCTGTGAGAATAAATCAGAATGTGAGATTAGATACCATCTTTCAGAAGTTATTATAAAGACCTGCAGCATCTTTGAGCATTATAGAGCTAAGAAATGTGGATGTTATAATAAATTGATGAATGCTTCACCAAAGTGTATGAAACCAACCATTTAATGTTGCACACACAAAACAGAGATTTTTTTGAGAATATGCTAAATGCAAAAAAAAGTGCTGCATCATAATACATAAAAGGAAAAAAATAATGTTACACGCACAGAGCAGAGATATCTTTGACAATATGTTAAATACACAAAAATTACTTAAGATGTTATGAAATCATAGGTTCATGGCTTCATAGGTAGGTACTAGGCTATCAACCCTGGGGCCTATACAAGCCCAGCCAAAAAGGTACCCTGGCTTTTGCCACCCAAGGAAATTATTTTCCTGTGCCACTGTTGAGCAGAGCCACAGAGGTGATCCCCGGGGTGAATTTCCTATTTCCCATCCAATCATCAAGATTTTTCTTGAAGAGTGCTAATGAGGAGATTTGTTTGATATAGATAGGTAGTTTATTCCAGAGTATGGGACGTCTCTGGGACTGGAATCTATCCCTCTGGCATGTTCTGTTTAATGTGGTGACAAGGTTTAGGTCCTTAGAGCATGTAGCTTGGACAGATTAGGATTTCTTTAAGTGGAGCATGTCCAACAGCTCTGTGTTTGACATAGCTTTGTATGTTAGGCAGAGATCACCTCTGAGTAGGCGATATGCGACAGAGTAAAGCTGGAGTTGTTTGAGATGGTCTGCATAGGGCATCTGTTTGAGGCCGGTAATCTTCTTTGTGAGGTATTTCTGTGGCCTTTTCAGTTGTTGTAGATGTCTTGTGAGGTACACACCAAAAGGGGCATTGTACTCTACAATGGGTCTAATGAGTGATTAGTAGAGGGGAACAATGACCTCTTTTTTTCTGGATGAGAAACCTTTTGTGATGAGGTGTGCCATGTAGAAGGATTTCCAGACTACTGTGGCGATGTGATTATCAAAGGAGAGACTACTGTCCACCTGTGTCCCAAGGTATCTTATCACACTTTCAGTGTTAAGTATCCTACCACCTATGTTGTAGTTCATGGGTACAGAGTTTTTACCAAAGGGGGTGACAATGCACTTTTTGGCATTGAGCTTGAGGCCATGGCTTTGACACCAGGCATCTGTCTCAGTGAGGCCCTTTTGTAGGATGTCCACATCGTTAGGAGTTTCGATTATGGCTCTAGTTTGCAGCCATCTGCGAACTTCATTAGCCAAAGACCTTCTGTGTTAGCCTGTACTTCAGAGAAGTAGATACCAAACAGGAGAGGACCCAGGACTGAACCCTGTGGTACTCCACATGTCACTGGTCTAAAGTCGGATTTGGAGTCTGCTACTTTCACAGTGTGGGTTCTGTCAGTGAGCCAGTTGGCAACCCATCTTTTGACATAGGGATTTATACCTAGTTAAGTGAGTTTATCTATAATTCCAGAGTGGGGGATGGTGTCAAAAGCCTTGGCAAGATCTAGATAGGCTGTGTGAACCACCTTACCCTTGTCTACAGCTTTGGTGACTGCTTCAAAGAAGTCTATCAGGTTTAGGAGACATGATCTGCCTTTTACAAACCCGAACTGGGTGGGATCCAGAGTTTGGAGATTACCAATATCTTTGTTTATAAGTTCCATGATGATACGTTCCATGGCCTTGCAGACCAGGCTCATCAGGCTAATGGAGCGGTAGTTCCCGGGGTCCGTGGTGGCTCCCCCCTTGTGGACTGGGATAACCATTGCTGTGCACCATTGAGCAGGCACAAAGCGTGAGGTGAGGCTATTATTGAACATGGTACTTAGGTGGGGTGCCAGTTCGTTTTGTAGTTCGTGTAGATCGCAGCCTGGGATGTTGTCTGGTCCCATGGATGCTGTGTTCTTGGCTTTGGAGAGTGTGGTTTTTACCTGTACAGCCATGATTACAGGAACTTTGCATTCTTCCAGTATAGAGATGGGTTCTTTAGGGGGTGAGAGGGGGGTAAAGTTAGCACTGAACCTATCTGTCAGGATGTTGGCAATATCAGTTGGGTCTGTATATTTAGTGCCATTGCGCTGTAACTCAAAGCAGATCTGAGTGTTGCCATTGAGATTCTTGACATAGCTATAGAATGCTTTGTGGTTGTCTTTAGAATCAGTGGCAATTTTGTTTTCATAACAAGCTTTGGAGGATTTTATCAGGGATTGCAGCTTCTCACTGCGGCTGACCAGGGAGCTCCTCCACTCGTGGGATTTTACTCTCTTTTGCAAGAGTTTCTTCCTTCTGTTGTACAGTTTGTTTATGGCAGGGGACCACCAGATTGGCTTCCTTTTTAGGAGGATAGCATCGTGGTTCTGTTTGGGATAGCATGATCCTTGCACTCATGTAAGTGCTTATAAAGTGCAATTGTGTAGGATTCAGTAGTCGTAACTGTATTGTCCATCTGCATGGGTGTCATGAAGTTCAACACTTCTGTCTTAAGAAGCATGAAGTTGGCTTTGGAGAATTTTTTTACCATGGTTTCCTTAATGGGGGGTGGAGGCAGGATGTGGATATCTAGGGTAATTAGCTTATGGTCAGAGCGGCCCTATGAGGCATTGACTTCAGGTGTGGAACACCGGTCACTCATATTGGTAATGACTAGATCCAGGATTATGTTGCCCCTGGTGGGGGTGTGGATAAGTTGATCAAGGGCATTGGAGTTTATGAAATCCAGAAAGCATTGAGCTAAGGAGTTGGTACATGAGTAGTTTTCCCAGTTAATGGTGGGGTAGTTGAAATTGCCCATTATTAGGGTGTTTGGTTGAACCCTAATATTTTCCAGTACATCAAGAATAGAGGAGTGGGAATCCTGGGGCATGGTGGGTGATCTGTAGCAAGCTACAATTTGGATTGCAGTTTTGCCCAGAGTTAGTTGCACTTGGAAAACCTCGGCTGCATTATGCAGAGCAACTAGCCTGGATGTGTAGATATCCTTAATGAATATGGACACACCTCCGCCTTCGGTGTTCCGGTCCAGGTTACATGGCCGAAAAGTGTGGTATGAGTTATAGCCTGGTAGTGCAGGGGTGCTCTCAGGAGCCTTTAACCAAGTCTCAGTCACTGCACAGATATCGATATTCTCCATTTTAAGGAGTGCCTCAAGTGAGTGCATTTTGAGATTTAGACTTCTAGCATTGAGTAGCATCACCCTCAGTTTTTGCTTGCCTGTTCCTGTTACTGTGGTGAATTTGTCATTTGAACCTTGCCTAAAAAAGGCACTATAGAGGCTGCAAGAACCTTAGCCAGTATCCAGAATCCCAGGGGTGACAGGTGCAGGCCATCTCTGGCAAAGCATCGTGGTCTGTTGACCATGTCATCCCAGACAGACAGATACTGGATCTCTTTAGAATGGCACCAGAAGCTTAGCCAATTGTTGAAGTCAACCATTTTGTCCTTGTACTGCGGCATCATTCTGGGTGATGGCAGAATGCTACTGAGGGCTAGGGTCATACCTGCCTGGGCTACAAGATCGGACAGCTCTTCCATGTCTCTTTTCATGTAGTCCAGGGAGGTACATCTCAGGTCATTCACACCAACATGGACAATGACAGAGTCATATTTGTACTTGTTGTGGAGTGACCTGAGTGCATGGGTTATGTGGCGGATCCTGGCACCCGACAGGCAGCTGACAGTAACTTTCTCCTTGCTTAGCCTGGTGAGTGGGACATCAGTGTGCCTGACTATAGAGTTGCCTATGACTAGTGTGTTGGGTACGTTGTTTTTCCTTATTGGCTGTGGTTGAGTGGCACACTGAGTCTGCGGGCTATGTGTCATTTGGGTTGTGTTGGGGGGTGGAGGTTGCTTGCATTTCTGCTTTGGAGGTCTCTGTTGCTTGAGCAAATTATTACTGAGAGCCTCCACGAATGTTTTTGTGTTTTTATGCGTGGATTTTGGTGGTGCAGATTTAGTGAGACTATGTGATGAGTGTGGTGTGGTGCAAGTGTTTACCTTCTCCTCTTGACTGTCAAGTTCAGTCTTGATTGGAGAGAGCTTTACCTCCAGTTTGGCTAGATAAGTGCATCTCTCACAGGTTGCAGTGTTGGGTGGTAGGAGGAGAGGGTTGTCTGTGTACATGAGTCAATTTCTACATTGTCCCAAGATGCCCAGATTCATCAGATATTAGACTGGATACTCACAAACAATAATAACAAAATATATAACGTAGGCACCTTGCCAGATGATATCAGTGATCACTTCCTAACTTATATTTCTAGAGAAAAGTCAGATTGTGTAAGCACCCCTAATATCCAACAAATTCGCTCTACCAAGAATTTTAATATAAACCTTTTTCAAGCTGAACTCAGCATCTGTAACTGGAACTCCTTAAAAACACTTCCTCTTGATGATGCAGTTTTATTCTTTAATACTACTTTCTTATCCATTCTTGATAGACATGCTCCAGAGAGATCCATTAGAATGAAGTCAAAAACTGCCCCTTGGCTCTCCAAAGACACCAAAAAACTCATCCTCACCAGAAATAAAGTCTGGACCAAATGGAGAAGCCACAGAAATAACCCAGATTTTCTCTACTTCCGCCAGCTTAGAAATCAAGCTAAAAAAGCGATAATCTCAGACAAGAAAAAATACTACTGTGAACTTCAGCAAACCCATCTTAACAACTCCAAACAATTTTGGTTATCTGTGAACAGACTCCTCTCCCCAGGTACTGCCAAAACTCCCTCCCCACTAAATGCCAACCCAGACACTCCTCTCCTGACTGCTAATACTTTTAACTCTTTTTTTTCAGAAACTATTCAATCCCTAGCTAGACAAATGAATACCAACAACTACTACCCCCCAAACAACCCAGCTAGCTCTTCTTACAACTTCTCTCTAAAACCTACATCTACTTCCTACATCTATAGACTCCTTCACAAACTGAAACCTTGTACTCCTTCAGCTGATAAGCTACCCTCACTTTTCCTCCAAAAAGCAGCCAAAGAAATCGCATACCCTATATCCATACTCATAAACAGAACTATCCAAGAAGGATCCATCCCAGAAATCTGGAAAGTCTCTCACATTATTCCACTACATAAAGGAGGAAACTCTACTGACTACTCCAACTATAGACCAATTGCTCTCCTTTCACCCTTAGCAAAAATTATGGAAAAATGCATTCACCAGCAACTAGTACAATATCTGTCTCTTCACAACATAATAGCTCCCTGTCAGCATGGCTTTAGACCTCATCACAGCACCACCACTGCCCTTCTTTCTTTTATAGATACTATCAACAAAAATCGCAACAATAATCTTCTCTCTTCTGCTCTTTTCATTGATCTCTCAAAAGCATTCGACATGGTCAATCACTCTCTCTTAACTAACATTCTTGAATCTCTATCACTCGACAACCTAACTATTAAATGGTTCACTTCATATCTTAGCAACAGGCAGCAAGCAGTCATGTGGGAAAACCATATCTCTTCTCTTTTGCCTATTTCCATCGGAGTTCCTCAGGGCTCCATTCTTGGTCCCCTTCTTTTCTCTCTCTTCATCAATGATCTTCATTCTGCTATCCCACAAGCAACATGCATTCAATATGCAGACGATTCAACCCTTATCTGTTCTGCTCCTTCCACCACAGAACTGATCTCACTCACCCAAAACGTATTTAATACTGTTGAAACATGGTTCTCAAAACGTTTCCTCCTACTTAACGCCAAAAAAACTAAACTTCTCCTTTTCACCCCCACCTCTCGTACCACCCCCTTACATTTCTCCATCTCCTCTAATACAAACACTATCATCTCACCTGACTCTACTACAAAACTGCTAGGTATAACTATCGACAACAATCTCTCCTTCAACCAACACATTAACAACACCATCAAATTAGTTAACAGAAAAATAGGATCCCTATATAGAATTAAACCTTTTCTCACCCCAGCAACGAGAACTAAAATAGCCCAATCACATCTCTTATCTTCACTTCTATATGCTTCATCTATTTATACCAATCTTAAAAAAAGCAATCTAGCTAAATTAACAACCTGCTACAATAATATTTCCCGCTTTGCCACTGGTAATCCCTTCAGAACCCACCATTGTCTAAACCTAAAACTTCTAGGCTGGCTTGAATTCCAAAACTACTTGCTTATCCCTCAACTCTCGATTGCTCATAGTATACTTTATCAACCTGACCACACACCAATACTTTCCCAACTGATAATCCCCTATAACAATCTCAACTCCCTACGCTCATCTCATAAACTAATGGCCAAAGCAATTAAGTCAAACAATTTTGCCGGTGACTGTCTTTTCACTAATACTGTAGGTAGGAACTGGAATATTCTTCCTAGTGACATAACTCTGACTACATCTTTGCCCCTTTTCAAACAGAAAATTAAACTACACTTCCAAAACCACTGGCTTTGTTCCTGTAGCACACCTGACTAATTTATTTTATTTATTACTCTCTTACTCCTCTACTCCTTTCCTCTCCACTCCAACTTCTGTATCTGATCCTACCTCTATTAAAACAATTAGTATTATACCTTCTCTGTAAATTTGTTGAATTTGAATAATGGTATCTTTCTTATTTTATTATGAGAAAACTTGTTACATTACTGTTTGTATACCTCCCTTGCAATGTTTTAATGATGTATTTTTTTGAGAAAATATATTTGATTTTGAAATGTACTAGTAGATAGTGGAGCTTTTCTCCTCGGGCCTCTGCTGAAAATGGACTTGTTATCCAGCCAGACTAGCCCGGTCAACAAATGTAAAATAAAAAAATAAAATAAAAATAAGATAGACAGGAGAGAACACTGGGAGCTGACCCTTGGACATGCCTGAATAAAAAAAACTATTTTCCTCTAGATAAGTGAGGAAAGTGAGTACAAGAGCTGTTTTTCTCCAAACAAGTGTGGAAAGTAAGTACCAAAACTGTTTTCCTCTAGGTAATGAGGAAGGTTGAGTGCTGTAATAATTAATAGGTTATTTAGTGCTTACAAGATCTGAACAAGTGCTGATCACGAATAAGCAAATTCAAGTGCTAAAAGTAAGAATCTGTATCTGAACTAAACTAGTTACAGGAAAGGGGCGGGGACAAGTGCAAATGGGGCTTTTTAGTCAGAAAGTTGAGAGAGATGGAAAAACTGCCCAAACGGCCAGTAACTACAATTTCTGGGCCAGAACCACTCCTTATGTGGTAGATAGGTTACCTAGTGCTTACCACTCCCACTGATAAGCTAGAAGGCTTCCCTCCAACACAGAAAACTTGGGGGGGCTCAGAAGCTTACATACAGTCCTGGATACAGCAAATCTGAATCTGGACTACACTAGTTACAGGAAAGGAAATTGTTTTTATATATAAAGTAAAGTAGCTAAAACAGCAGTCAAAACAGTTCAAATGCAGTGCAAGCTAGCACACTTGAGTATGTAGCAATGTTAGACCAAACAGTTTAAAAAATGCAATTAAATTAAAAATGACTAAAAACAATGCAGAAGGAGTCTATTAGGTAGAATGAGGTAAAGAGGTGGGACTGGGGGGAGTGTCCCAGATCAAATCTACAGTAGGGTTGGGCAACTGCAAAAACCTCCAAATTTAAACAACAGCACAGAAATAGGGAGGGTGGGTATGGCAAAACCAACACCTTCAGCAGAGATCTGAAAAACTATACAGTGAAGCAAAAATAACAGTGCACAACTCTGAAGTCAGCAAGCAATTATATAAAATTAGTCAAACAACAACTACCAGTACACAACTCTGAAGTGCCAGAAAAATATACTCAGCTCTGTATATCTCCAGATAGTTTGAAGAGCACTCTTTCAGGGCACAGGAAGGCTTTAGCAATGATATGCAGACTTTTTTACTAAGAGGGTCTAACTGTATGCAAGTAATCCTTGAGATGGTCAGATAACACACAGGATGTAACCAGTTATGCCAACTTAAGACACAGAGAAATAGGGGGAGGTGGAAAAACACATTCAGCAGAGATCTGAAAAACTATACAGTGAAGCAAAAATAACAGAGCACAACTCTGAAGTCAGCCAGCAATGATATAAAATTAGTCAAACAACAATTACCAGTACACAACTCTGAAGTGCAAGAAAATCCAATTATACATCACGTAGATTTATGAGGAGTTTTCATCGCTAATACACCAGCTGCAAAGATGCAATAAAAGTAACTAAAAATAAAACAAGTATTATTTTTTTCAGGAGAAATAAAATATTCACTTCACTGTGAGTAAATTTAACCTCAGATTGGATGTATTTGGTTAGTGTGTTATGGGTGATATGGGATATACAAGTATTGACCTCAACAAATGTGGGTGCAAGGTGGGTTAGAAAAAATGTCAGGATCATAAATAATGCTTTTATTAATAATTTGTGGAAGCAAATTATTTTAATGTATATGCTTACAAATTAAATGGTGTACTTTGCTTCCTAGGTTATTATTACATGGTAATTATTACATAGCAGACAACATTTCATTACTTCTTCATTTTGCTTTTTAGTACTGGTGTTTCAACATGATATGCACCAGTCTTATTTCATTATCAAGATCAATCTTAACAGCATCCCTCTTAACATCATTAATTCTTCCCTGATCAATCTGTGGTCATATTGGCTACCCATCATGAGTATGAGGATTGGTGGGAGAGAGAGAGAGAGTATGATCTCTTGAAAACATGAACTGAATTTTGTCAGAATACATTGAAAAACAAATCTCATTGTGCACAGCTTTCAAGCAAACTTGAAGACAACTGTGCACCCCCAACACACACCCCTTGATAGATAGAAAGATAAACATAATATAAGATCACAATACCAAGCAAAAAGGGGAATATTTCAAGATAATGCAACCTCAAAAATACTGCATATCCCTTTCATTTGGGTGCATTATCCCCTTTCATTCCCACTTACAGTTTTGTAATTTCATGAATAAGAATTTCTATGTGGCCATTACGGTCACATAACTACATATCTCTTAAAACAATTAGATTGGGCATAAGTGATAGCTCAGATCAAATTTTTGACTGAGTTTAATGCTTATAAGCTTTCAAAACAATAACTCATTCATAATAAAAATGTTAGTAAAAAGGATATTAACTAAATGACTCACTTTACCCAAGTTTGAAATAATTTCTTTGGAGACACCTCCTATGCCTGTTCAGTAGATAAATTCAGTAAATCCCAGCCATCTACTGCTTACAACACTTATTTCGTGATAGTTTGGAAACTCTTGATGATGGTACATTATATAATACTGGCACTTAACATTTTTACTCACCCTCCCAGTTTATTATTAGTCATACTCTCTCCCTCTCTCATAAACGTTCACTCTGTCACATACTGCAAGCCACTCTACTTTTAAATCTGAATATTTTTTTTGGCCATATAAGCCTTTACTCCTTACCTTATTTACCCACGCTACCACTAGTAATACCATGTGACCCTACTACTACTAGTAATAACATGTGACCCTACCACCACTAGTAATAACATGTGACCCTATTACAACTAGTAATAACATGTGACCCTACTACCACTCCTCCACTAACTCTGTTTTCACCAAATGTTTTCAGTGTGTCACCTCTTTAGTCGTACAAACCACACTCTGCTACTTGCAAAACATTTCTTGTATATTGCCTATACAAAAATTGCTTATATTGTCATTTCTCACTTGTTTTAATATTGCATAAATTTATAGATATTCTAAGGCCATTTAGTCTTATGTATGCCCTGCCAGCAACATCTCTCAGGTCATTCCTCCTTTCTTGAGGAAAGTCATATGATTCAATCCTAGAGTAAATTTGTGAGTGCCCATCCAGTTATCCTGGCAATGCTTAAAAAAAGTTATTGACTTGCATCTCTTAAAATTACCAATTAAGTGAAACTGCCAATTAATAGACACTGACAACCTATATTTTATGGACTGGGGGAACTGCACTCCTTAGTGTGCCATCCTTCAGATGAAATGCTAACTGAGGCCTTATCTTTTCAAGTTAGTGATAGTTCAAGTGAATGTAAATTATCCCTTGGATCCTATCAAAATGAGTAGATGTTCTGTCCAAAATTGCCACTGTAGTATTAATATCATGTTGGGTCACAGTCTGATCAATGCTGAGTATAAGGGAGAGGTTACATTTTAAGACCTTGAAAATATTGTGTTTGCAATTAGCTCTGCTAATAAACAGATTTCCTGACAAGCATTTTGACATGATGGCCAGAAAACAAGGAGTTATTAGTCCAAGTTCCTAGGCTCATGACTAAAGTTTCATTTTGTTGTGGTGTGTTGTCTATATTAATGACTAAAGTTTCCTTTTGCAGTGGTGTGTTGCCTGGAATGTTATAGTAGTGTGTTATCTATATTGATGACCAAAGTTTCATTTTGTAGTGGTGTACTGTCTATACTGAAGACTAAAGTTTCACTCGGTAGTGGTGTGCTTTCTATATTGACTAAAGTTTCCTTTTGTAGTGGTCTGTTGTCTGTATTGATGACTAAAGTTTCATTTTGTCATGGTGTGTTATTTGTATTGATGACTAAAGTTTCATTTTGGAGTGGTATGTTGCCTGGAATTTTATACAAGTGTGTTGTCTATATTGTTGACCAAAGTTTCATTTTGTAGTGGTGTACTGTCTATAGTGATGACTAAAGTTTCATTTTGTAGTGGTGTGCTTTCTATATTGATGACTAAAGTTTCATTTGGTAGTGGTCTGTTGTCTGTATTGATCACTAAAGTTTAATTTTGTAGTGGTGTGCTGTCTGTATTGATGACTAAAGTTTCATTTAATAGTGGTGTGCTGTCTATACTGATGACTAAAGTTTCATTTTGTAGTGTTGTGATATTTTTATTGATGACTAAAGTTTCATTTTGTTGTGGTGTGTTTATATTAATGAGTAAAGTTTAATTTTGTAGTGGTGTGTTGTCTATATTAATGATTAAAATTTCATTTTGCAGTGGTGTGCTGCCTGGAATTTTATAGTAGTGTGTTGTCTATATTGATGACCAACGTTTAATTTTGTAGTGGTGTGCTGTCTATACTGAAGACTAAAGTTTCATTTTGTAGTGGTGTACTTTCTATATTGACGAAAGTTTCATTTTGTAGAGGTCTGTTGTCTGTATTGATGACTAAAGTTTCATTTTGTAGTGGTGTATTGTTTGTATTGATGACTAAAGTTTCATTTTGCAATGGTATGTTGCCTGGAATTTTATAGTAGTGTGTTGTCTATATTGTTGACCAAAGTTTCATTTTGTAGTGGTGTATTGTCTATACTGATGACTAAAGTTTAATTTTGTAGTGGTGTGCTTTCTATATTGATGACTAAAGTTTCATTTGTTAGTGGTCTGTTATCTGTATTGATGACTAAAGTTTCATTTTGTAGTGGTGTGCTGCCTGTATTGATGACTAAAGTTTAATTTTGTAGTGGTGTGCTGTCTATTCTGATGATTAAAGTTTCATTTTGTAGTGTTGTGATATTTCTATTGATGACTAAAGATTAATTTTGTTGTGGTGTGTTTATATTAATGACTAAAGTTTAATTTTGCAGTTGTGTGTTGTCTATATTGATGACTAAAGTTTAATTTTGTAGTTGTTTGTATTGATGGCTAAAGTTTCATTTTATAGTGGTGTGTTATCAGTACTGATGACTAAAGTTTCATTTTGTAGTGGTGTGATGTTTTTATTGATGACTAAAGTTTCATTTTGTAGTGGTGTGTTGTCTGGAATTATAGAAGTATGTTGTCTTTATTCATGACTAAAGTTTCATTTTACAGTGGTATGTTGTCTGTATTGATGACTAAAGTTTAATTTTGTAGTGGTGTGCTGTCTATTCTGATGATTAAAGTTTCATTTTGTAGTGTTGTGATATTTCTATTGATGACTAAAGATTAATTTTGTTGTGGTGTGTTTATATTAATGACTAAAGTTTAATTTTGCAGTTGTGTGTTGTCTATATTGATGACTAAAGTTTAATTTTGTAGTTGTTTGTATTGATGGCTAAAGTTTCATTTTATAGTGGTGTGTTATCAGTACTGATGACTAAAGTTTCATTTTGTAGTGGTGTGATGTTTTTATTGATGACTAAAGTTTCATTTTGTAGTGGTGTGTTGTCTGGAATTATAGAAGTATGTTGTCTTTATTCATGACTAAAGTTTCATTTTACAGTGGTGTGTTGTCTGTATTGATGACTAAAGTTTAATTTTGTAGTGGTGTGCTGTCTATTCTGATGATTAAAGTTTCAATTTGTTGTGGTGTGGTGTCTGTTTTGATGGCTAAGGTTTTTTTTTGTAGTGGTGTGCTGTCTATATTGATGACTAAAGTTTAATTTTGTACGAGTGTGCTGTCTATACTGCTGAGTAAAGTTTTTTTTTTGTAGTGGTGTGGTGTGCTGAGTGTATAGCATGATGAGGGATGGGGCGGTCTGACAAAAGTGAAAGTGATGCACTTTTTAACATTTAGTTTGAGACAAGTGCTCACCAGGGACAGTTTATGTTGGAGGGTTTAGGTGTCAGCGGGAGACTTAACACTTTACAAGAACCCTCATTTTGCAGTTGGCTGCAAATGTTGTTAGCCAAAGGTCTTGGCTGTTTGCCTGGGATATTATAATATAAGGCCAAAAAAGGAGAGGTTCTAGCACTCAGCCCTGAGATACACCACTGGTCATTTTCATACTTTATGATAGGATTCCTAAATGTACACTGTGGGAGTTTATCTTTAAGACAATTTGCTGTCCATCCTACCACATGTGGGTAGATTTTTAACATGTTTAGCTTCTCTACAACACTAGCATAGACAATGGTGTCAAAAGCCCTGGCCAGATCAAGATGCTTTATTCAATCTTCTTTGTTAAAAAACACACAAACAAACAACCCAAATAGCAGTTGGAACAGAATAATATGCAATTTTTGGTTTACTTTTTAGTTTAGTTTAACATATCTTGGATTCACAGAGCTTGAAGTAAGGCAACACTGTGTTGAATATTACACTGGTGCATGGGGGAAGGGGTATTTAGCAAGTAAACATTCTAATTGTCTTTTACAACAGAGCTACCATAGTAAGCCACTTCCATGCTTTTAAACAGGTATTTAAACATAATAGTGAATTTTCCACATTTATTCTTTCAAAAACTGTTTGGATTGCTTGTTTGTGTGTTTTAATAATGAAGATTTGACCTGAACCAGCTTCTGCTTCACTACTTTCATTAGTGGATTTATACTTTGGAAAGTTTTAAAAATATATTTTTACCACCTGTTATTAGTTTAGATATCCACAGTATGATTTTTATTAGGTGCTTGAACTCTTAAGAAATCTTAAATCTTCCACACAGAGACTTTTCTTCATTATTTGTTTTTAGACCCGATATATTGACGTACTAGATTTGTGAGACTTCAAGGGGCACCACGGAGACTGTTTGCTTAGGATTCCTTAATGAAGCTTGCCTTTGACTGTTAGTGGCAGTGCAGTCATAAGTATAGTTTCATATTTCATCATAGAATATGTTACATGCATTTAAAATACATGTAAATGCCATCATCCATCATCATTACTACTTAATGAACATTAACAACATATATAAATCAGAGTAAAATTGAAAGTTCTGAAATATTTGAAATTTATGCATTTGATATGTTTTTCTGCATTTTATATCACTCTCCTTGGTCATCTACTGAAAATGGGCATATAAGCAAATGGACATCCTAGGCTAACAAAACAAACAAGTGGGTATTAATAAGTTTATATTTCAAGAATCAATATTATCTGGTCAGCCTGTCTTTACAAGCTGCTGTAAGAGAGGTAGCACTCCTTGGTGTGTGCTATGTGAACATGTTGAGACTTAAACCATTTGGGATAATACAGGATATAGAGCTACTTTTCTGGGCACATAATTCTGAAGTGCAAAGTCTTAAGGTCAAATAAAAGAGCAAGATTGAAAATATTTTTTAATAGCTATTCCCTAATAATGTATTTGCACCCCATAATACCTTACTGAAAAATTTGGTCTTAAATCCACCTTCTAATTATTCTTACATTTAGGTCACTATATCTCACATGTAAGACTAGAACATACACTCTACTTTCATTCTTTTGGTTTCAGATGTCAATCATTTGAAATTCTGAAATTAAAGAAAGAGCTAATTTCCCAGTACTATACTGACCTCGATTGAACTTTAAATAAAATAGTTACTTTTCTGCATTACTTTTTGGTTCTGAGGACACCTGCTGACCTTTAGATTCTACTTGTGTTGCACTAGGTAGTAGACAATTGTTTTGCTCTACATGTGCGTTATGGGGTCCAGACTTTTCAGTATGAATTAGTCTTATCACTAATCTTTATTAGATGCCAGAGGATGGGAGGATGAAATCTTACAGACAGCTGCTGTGATGTTAACTGCATAATCAGACCTTTGTATGCATAACCGTCCCCTTCTGTTATACGTATACAATGTATCCATGCACATGATGTGGAGTGCAGGCTTCCATGATGAAATCTCTACTGCTACTGCTTTGGACATTAACAGTGCCACTGTAGTTTGGGATAGCCAGTCCCCAGGAAAAGTCTCTAGCCACTGCCAGTGAACTTGCAGAAGACCTAACTGTTCTCCCTTGGCCTAAACAAAGCAGAATCAGCCAGTTACTCTTTCCATGTCAGCCATCTTTCTAAGTAGCATCAGATATGGTGCCTTTCTCCCCAGGCCTCCGCTGAAAATTGGCTTTGTTCCAAGTTGGACTTTCCCGGTTAACAAATGTTAAATAAATAAATAATATAATCAAAGGACAGAAAATACAAGTAGTTCATTGTGGTTCCCAAAGAGAAAATATAATGAAATGGAAGTACATGATGCAAAAAATGAAAGGCGGTGCATTAGTGTACCAAGTAGTTTTGAATGCCACCTAGTACAGAACATGTTCACATTTAGCCTTTGCCATTAGTTTCAAAGATGTCTATGGAAAGGTTTGAAATGAAAGCCAAATAGGATTTTATTTTAGTATTATGGGACACTGAAGCTTAAGCTAATCTAACAACATGTCATTGTCTCTAAGGGTGATATATGTGTGCTTCTGCTACATATTTATAGAGTCCACTTGTATAGTTTCTATATAAAGTAGTGTTTGAAAATATCACATCTTTACCCATTTTTTGACATTCTAAGCAATTTCAAAAGCTGAATTGTGCTTAGGGCACAAACTTGAACTGGTTATGTCTTTAGTGCCTGTTTTAATTAATATAGAATGCTTAGAGACTATAATGTGACAGATTGTGACAGATCTAATTATTCTCACTACAGCTGATATAATATTATAACAAATACATTATCGTTAGTAATCATTCTTATTGTTAGCATATTAAAACGAAATGAATATGCAATTAAAATTGTCATTGTTTTTTGTAGTATAGATAAAATATATAGCTAATACTGAAGAAAGTGTTACATTATTTTAAATTATTTCATTACTTAACAAAGGAAAATGTTTGTTCAGATGTTTCACACAAAAATGAGCACTGAAATGTTTATTTTAGAAATACTAAGTCTGCACATACAGCAGATGGAGTTTAACATTTCTTGACTGAGACATATTGCACTTTCTAGCTTACTGTGAGCATATAAATGTACTGTTATGCATGTTAATTTAAAAAGCGTATGACAGCCATATTTCTTTTAATCCAAGAGTCACGTTCCATTTCTTTGTATCATTTTCATTAAGGTGGTGATTTTGTTTTGCATTTTATGCCAATTAGTATGCATTCTTTTTTGAATTACTGCTCTACATTTCTGTCATGACATGCATCTTTTTGTTTCTTTTGGTCTTCAGTAATATTTTATTGGTTCTCTGTTTTCATTGTGCATGGATAGTAAAGAGATGATACTTTTTCTATTTGTTTGTATTACTTTCTATGATAATTCTTTTATATATTAAAAATATCTGTGCTTTAATACTGGTTTGCAATTGACTTACAAGGTACAGTTAAATGTTTTGCATATTGATTTTAATATTGTTTGGTCTTATCTGAGTATCTCTCAGTCTCCTGACTTCACGTTTCCCCAGTCATACTTTCCTGAATGCCACTGCTGTGCTGGGATACCTGGTAGCCTACTTCTGGGTTTATTGTAGATCTTATGGTCTCAAAGGGCTAACAAGGATGAAAAACTACCATTTCTTAACTGACAAAAATGTGCAAACTGTACTCAGTATTACCTACTGCAGCTAGGACAGCGGACTGCTCTGACAGCTTATAGTAAGGCATTGGTAGAAGTTTAGTAAGACAAAGCATAAATTCCAGATGCAGCCCTAAATAATGGAGAGTAGATCACTTGCCATTTCTTATTTCTTCTTAGCTGGTTCCACTGAGATCCAAGTTTAATATTCAAATCCAAAGTATCTGTCAGTATTACAGTCCAACTTCTGTGAGAATAGAAATTGTATATAAATTACTTATTTGACTTGACTTGAATACAAAGACTAAATTTTACAAGTCAGGTCTAAGATGAGTAAAGCAGGCATGAGTCCATGTGTACATACAAATTTACTTGAGCATGTTGCTTTGCATTTTTTCCTTACAGTTGTCAGGCTGTAGTTGTCATTATGTTACTGCATTTGACTTTATAGCTGAAGATATTGTTGTCATTTTAAGTGTAATGTGAAGCTACAGTTGAGATAACATTTCTGAATACACTGCTGGATTGTGGTGCACCATTATCCATAAAGTAAGCAAAATAATTTGAATAGTGAAATATAAACTGGCTTTAGATTTATATTTTGCTTTGGCAAATAATAATTATGTTGTGCGTGTAGTGCAAATATCAATGGCACACAAACAAAATGACAAGCAATTAACTCATCTGTGGCTTCTGTCCAGTCATTTGATGTATCTCTTTGTTTGTGCCCCCAGGTGTACTCTTAATTAAAGTGAACCCTGACTTAGTGAAACAACCAGCACTGTCTCTTAGATGTAAATCTGGTTGCTGAACAGCTAATTGTATTTTCAGTCACAAAAATGTGATGTGCATATTTATACAGAATTAATTATTAAGCTTTTTATATTGCTGTTACACTTCTCCTGCAAGGTGTTAGCTGATCATCAAACTGCTAATGGCTGCATTTTGTTCAAGAGGTGTGTTTTTCAAACTGTGCTAATTCACCTGCTGAGCTCTAACTTCAGGCTTCCCAGATCTACAGAATATAAATTAAAAGCTTATACAACTCATGTACCATGGACTAATTCTTTACGGATTATGAGACAATAACTCTAACATGTAACCCGAGAAATCACAGAAAGATCTGTCGCACACAGGAAGTAAAGGTGACTAGTCTTAATACAGAAATGCAGCATTTCAACCTGTTACCATTTTTTCTTTTAATCTTCTGTGCCTCATGTCAATGCTGATGTTGTAGAAGCTTTTCAAGCATTGCTTATGTTAATATGTGTGTGTGTGTGTGTGTGTGTGTGTGTGTGTGTGTGTGTGTGTGTGTGTGTATACTGTGTTTAATATTTATTAACTATGCGGGATGGACTGATGCAACAATTCACTGTCTTTTGTAACAACAATCTTGTCCAGAGAAAAACAGATTCAATTTGCACTTTAACAGAACATGGCTACATTTGCATATTATTTTTGTATCACCTTTTTAAATCAAAATATGCACAGATTTGTCTGAAGTTTTATTTTGATTTTTCTTATATCAATCTGTTTAATAAAGCAATTCACTAAAATAGTGCAGGAGCAATGTTTTGAAGAAAGAGCAAATTAGGCTATTTCTTATATTTGCAGATTTTATCTTTCATACATCAGGATCAATTTTTCAGAATGCCTTTCAGTTCTTGTTAGATAAAATAGAGTTTGTGTTAATGAAAGTGGGAGAGTTTGCTTCCTAAGAAAGACATGACTGGAATCTGCTTTTAATGTTCCTGCATGTATTGGGTAGTTATTGAAAAGTAGCAGTCTGAATATTAAATGTGATAGAATTAGCTTAACTACAAGGGGGCAGTGCTACATAGATAAGACACTCATGGCTCTGGGCATAATTCCAAAGATTCCTGCATCCAGTCAGCCTAAACGGATGAAATACTGCTTTCTCCCTACGGCTTTCCACAGTCAAAGGCCATGTCATAGAGAGTGGTCTCAGTGAAGCTGTGTGCCAATGCAGCTATCTGAAGGAGTGGCTAAAGCAAACTGTCCAAGTTCTGCTGTTTCAAAAATTGTGCTGGCGCTAGAATAACGTGGTACAGCACTTATCTGAATAGCACCACTGCTTCATTTTTCACTAGGAGGAAAAACTGATCATTATCTTTTGATGGCATTCATCTGTTCACCACTGATGAATGGTCATGGCTCTTAACACAACTACAGGTGAAACTATGACACCATGTCTGTGTGTGTGTGTGTGTGTGTGTGTGTGTGTGTGTGTGTGTGTGTGTGTGTGTGTGTGCGTGTGTGTGTGTGTGTGTGTGTGTGTGTGTGTGTGTGTGTGTGTGTGTGTGTGTGTGTGTGTGTGTGTGTGTGTGTGCGTGTGTGTGTGTGTGTGTGTGTGTGTGTGTGTGTGTGTGTGTGTGTGTGTTTATGGAATTGTGGATGTAGCACTATGAATGTGGCTACATGGATGTGATTGCAGTGTGTGTGTGTGTGTGTGTGTGTGTGTGTGTGTGTGTGTGTGTGTGTGTGTGTGTTTTTGAATGTGTGTATATGTGTGTGTGTGTGTGTGTGTGTGTGTGTGTGTGTGTGTGTGTGTGTGTGTGTGTGTGTGTGTGTGTGTGTGTGTGTGTGTGTGTGTGTGTGTGTATGTGCGTGCGTGTGTGTGTGTGTGTCTAGATGATCACCGTCTCTGAGGTAAGTGGTCCTTATGGGTGAGTTGATCATCAAGACCTAAATTTTGCACCTTTCACAAGAATTCTAGTTTGCCACCACTATAGATGATGTTTAGGGATCATACAGAGGCAGAAAAATTATGGTTATATGATTCACTTAAGTGATCACATCTTACTGGTATTAATTTTCCGCTGATAATCAATAATCCAACTACAGATTCATTCCAAATCCAAAGCAAGTTTGTTAGGGCAGAGCTGCAAATCACTAGCCTAAGAATGAAACATTAAATCTTTCCTGTGAATAATGTCTTCTAATGTCAGCACATGCATGGTGAACACCAAGAATCTAGAAGGGTGCCTTGCAGCACCCTCATTTATGGGGGAACGATAATGAGGAATTAACACCAAGCACAGCCCACTGAGTATGAACAGTATGATAATAGGAAAGTCAAGTTTTGCAGCTGGCATAATTTTTAAGGTTTTTACCTCATCTATATAAGGTACAGGGTTTGATTCTCACTTCTGGTCACCATCTGGTTATTGGCTAGGCATGTAATAGTCTGCATACTGATTGCTTAGATTTACCCAATGAACATTTAGGGTTGTGAGTTGGCATAATGTTTATGATATTTACCTCACAGGCACAAGGTAAGAAGGATTGATTCTCACCTTTGAGGGTAATTGGCTAGGCTTAAAAATGACCCACAAGGGAGCTAGTCTAACATTTACCTACGAACCTATATACAACACCTTAAATTCCAGAGTACTGAGCTAAATGGTCAAGTAAGATATATTGGCTATCTAAAGAACCAGGATGGAATAACAACATTGATCCCTTGTTATGACATCATTAGATGCCCTAATCACAGCAGTTTCACTACTCTACTATGTCTTGATTAAAAACTAGACTAGACTACAATCGGTTATAGATCTAATTAGCACTCAATAAGGAATTCAATTGCTCACAAACAATGTTCTCAAAACCTTATCAGAGAAAGTAAAGGCTTGAGCTAGGCCTGTAATTAGGCAGCTTATCATCATCCAACCCTGCCATCTTGTAAACAGGAGTATTTTGTGGCTTGTCTGTTTCCTTCAAAATCAATGAAAGGACTCTATTCTCAAATGATAGTGTGGTATCCTGCTAAAGAACTGCATCCAAGGTGACAAAGCAAAATATTACAAGATTGGTTGGATATGGATCTAACCCACAGGTAGCAGAATGCTGCTGGTTTGATCATACTCTCAATGCTGCTGGTGAAGAATCCTCTCTTAATGCAGTTAGTGCTGATCCAGATCTTTTTTTGGGGTCCCTCCTTCCATTATCAGTACTGGCCCAGCACCCCAGTCCTCCACATCCATGCCAGATCAACCAGCTATCTCCTTGTCCTCCAGACTAATTTTGTTGTGGATCCTAAGGGCATCCCAAGGGCTCGGCACATCTCTGCATCCATCCAGAAGATGCCCTATTTCCTCCCTCTCACACATCAGGGTGGATTTATCCAAGGTGGTCATGTAGTGTGTATCTGATGGACTTACTAGTTAACAAAAGAATAAATGAAAATTGCTTCATAACTAATTTAATTTATATCTACTATAAGCGGTTTATAACAACAAATAAGTAAGCAGTTACCACTTTATGAATAATTTCTTAAAAACTCTGCTAATGAGAAGCATTTGCAATCTTTTCATTCATGAAATGAAATTCCAAAACATGTTAGCTTCAATACCAAATGTATTACCAGGAAACAGACAGAACTCACACGGTAAGAATAGCGTGCTCCAGGTCCGACTCTAAACCAGTCACAAGTGGTATCTCGCAAGGCTCGGTCCTGGGATCCCTACTGTTCGGCATATACTTCTCAGAGGTACAGACAAACACAGGTGGACTATGGCTAACCAAGATCACCGATGACTGCAAACTGGGAGCCATAATTGACTCTCCAGCTGACACGGACATCCTCCAAAAGGGCCTTACTGAGGCAAACACCTGGTGTCAAAGTCATGGTCTCAATGCCAAAAAATGCATAGTTATCCCGTTTGGGAAAAACAAAACACCCACGAATTACTACATAGGTGGCAGCCCCCTTAATACAGAAGAGGTAATAAGAGATCTGGGGACCCAGGTAGATAGTAATCTCTCCTTTGACAATCATATTGCCAAAGTAGTTAGGAAATCCTTCTATTTGGCCCATCTAATTACTAAAGGATTCACATCTAGAAATAAAGATGTTATAGTGCCACTCTACTCATCACTCATCAGACCCATCATAAAGTACAATGCCCCATTTGGGATGTACCTCACAAGACACTTCCAACAGCTGGAAAGACCACAAAAGTACCTCACCAAGAGGATTACTGGCCTCAAACATATGTCCTATGCAGCCCAACTGAAAAAACTCTGGCTTTACTCAGTGGCATACTGTTTACTCAGAGGTGATCTCTGCCTGACTTACAAAGCCATGTCCAACTAAGAATTGATGGACATGCTCCACCTCAAGAAATCCAAGTAAGTACGAGCCACATGCTGTAGTGATCTAAACCTTGCCACAACAATAAATATAACATGCTGGAGGGATAGATTCCTGTCACAGAGACTCCCCATGCTTTGGAACAAAATTCCTAACTACATTAGGCAGTGCCCCTCACTAACATTCTTCAAAAGAAACCTTGACGAGTGGATGGGTTACAGAAAATACACCCATGGGATCACTTCATTGGCTCTGCTTGACAGAGGCTCAGTTAATTAATTAATGGGATGGCAAAAGCCGACACACTCTGGCTAGGCTTATAAATGCCCTTGGGCAGATAGCCTAGTACCTACCTATGAACCTATGACATTATAGTCATTATCATATGTAAACTGCCAGTGATTCACAAAATAATGAAAGTTAGATTTCTTACAAAAGAACATATTACTTACATGACATATGACTTAAATAATGAAGGATTTTTAGCAGTGTCAATTAAACTGTATAACAGTCTAGACAATCTTTCATAACAATTTGGATGAATTGCATGACATTTGAAGATAAGTATCATTTTCTGTGTTTGAAGTGAATTGGGGTTTACTGATCTGCTTTAGGAACTGTAGTTAAACTGTTTTTGTGATCACAGTTAGCGACAGCAAGTTGGATAAAGTTTCAGAGTAAATGGAGTTTGGACTTTTTTATGTGGTTGTGTGCAAATGAATTTAGGTAAAATGGGTGGATGGCATTGAGTTGTTTAGGAGTTGTCATTTAACTCTTTTCTTTTGTGATCTCAGTTAGTAACAGGGAGTTGAGGTTGGCTTTTTTTCTGTGGTTGTGTGAGTATGGTATTCGTATCTTTAGAGAAAATGGATGGGTGGCAAAGCCCCTTCCTCTTGTGAGTACACGGTTGCTTGCTGCCCTTCAAAAATGTTTTTCTAAATTATATTGCTATTTTGGGCAAAATCAGAAACAATTGAGTGCAATAACACTAAAAGCTGTCTTCGGTATCACCAATAAGCGTAGTAGTCACCAGTCGTCACAAGGTAATAATAAATAACGATTTATTATATCCACTAAACGCCACGTACAGCAACACAAAACATCCAGCAAAGCAACTGCACAGCACAAAACGTTATGACAGGACAAACAAAACTCAAAAAAGGCCAACAAATTACTGAGCACTAAACTAAAATTTAGTGCTCAGTAATTTGTTGGCCTTTTTTGAGTTTTGTTTGTCCTGTCATAACGTTTTGTGCTGTGCAGTTGCTTTGCTGGATGTTTTGTGTTGCTGTACATGGCGTTTAGTGGATATAATAAATCATTATTTATTATGACGACTGGTGACTACTACGCTTATTGGTGATACCGAAGACAGCTTTTAGTATTTTGGGCAAAATAGTATTATCTCTTTGATTAATGCAGTTATAGACATTTTGTTGCCTTCATGTGGTATTCATTAGACTCAGATTTAATGGCATGGCATAAATTCTACTTTCAAGACCCACAAGGACTTGTAGCGTCTTCAATAGGCTTAGCTCAGAAAGTTGCCCTAGTGCTGGGGGTTTCTGAAACAAAGGGTTTGTAATCTCTTAATGTGAAAAGACAGGGCAAGTAGAATGGATACTTGGGGAATGTTGGAGAGGAATACTCATGAAATAAACTACTATCGTGTCTTCCAGAGTCATGATAGTGAAGGCGTTACACCAACATTCTGCATTTCAGATATGCTTCCGGTAAGCTGTTTATCCTATGAGATAAAAAAAACAGTTCAAAAATATCTCATCAAAGGTGATAAGGCTAATCTCTACATAAACTAAACTAACTAAAACCACAAAAACTAATATGCTAGCAAATTAAGTGTATTTCAATATATACCAGATAACGGAAATGTAAGCTATGTGTTTAATACTAGCTATGTTCCATTAGTTATTTACACTATATTGATAGAACAAATGGCACGTAAAAACTGGATGCAACAAGGAGAATATTAACAAGGAAATAATGCGTATAATATTAATAAAATAGCAAATATAGCTCTAACCTTCTTGTTTAGGTGATGACTAACAGTGTGAAGTAGAGCATTATAATGAAGAAGATGTTACCTGCTATAGATAGCCAGTTAGAAACTGGGCTTGAATAGCAGAACACATTAAATGCTACGAATACACTGCAGCATGAATCCTCCATATAAGATCTAAGAACTCAAATCCATATTGTACGTGTTCTGAGGATGCAAACAAAATGCATTTGGCTTATGTTTCTTCTTTTCTTAAGATTGATTACATTCATACTGCCCATAAATGTGTTCTGTGAATTTTTGGGAAACCATATGTCTATTACATGAACATATCATATGTAGAATGAGTTAAACTGAACAACAAAATTGACTTCAGTACATTTTACATGTTGTTACTATCTAACGGATAGACTTCATTGCTGACAGTTTGATAAATGGACTTACAATCGGTTTTAGTTATCCTAATTTGGTTATGAGAGATTCATTTTGCCTTTGTTAGGGTTTTATAGAAATGAAAGGCTGATGCATTGTCCATAGAGAGTTTTTTGAACACATTAGAGTAAACAAAGAGGTAAATTGTCCTCTGAAGGCACATTGAATATATTACATTAGAGTAACCAATGAAATATTAAAGTCTTCATTTTCTGCCTCAGTGATATCAGATATGATAAACCTGGGAATCCAGACATATAGATTCTAAGTCCTAGACGAAAGGATCGGTCATCTGAGATTGAAGAAGATGACTGTACAAGGCAGTTGTGTAAAAGCAGTAGGTGATGGATCTAATGATAGCTCTTACTGTGTTCCTTGAGACTAAGCAATCAGGCAAGGAAGCTTAGAATTCTGGCACGCAAGAAAAGAAAATTACTTCTCTGCTACATCAGAGCCTCAGACTACCAGCTCCACATGAATTCTTATCAAGAAGCTTGTCTTCTGAGGCAAAACAAATAACCCAATAGAGTCTAATGCCAAAAAAAGTAAACATAAAATTACGTTAAACTGGAAATGATTTAGAATATCATATGGTAAAATGTAACTTTGAGGCATCAGATGTCTCACAGAGTATCAGCATAAAAGTAATAATGAGAAGACATGCTTGGCTAAAGTTACAGTCCTGAATAGATCGGTTGCCTATTTTGCTGACCCTTTAAATCATGACAGTGTTTTGGAGACTTGACTCTATGCAATGATTGATGGTCAAGATTTAAAATATAAAACTAAGTTAGGTATTGAGGTTTTCTAACTCTCTCCAAGCCTTTTTCTCAAAGTTGCAAGCCTGACTGTTTGGAATTATACATGGACATGTACGTAAAATGTACCACCTTCCCATACGAAGCAATTTCTTAACACAGTATCTCCTCCCTAAGACCATGCACATTTCTGGAGAGCATGTCTTTTCAGTATTGTTTATCCTGCTAAATAATTTACCCTAGCACTTAATAAGCAAATAAATGATGGAGCTTGCAAAAAAAGTCTTGACTACTTCAGCCATTGCAGCCATGACACCTCAGTAAGGAGCCTCAGAAATAAATAAAAATAAATAAAGGAAGTCCGTGAACATGTGTTATATATGAACCACAGGCAAACACATATACACCTGCCTTCACATTTAAAAGAGATCTTAACCTTAAAAAACATTTGGAAAGTTGGTGGGGTCGAGTGAAAGATATGCAATCGAACCTTAAAAAAGGTAATTTTAAATGTGGGAGGTTTAATCAGTGCATATATTTACTTGAAACTAACCATTTGTTTGTGTTGAACAGTTTCAAAATACACATTCATTCACATTATAATTGTTGTTCCAGGAATATAGTATATTTAGCTAAGTGTTTGGACTTCCCTGCCTTTTATGTGGGTAAAACCACTAGGGTTTTTAAAACCATAATATATGAACATACGTCTGATATTGCTAAAATGGTAAAAACAAATTCACTAAGTAGATACATTGAGAGATATAGTGGTCATAAGTTTCAATTTTTAGTGATTCAGCAAGTAACTAATGATATACAGGGCAGGGTGACATCAGAACAGTTGGAGGCATGTGAGTTCCATTGGCAGTTGAGGCCAAATGCCACTGTTTTTCCAGGTTTAAATGAATGCACTAGTATATTGAGTATATTAAAAATGAAAAGGCACGGTTGCTTTTTATAACTATTAAATATATTATTATAATAAATTAATTTATTTAGATATTTATATATTTGTATTTTTAAACAAACGCTACATAACATTTTAACTATTTTATATTAAAGTTAGGCGATGTGAATTTAAATGTAATGGAGCAATGAAAGGTGATTAATTGATTGATTGGTGAGGGTATATAAGGGAAGTGTAATTAACTGATGTTGTTCTGACGAAGTCTAGTTCTTATAACAGATGAAAGCGCTGAACTGAAATAAAACCTTTGTTCTGGAGTACCTTGGTCGTCTTTCTGGTGGTTTAAAGTACAATGTGTTATATATGCTCAGAGTATGTCTGTTTATACCAGTACAAAGAATTATCCCACCCAAAGGAAGCCATTTTGCAAGATGCATCAGAAAAGAAAGGAATATGAGAAATATTGTTCTTCCTCTGCCATGTTCTTTCAAATACCCTTTTTCTCATAAAATAAATAAAGGTAAAATGCATCATTCAAGTGACTTATTATGTCCGTAAATTTTTCCAATAGATATCTCATGTAAGCCAGATTTTTTTCTCAGAAATTCTGTTTATGATGGTGGCAGTAAAATGGGTTAGAGATAATTTCTTGAGATATCCATTTAAATTTTGCAGCATTCCACTGAAGTAAAGTATCCAAAAGATTCCACAGGACTGACATTCCCTGGCTAATGAACAGGTTCAAATCTTCTAACACAAGAAAGCAAGATAAGGCACCCAACATGACAAAAAAAGAAAGAAAATCGATTGAGCTACCATGAAATGTTAATAGGGAAAGTGATTTGATTTAAGAGTTTCTGTGATACTCTGTGTAAGAACTGAAAGAACTGTAAGATTCTGTATCAAAGCTGGAAAGACTAGACGGCACTGGAATAAGGCCAGAATGAATGTCTTTATCTTTTAATTACCCAAAACAGTGAAGAACCGGTGTCAGTCTCTCCTTTTGTGCCAAATCTTATTTTACCTTTCAGAATAAAAGTCTGCATACACTGTAGTTTGGTTAACAATGGTTTGTTACATACAGTGGAGGTAGATGTCAACAATAACTGAATCAAATCTTACTGTTTCCAATAACAGTGCTGATAAACTGAAACAGATGGAATTATAATGTCCATAACTTCTGCACTCATTATACCTAGAATTATTCCTTTCCTACTAAATAATATAATTAATATTCTGGAATGCTGAATATTTGACGTGACTTCTGCACTTACTCTCAATTGTCTGTATCAAACGTCTGTGGACTGCACTGCACTTACTTTCTGCATATTGGTGCAACAGTTAGTGTTGTTGCCTCACAGCATGAGGCTCTTCAGTATGAATCTCATCTGGGGTGCCTTCTGTGCAGAGTCTGTATGTCCTCTGCATTTGCATAGTTTTTTTCTGGGTGCTCTGGATTCCTCCCACATTCCAAAGCCATGCCTCTAGAAGGTTTCTCCCCGGGCATCTTCTGAAAATGGACTCTTTCTCACGCAGACTTTCCTGGTATACAAATGGTAAATAAATAAACAAAATAAAAAATATCAGTCCAAACTAATTAACAAACTCTCTTCTTCCTGTGTCTGAAATGTCTCCTCTAAATAATTACCAAAAGCCTGTAAATTTCCTACAAGTTTTACATGCCTCTTTAATCTTGGTACCCAAGTCAGTTTGTACTTAATGTATTGTATATTCTGTTAACATATTTTATTCTTATCAGTATCCTTGACTGAAGGTTATGGAAGCATCCATTTCTATTGAAACTGCAAGTAAAATGTAAAATGAAGACCTATGTCTGCTTTAATATAGCTGCATTTCAAGACCTATGCCAGGAGAACACTGTATTTATGTCTAACAAACTACATTTAAGTAAAACCTAATCATACAAGCTCCAAAATGTCTTTTAGAACAGTTTTGGATCTCATAGCCCAGGGATTCCAAAACTGTGCACCGCGGCACCCTGGGGAGCCACGGCTTCCTCAAAGGGGTGCTGCGAAATAATAAGCTGAAAAACCCAAGCCATCATGTAAGTGAATGCCTGTATGAGTGTGTGTGTGTCTGTGTGTCTGTGTGAGTGAATGTGTGCATGAAAGCAAAAGAGTCTGTGTCTGTAAGAGAGATCGGGAGAGTGAGCGATGGGTGAATGAATGCATGAATGAATGAGGAAGTGACTGTGTGTGTGTGTGTGTGTGTGTGTGTGTGTGTGTGTGTGTGTGTGTGTGTGTGTGTGTGTGTGTGTGTGTGTGTGTGTGTGTGTGTGTGTGTGTGTGAGAGATCGGGAGAGTGAGCGATGTGTGAATGAATGCATGAATGAATGAGGAAGAGACTGTGTGTGTGTGTGTGTGTGTGTGTGTGTGTGTGTGTGTGTGTGTGTGTGTGTGTGTGTGTGTGTGTGTGATCGGGAGAGTGAGCAATGTGTGAATGAATGCATGAATGAATGAGGAAGTGGCTGTTTGTGTGTATGTGTGAGATCGGGAGAGTGAGCGATGTGTGAATGAATGCATGAATGAATGAGCAAGTGACTGTGTGTGTGTGTGTGTGTGTGTGTGTGTGTGTGTGTGTGTGTGTGTGTGTGTGTGTGTGTGTGTGCATGAATGAATAAGGAAGTGACTGTGTGTGTGTGTGTATGTGTGAGAGTGAGTGATGTGTGAATGAATGCATGAATGAATGAGGAAGTGGTTGTGTGTGTGCGTGTCTGTGTATGTGTGACATCGGGAGAGTGAGAGCAAAGTGTGAATGAATGCAGGTATGAATGAGGCAGTGACTGTCTGTGTATTTGATCTGGAGAGAGAGAGAGAGAGAGAGAGAGAGAGAGAGAGAGAGAGACCGATGTGTGAGTGAATGCAGGTATGAATGAGGAAGTGATTGTGTGTGTGTGTGTGTGTGTGTGTGTGTGTGTGTGTGTGTGTGTGTGAGTGTGTGTGAATGAATGCATGGATGAATGAGGAAGTGACTGTGTGTGTGTGTGTGTGTGTGTGTGTGTGTGTGTGTGTGTGTGTGTGTGTGTGAGAACGGGAGAGTGAGCAATGTGTGAATGAATGCATGAATAAATGAGTGACTGTGTGTGTGTGTGTGTGTGTGTGTGTGTGTGTGTGTGTGTGTGTGTGTGTGTGTGTGTGTGTGTATGTGTGTGTGTGTGTGTGTGTGTGTGTGTGTGTGTGTGTGTGTGTGTGTGTGTGTG